>NC_082664.1:42451818-42754848 GCF_025265405.1 Mesoplodon densirostris
CTCTGAAGGTTCATTCAGCACAAATGAACCTGTATACAAAATAGAAACAGACTCACAGATATAGAGATCAGACTTGTGGATGCCAAAGGGGAGTTGGGGAGGGAAAGGGATGAACTGGGAGTTTGGGCTTGGTAGATGCAAACTATTACATTTAGAATGGATAAACAACAAGGTTCTATATATAGCACAGGGAACTATATCCAGTCTCCTGGGATAAACCATAATAGAAAAGAATATTTAAAAAAAGAATATATATGTGTGTATAACTGAGCCACTGCTGCACAGCAGAGATGGCCACAACATTGTGAATCAACTAGACTTCAATTAAAAAAAAAATGAATGTGGGGCTCAGTAAGCTGTTACCATAAGCCCTCCAGGTGATTTGGATGTATGCTGAAGTTGGAGAACCATTGCCCCAGACTAGTTTTTCTTAAGTTGTGACTGTGGACCAGCTCTATTAGAATCCCCTGGGCTGATTGTTGAAGCTAAAGATGCCAGGCCTCATCCCAGACTCTCAGGGGCATGAAATAGCTATGCTTTCAACCCTGACTGCATATTGGCAGTACATGGGCAAGACTTTTTTAAAAAATAACTAGTGCTCTGACTTTGTTACCAGAGATTCTGATTCTTCGGGTTTGGTGGAGGACACTGCCCAAGTTTTTTTTAAAAAGCTCTTCAGGTGATACAAAGTTATAGCCAGGGTAGGGAGCCCCTGCTCTCTGCTCTGTGAGCACAGGTTCTGGGGTCTGATGACTCAGCTTCTAGTCCTAGTGTGACTTTGGGCAAGTTAACGCTGTTTCAATCTCTTGTCTGTTTTGAGGATTAAATGAGGTAATATGTGTGATGTGTTAAACACAGGGTCTGTCCCACAGCAATCTCTTAATAGATATTAATTAGATTTTCATTAATGAATATAAGTCCCTATGGTTCTTTATGTACACTAACATTTAGGAACCATGGAGCCAGAGAATCTCCTATTCCCTGATACTGATTGAGTGCTGGTGGAATTACTTTGCTCTTCCTATAGTTTGATCAGGAACCATGTAAATCCCTCAAGTTCCCAGTGTGCTGTTTCATCCAGATAAACAGTCCAGTCCTGTCTTGATGGTGGTGACAAAGTGCAGGTGAATCTGCAGAGACACGCAGCATTGGAAATACTTTAAAAGTGTATTATCGTGATCTCTGGCTCAGAAGTGTTTCATAGGTATATCTTTTCTTCCTAATTAGATTGTAAATCTTGCGGACAGGGATTGAATCTTATATTTTGTCTTCATATCATGGTGCCTAGCAGAGAGCTAGATATACAAGAGACCGTCAACTTGACTGGAACAAAGACTCTCCACATGCCAGTCTCAGTTCTGCCTAATGCGATCCTGATTAAGTTTTCTGGATTCCTTGTGTTAAGGGAGGGAGTTAGTTATTTCAATTTACTTCCTAGGGCTGCTATAAAAAAAGGTCCACATAGCACCTCAGCATTTCTAGTGTGCCTTCAATTTGCAAAAATTCAAATAAAACAGACACAAAGTTTCCCACAGCTGGTGGGGAATACTTGTTGGAGCTCCAAGTGTTTATTTTTGGTTGACATTACTGTCATCACCAAGTAACTTAGTACGGTCTTCTCTCACTGTGATATCTTATTGTGAATGGTCATCTTACTATGAATTATATAAAATATCCAATTACAAAAAGAATTAAGTTTTCAGGCACAGCTGCTTTTTAAAAAATTTTTATTGAAGTATAGTTGATTTACAATGTTGTGTTAATTTCTGCTGTACAGCAAAGTGATTCAATTATACATATGTATTCTTTTTCATATTCTTTCCATTATGGTTTATCACAGGATGCTGAATATAGTTCCCTGTGCTATACAGTAGGAATTTGTTGTTTATCTATCCTATATATAATCATTTGCATCTGCTAATCCCAAGTTCCCAATCCTTCCCTCCCCTACCTCCCTCCCCCTTGGCAACCACAAGTCTGTTCTCTATGTCTGTGAGTCTGTTTCTGTTTTGTAGATATGTTCATTTGTGTCATATTTTAGATACCACATATAAGTGATATCATATGGCATTTGTCTTTCTCTTTCTGACTTACTTCACTTAGTACGATATTCAGGTCCATCCATATTGCTGCAAATGGTATTATTTCATTCTTTTTTATGGCTGAGTAATATTCCATTGTATATATACCACATCTTATTTATCCAGTCATCTGTTGATGGACATTTAGGTTCCCTGTCTTGGCTATTGTAAATAGTGCTGCTATGAACATAGGGGTACATGTACCTTTTTGAATTATATTTTTGTCTGGGTATATGCCCAGTAGTGGGATTGCTGGATCATATGGCAACTCTATTTGTAGTTTTTTGAGGAACTTCCATACTGTTTTCCATAGTGGCTGCACCAATTTATTGTGGCTGCACCAATACATTCTCATCAACAGTGTAGGAGGATTCCCCTTTTTTCTACACTCTCTCCAGCATTTATTATTTGTAGACTTTTTAATGATGGCCATTCTGACTGGTGTGAGGTGGCACCTCACTGTACTTTTGATTTGCATTTCTCTAATAATTAGTGATGTTGAGCATCTTTTCATATAGGCACAGCTGCTTTTTAAGCCTCGCTGTTGCCCTTTTATTTTCCTTCTCCTAAGGTCCTAAAAGGCATCTATTCTCTAAGATTTAATTGGCACCTTTAATAAGGAAAATAATAGTTAATTATAGAAGCACAGAAGGCCACTATGTATCTCATATACTTTATGGATGAAGAGTATGTTAAACAGATGGCTATTCTGATTTTTATCTGTGATAAAATGCATAAATCTTGTTTCCAGGACATTGATGTGGTTGTTTCAGTAATCAGGGCTTTGAAACGATGCCATCTATGTGATTTTTATCATTGAATCCCATTAGGAGTGATTGTCACTGTTGAAGGTTTTTGGTCAGAAATCAGTACATCAGAGAGTAGTTCCTTTGAACTGTTGTTAAAGCAGAATTTTGAAAGTCAGAAGCAGGCTGGAGTTATTCTCAAACTCACCTCTTCTCACTACAATTATGTTCTGTACCTTTCTCTATCCTTCCTTAAATCACAGAGCATTGTTCTTAAATTTTTATATATAGTTACTATAGTGCTTTAGGCAGCTGGTTTTTATTTTAGTTAGAATTAGTTACACTGTTCTCTTTGCCTTGGAATTTGTAAGAGTTTTGGATGGAGAGACTGTTCTTGGAAGCTGAGGCCTGTGTAATTTTGTTAAAGTTTTTTTGGCTTGCTGAATTCATTGTTATGGTTCTCCACAGATGAAGGGTGTATGTGAATTGGCTGTAATTTCTTTGTTGTATCAGGCAAAACTCTCCACTGAGTGACTCCTTTTTTTTAAAAAAACATCTTTATTGGAGTATAATTGCTTTACAATGTTGTGTTAGTTTCTGCTTTATAACAAAGTGAATCAGCTAGACATATACATATATCCCCATATACCCTCCCTCTTGCGTCTCCCTCCCACCCTCCCTATCCCACCCCTCTATGTGGTCGCAAAGCACTGAGCTGATCTCCCTGTGCTATGCAGCTGCTTCCCACTAGCTATCTATTTTACATTTGGTTCCACTGAGTGACTCTAATAAATAAGATTTATTTACTTTCTGAATGTTAGAGCATTACATAGGACTCCTAGAAAGAAGTTGGGTAGTTATGAGAACCCCTAGATTGTCTTATCACTATAAGATTCTCCAAAATACCTCTAATTGTGTACTGATATACTATAGGAGGTTTAATTTAGGTTTGTGAGCATTTGTAGGATGATTCTGGTGTCTTTGTTTGAGCGTTAGGGCTTGGATGATCTACTTAAGACCTTCTCATTTATATCATAATTTATCCTTCAGAAAATCCAATTAGGAATTACTTAATTTTCCACCATTGAAATTTCCAGTCACATCAATGTACCTTTGTGTTTCAAAGTTGGTTTAATTTCTTATATTTGATCAAATTCTAATGGTAAAGTTTTGCGATTCACCCTGCAGAGCTAATTGGTAGAAAACATTTAGTTATGGCTGATTTGTTTTCTGATCTAAAAATTCCACTGAGTTCTTTCATTTATCAGACATTTTTTGAGTCTCTGCCATGTGCCAAAGGCTGGGATACCTCTGTGCCAAAGGCTGGGATACCCTGGGAATGCAGAGATGGACGACAGCCTCTTCCCTCAGGAGCTCACAGTCAAGAGGGTGTCAGGTGGATAGTAAAAAAAAAATAGTCCAATACAACATGCTAAGTAAGGGCTGTGCTGGAGACCCTGTTTACAGTGCATTCCTGCTATTTCCTCCGTCTTGCCAGGGGAAGTCAGGGATGGTCTTTCTGGTCTTTCTCTACCTCAGTCTCTTCTGAAAGCTAGTGAAGACTCCATGATTCACAGCACAGAGGCATATATGCTTCCAGTTGGTTCTTGAGGAAACAGAACAAAACAAAAAGCTTTTGCACACGAGGTGGTGCTACAGCGCTGCAGCAAGAACTAGCCATCACTCTGAGAGGCGGGTGGGAGTCTCCTAGTATCTTTTGGCTTGTGCTGAAAGGCTGAATTCTTAGACTCTATCCTCCTCGGCCTTCTAGAGCGTTTAATTCCTAGGTACATTTACTTTCAGAATGAAAAGACCTACTCATCTCTGAAGTGCTATTCATCTCTCATCTTACAAGGGAATGCTTTTGCTTTCACTAAAAGTTATCAAGGCTTTCCTGGGAGTGTTCTTGAGAGATATGGTATTTACTACCTAAATGCCCTGGGGTTTTTTGTTTTGTTCTGTGATTTTGGTTGGCTTGATGAACTTTTGGAATGGTCTTAGCTGTTGAAGGACTTTTTTGAAAGGGTGGAATGGAGGCTGGAGAGGGAGGTCCCAAGGTGCTGAATTGCATTTGAGTTTTTACAATGGCTACAGTATTTCTGGTAAGAAAAGTTATTAGGTGTTTATGGATGTTTCAAAAGACCAAGGGAAAAAAAGCAGATTCCATGTTAAAATATCCACTTGGGGACCCTTAACACTCAGAACAGAACCTAAGCTGGGAATGCTAAGGGGTGTGATCAGCGTAAAGCAGCAGTCGTTTCTAATGGGGGAGGGGTGTTAGCTGGATGCAGTCCAAGAGGAAAGGGGTTGCCAGAGCATTCCCAGGGGAGGATGGGTTGGCTTGGCCAGGTGGATCAGCAATACAGGTTTTCTTCCTACTGAGTCACACCCAGCTTCCTCCCACACAGGGAAAGCCCAGTTTGGTTAATGGAAGGCTCCCTCCTTGTCTGCCTCCTCTGGGATTTGTGGTGGAAGCAGGCTTATGGGAAGAGATTTAAAAAATCAGAATTCCGCAAGGGGCACAAACAGGAAGTATTTTTGGCTAATAATTTTGGGTTGCTGTTTTAGAATAAAATGATTTGTCCTCTTGTTGGAGATGAGGTTGCTTTGAATTGGTATTTGCAGGGCAGATGAGGAAGTGACCTTGACCTGGTCCACTTGGAAACCACAAGCCACATTTGCTGTTCAGAATGTAGCATTTGGCCATGGGTTCCTTTAGAATTCAAGTTTTGGAATATTCTAGGAAAAAATCTGTAAGATATGTTTAAAATGTTATAAAAATTATGTCAGATATTCTTTTCAAAATATTGTTTTGAATAAATGGTATGAATAATGGGACCCAATGTTTATATCCTTCTAATCTCTTTAGTGCTGAGGTGGTAAAAACAGAGTGTACTGCCACATAACATCTCATGGTAGTGTTTGTACCCAAACTGATTTAACATATATATGCATTACATTATATTATATAAAGTACATGTAATATATGCGTATTATATAAGATGATTATATAAAACATTGTGCATTGGGATGTATGTAACATTAATAGAGGTATACAATGCATGTTTTAGTTATACGTTAATGTATGTGGCTGCTTTTTATTGTATATTGTGGGATACGGCAGCAATAAAAAAACTACTACTTAGTAAGATTTAGGGCTAGATAAACAGTAATTATACATTCTAAAGTTCAAATCAAATTAAATATTAATTTGGCACCTACTCTCTGTAAAACTCTTTCCTAATCACTATTTGACATACCTATAAGTTCAGTACACAATTATGAAAAATTAACTGAATTAGGCAAGACCCAACTTATAAATGGGTTGTATTCCAAAAATTTCTTTTACATCTTTGTAAATCAGGACACATTCCTATTAAAAGGGTCATATATGAGGATTAGTTTCTCTGGGTAGGCAACAAAAGCTCGATTAAACCATAATGACATTTATAATAACTCCAGCCTGATTTCTGGGGCTTGGAAGCAAGGAGACATGAGTATAGAGATGAGAGGGAAGTAGAGTTTTTCTGCTTTTCTGAGGCAGAGCCAACCCTCGGCAAAATATTTTAAACAAGAAAAATTTATATTTCACTAGTGCCAACTTCCCTTTCTGTACCCTTCTCCTGAGGATCCAGGACTCCCATACTATCCTAAATGCTTCCCACCTTGTGGCTCCCCACTCAAGTCTAACATCCTCCTAATGTGCTCCATGTTCTAGAATGACCCATCCCACCCATTATGTCAGTGATTTGGGAAATATGGTCTTTGCACCACCTGCATCAGAATCACCTGGGTTGCTTGTTAAAAACATTTCTGGATCCCACCCTAGACCCACTGAATCAGAACATCCAAGGATGGATTCTGTGAATCTCTTTGGATTTATGGCAAGCTCCTTGAATCACATTTAGTTTGGGCACCTCAGAAATGAAATTCATTTCACCAGAAGAGCCAATAGTGTAGAATATTATTCAGCCTTAAAAAAGAAGGAGATTCTGCCATTTGTGATAACACGAATGAATCTGGGGCCGGGAGATGGGGGAAATGGGGAGATGTTGGTTAAAGGGTAAAAATTGCAGCTGTGTAGGCTGAATAAATCTAGAGATCTAATGTGCAGCATGATGAATGTAGTTAATATTCAATAATACTGTATTGGAACTGGAAATTTGCTCAGAGTAAATCTCAGGTACTCTCACCATATGCACACAAAAATAGTAACTGTATGAGGAGATGGATATGTTAATTAATTTGACTGTAGTAAGCATTTCACTCTATATATGTATTTCAAAATATCATGCTAGATACCTTAAATATATACAATTTTTACTAAAAAATACAAATATATAAAAATCATGAGAAAAAATAAATAAGAAAGAAGAGCCTACAGTGTAAACGAGTGTTTCTTGAACTTTGGCATACATCAGAATCCTCTGGTTGGCTTGTGAAAACACAGACTACTGGACCCTCACCCCCAGTTTCTGATTTAATAGGTCTGGGGTGGGCCCCTGAATTTTCATTTCTAACAAATCCCCAAGTAATCTTCATGCTGCTGGTTTGAGGATCACAGTTTGAGAACCATTGATCTACTTATTATATAGACTCAGTGGAATCCAGAAATATTTGCATTTTAAAAAGAAGATGCTTACTAACCTAAATGGATCTCAAGCAGTGGAAAACTGCAAAAAAGAAAATGGGAAGGACATAGAGGGTTAGGACTATTGGGTAGAGGCTGAGGGGTGTGTGTGTGTGTGTGTGTGTGTGCGCACACGCGCGTGCGTGGAGGTTAGGGTGAGGCGAGTGAGCATCTTGAGAACTAATTAGGAATCTGACTGGAATCCTCTGCCCCCCCAGATCAGGCCTTGTTTTTCACAGCTGCTTCTCTCTAATATAATCCTACATCTGCCCCTAGTAGTTCCAACAGCAATAAGAGGATAAGTTGGGTGAGGAGAGGTATGGAAGCTATGCCTCTTTTGGAATTGTTCATTTCGGAAAATTTTCTATTGTGCTCCATTTCTTTAAATTTGCTGATGTTAGAATTTTACTTTGGCCACCAGAGGGCTCTCCTAACATTGTATAAAGGATAGTGTGGCCTTGAAAGAGAAATGGAAGTGATCCTTTAAAAGACTGGAGTGTTTGACTAAATTTGCAATTAGGGAGTTTCTACACTGTTTTGATTACTACGTTTGCCCAGAAATTATAATAAGACTTAAAAATCACTAATTGATAAATAGAAAAGGACAATAATATATAAGAATAATAAGTAAACTGAGGCTTGGAAGTTTGAGTCTTTACTGTAGATGCTGGCTAATAAAAGTTGTGTGATAATTGCCAGGTGTGTGGGGGAAGGATGTGAGAATTAGTCTTTTAAAAGAGTCTAACAATTCCAGGCTCAGAGAGGTTTTCTTTTGTTTGTTTGGTTTTGTTTTGCTTTGCTTTCTAGACCAAGAAGCCTGCATTCACAGTTCATATTTCATAGGTAAGATGTTTTTCCTATTTTGGATGGGATATGAAGTGTAAGTCCCAAGTGTCTCTACGTATCGATTCTGTGGTTCAGCCTTTTATTAGTCTTGACAAAGTGAAGGAGCTTTCAAGGCAAATCGAGTTGTTTAAATAGACAATAATATTGTGCAGAGTTCAGTTATTTGTGGGATCTTAGAGACAAAATGAATACCACATTGAGAAAGATGACATATTTCCTAGCCATTCCAAAGAGACTTGTTCCTAAAAAATAAAGTAAAATAAAAGAATGGAAGCAAGGCTTGTTTCACAGGTTTGTGTCCTGTGCAGTCACACAGGGCCCTAAGCTTAGAAGAACCCCAATGCTTGGTTTAATGTTCTTCTTGTGTTCTTAATAATTTTTGAATAAATGGCCTCACATTTTCATTTTGCACTGGCCCATGAAAATTCTGTATGTAGCTGGTTCTGAAAGCAGTAGATTGTTTTCCATCCTTCAGTTTTTTTTTTAACATCTTTATTGGAGTATAATTGCTTTACAATGGTGTGTTAGTTTCTGCCTTGTAACAAAGTGAATCATCTATACATATACATATATCCCCATATTCCCTCCCTCTTGCGTCTTCCTCCCACCCTCCCTATCCCACCCCTCTCGGTGGTCACAAAGCACCTAGATGATCTCCCTGTGCTACGTGGCTGCTTCCCACTAGCTATCTATTTTACGTTTGGTAGTGTATATATGTCCATGCCACTCTCTCACTTCGTCCCAGCTTACCCTTCCCGCTCCCTGTGTCCTCAAGTCCATTTGTTTTTGAAAAGTAGTTCTTGTCTTTGGTTGCACTTTAGAATCACCTGGAGAGTTTTTGAAAATACCAATTCCCAGGCTGTCCCCAGACCTATTACACCACAATCTTCATAGGTCAGTTCCAGGCATTGGTACTTAAAAAAATTCCTCAGATGACTACAATGTGCAGCCCAGGCTGAGAACCAGTGTAAGTTTGGAGCCTTATTTCCAGAACCTTACTTCCGTACCAATCTCCCTTGCTTGGATTGCTCTTGCAGTTTAATGGGCTTATAAGATTTAATTAATTAATTAATTTATTTATAATTGAGGTATAGTTGATTTCCAATATTATGTAAGTTTCAGGTGTACAAATAGTGATTCACAATTTTTAAAGGTTATACTCCATTTGTAGTTATTATAAAATATTGGCTATATTGCCTGTGCTGTACGATATATCCTTGTAGCTTATTTATTTTATACACAATAGTTTGTACCTCATAATCCCCTACCCCTATCTTGCCCCTACCCCCTCCCCTCTCCCTACTGGTAACCACTAGTTTATTCTCTATATCTGTGAGTCTGTTTATTTTTTGTTGTATTTACTAGTTTGTTTTATTTTTCAGAAACCACATGTAAGCCGTATCATATGCTTGGAAGATTTTAGATGCTTTGCACAGGTTTTTTGTGTTAGAGGAACAAAGGTGTATGAAATCTGAGTTCTTTATATGATGTTTTTTATTTTTATTACTCTTAAAGATTGTGGAGTTACACAGAAAACCATCCTAAATATAGGTCTAATCACTCTTGTATTCCCTTTAAAGTAGCAAATTAATGTACTTTGAAAGAAAAACCTCAGATATTTAGTGAGATTAAAACCGAAGAGAGAAATACATAGACTTTCCTCTTTTTTGCTAATGACTGAATATTCACTAAGCACCTTGCCTGGGCTGGGCTTGTATCAGGTTTCATTAAATGCCTCCTTACTATCTATCTGAAGGTGATTTTTTGGGGGGATACTAATTGTTTTTTCCTTATGAGTCACCTGTGGGCTTTGGCAATAATCTAGAAGCGTCTGGTCCCAATCCTTCTTGATTACAGGAATTGATGTTCCCAATTAGAGACCTGGGGTCCTGCAAGGGCAAATCCTTTTAACCTTAATTCACTGGGGGCCTCCTCCAAACAGAGCTGTTTTGCGCCTGCAACCTTCTTTGTTCCCTAACAAAACGGCACACAAGGAATTGCTTTCTCCTTAGTGTGTCTCCCTAAAGTTATGTCTATTTTCAGGTAATTTAGAGATTAATTCCAACCCTAGATATTTTACTGTAAGAGTTATATTAAATCTTTCCACTTGTTTAGCTTTGAATTGAGCATGGAACAGAGAATCGCTTAATGGCAAAGTAATTAAATGTTTAATGAAAATATTAGTAAGCTGAAACCCAAAGGGAGATGAAAAACAGAATAATCCTTTGGCTCTCAGAGCTCAGAAATTCAGACCCACAGGGAGGCGGCGTTTTACTGCTAAGACTTACGGCCAAATTAGAAATCAGAGATGATAATGAAGCTAAAGTTTGGAATAAGTTATTTTGATATTAAGCAGTTTTTCTTTAGCAAATCTCAGAGTAATCTAAATAATTTATGTATATAACTTCAAATTTTGGAAAGTCAATTTGTTTTTTGCATATATCATCCTCTGAATTGGGATGTGTATTTTTTTTCAGGCTCATAAACATACCATTTAATGAGCACTCATGCAATATCAGATATGTTGCCAGGTGCTTTACATATATTATCTCTAAACCTCAGGACAACTATGCAAGGTAGAGATTATTGTCCATTTTAGAGATGAGAAAACTGAGTCTTAGGCTAAATGACTTTCCCCAGGTCACACAGCCTGTAAATGTCAGAACTGGAACTGCAACTACCTCTTATCTCCAAGCTCTGCCTCTTTCCAATTAAAATAAATTGTGATAAAATATACATAACATAAAATTTACCACTTGAACCATTTCAAGTGTACAATTCAGTGGCATTAAGTACACTCACATTTTTGTGCAACCATCACCATTATCCATCTCAAGATTTTTTTTCTTTATCTTAAACTGATAATGTTTCTAAAGTTCATCCATATTGTAGCATGTATCAGGATTTGATCCCTTTTTGAGGCTGCGTAGTATTACACTGTAACTATATACCACATTTTATTTATCTGTTTATCCATTGGTGGAGACTTGGATTGTTTCTACCTTTTGGCTATTGTGAATAATGTTGCTTTGAACATTGGTGTTCAATTATCTGTTCAAGATCCTACTTTCAATTCTTTTGGCTGTATACCCAGAAGTGGAGTTTCTGGGTCATATGGTAATTCCATGCTTAATTTTTCTGTGGAATCACATGCTGTCTTGAAGACATAGATTTACATTGGGGCATTTGATTTAAAAAATAAAACCTCTACATGGAAGGCTGAAATGACATTCAACTACTGAATGGACCAATAAGACCAGGTCTGTCTCTTGGTTTGTGGGCTCTGATCCAACCATAGAGTTAAGGAGACATGAAAGTCATTGAAGCGGGATATGATGAGAAAGAGATCCTCCTCCCCTCACGGTGGGCTCTTTACCAACAAGTGGCCAAGCATATTTGTCTGGCTCTTGCCCCGGGTATTCCAGCAAGAAGGAAGTTCTCTTGAAAGTATGCACTTGTAGGGTAGGGTTATCTTTCTCAATACAACTAAACCCAAGCATCTCTCTTTTGGGACTCTGGAGGGAGCAAGGTCTAATCTCTGATCATTTTATTGTTCAAAAGGCAGACATACAGAACCACCTTGTAACTGCAGATATTGAATAATCCCATTTATGAACCACTTGTCATGTTTTCATAATAATAATGCTGATAGATACAGATGATACCGGGCTTCTTTTTCTGTGGGGTCAGGCCAAGTAAGAACCACTGGAGAAAAAATAAAAATAGTTTGGCAGGGTGGATGTCAGTCAGCTAATGATGACTTAATAATAGGTTCCAGCTACACCTCTAATGCCTTGTGTATGAATGGATATTTAATGGGATTCTATGAATTTGCTTTGGCACTAATCATTGTACCTCCATGTTCAATTCAGCAAACATTCATTGCATGTCTGCTCTGTCCTGCTGTTAGGAGTAGAGGAACAAGTAACTAAAGGACTCGCCAGTGATCACCCATATACTCCATTCCAGACTTTCGTCCTCATTGACACAACTACAGAGCTGGAATTTATAGAATTCATAGAATTTAGCCCAATCTCTCTCCCTCTTGATTCTACGTCCTCAACATATTATGGATGAGGAAACTGAGGCCCACAAGCACAGAATTCTGAGTCAGAATCCCTACGTGCGTGTGTATATCTTTCAGTGGCTTACTTAAGCTTTCTTAATCTCAGTTTCTTCATCTGTAAAGGTGAGCTTCAGGCCCTCCCTTTGTTCTGAAATATTGTCTCCACACAGCTTGTGTGACACTATACCTTTCAGATTTTCTTTTTCTCTGGTTATTTATTCTCTTCTTTCAAAGTCCCTCCTCCTTTACTTGTCTCTTAAATATTGGAATTCTTAGAACTCTGCCTTGGGCCTTCTTCTCTTCTTCCTCTGTACTGTTTCCTTGAGCAATCTCATCTATCCCCATCTATGGTAACCTCTAAATACGTATCTCCTGCCCTGATATTTCTCCTGAGCTCCACACCAATATACCCATTTATGTGCTTGATCTCTCTGCAGGGGTCCCTCAGGCAGTTCAACTCCACATGACCAAAATGGGGCTCAGGATTTCCCCCATGCCTGCTCCTCCTCCTATATTTTCTATTTTAAGAAAAGCCACCACAGTTCCCTGAGGTTTCCAAGTCAGAAACTGAGGGAACTTTTATATCCAATCAAATTGCCAAGTTGTTTCTACCTACTGACTATATCCATCTTGTATCCATCTCCATCTCCATCTGTACCAACACTTTATTGCCACGATCCTTATTCAGATTCCCATCATTTCTTACCTAGACAACTACCACTGTCTCCTAAATGATCTTTCTGCTTCAAATCTCACTCCCCGCCAATCCATTCTCCACACTATACTCAGTTATCTGTCACTCAAACACATCTGATCTATCACTCAAACACATTAAATAGAGAAGAACCTCTATTTAAAACCCTCCAATGGGCTCCAGTTGCCCTTAGACAATACCCAAACCTCTAAACCTATGTAGCAGAGTAGAACATTTATTATCCTAACAACGGGAACTAGAATTTTTCTTATTAGGGAGAAAATGGTCTTTGTTAAGAAAAATACTTTAATGTGTTACTGGGGATGAGCTGAGAAAAGTTCTAATGACGTGAGATGCCAAAAACTAAGGTAACAAAATAATTGTCAGGCAAAATAAATAGAAATATGAAGTTGGTGAAAGTCCTGATGGTGAAGAGGCTAAGGACTTTGGAGAACCAGAATTCTAGTATTCACTTTAATTTTTATGTTGCAATGTTATAACCCTCTCATACACTCTGTAAAATCTGCTACTTACACAAATTACCTGGGAGTGTTGGTGATAGTGTGTGTGCATATGTGGGTGAGTGAGTGTTTGTGTGTAAAAGAAAAGAAAGGGCTGGTTCCATGTCCTAGTCAACATTGTGTAGGGATAGGACTAGTCCTCATTCATGACAGTGATAATCCTTTAACTGAATTAAGCAGGAATTCACATTCAGTAATATAAACCTATTAGAAATTTGATGGAAGGCTTTGGACCTTCTGAATTCCGGTGGAATGAGGTTTTAGATCTGGCTTATCTAGGTCTTTACGTAGCTGACCGTGTGTTGCACTTGATTACATTATCTTCCATTATTTCTCCATTGCCTTTCTTTTCAGATTCATCTCTCATTTCTCTTCCTCCTGGACTTTACACTCCAGACATGCTCAACTTCTTCCATTTACTCAAACTTGACATAAATCGTCTCTAACCTCCTTGCCTTTGCAAATGAAGCACTGCTCTTCCCATTTTTAACTGGCCTACTTCTATTTTTCCTTCACTTTGCAGCTTATATGTCATTTTGTCAGGAAACTTTGCCTCATCTTTATCTAATTCTGTTTATAAGGTAGGCTGCGGATTGATTTAGTACATAACCTGAATGGGAAAGGTAAAACTATAAAGTTAATAGAAATAATGTTAAAAAAATATCTTTAATGACCTAGGTTGGGGAAGCAAAAATCATAAGGAGAAACACTGATGACCTTAATTCTATCAAGATTGTTTCATTCAACAAATGAAAATATGGAAAAAGGAAACAGATGTGATAAATTTGGAGAAAATACTTGAAAGGACCTAATATAAGGTATTCCTACAAACCAACAAGGAAAGAGCAGAAACTACAACAGAAAAATGGGCAAAGGTCATGAATAACTAATCCACAGAAAAAAAAATCAAAATGTTAACAAGCATGTGACAAGAGCTCAAACATTAGTTAATTAGAAAAGTGGGCATGAAAATAACAAGGAGAGAGCACTTTACATGCATAGAAAAGTCAACAATTAGCCAGTTAGTTGAGGTCAAGTGCTGTCAGAGAGTGAGGATAGAGGAAGCTTCATGCCCTGCTTAGCACCTTTTTTAGAGAGCAGTTTGGTGCTCTACGGTCAAATTAAGTGCACCTATTCCCTATGAGCCACCAGGTCCTTCCTAGGTATGTAACAGGGAAGAGCCAAATCTGACTACATGTTGGATCTGTTTCTTTTACTTTAACCTTTGCTTCCCGTAGCTTTTGTTCACTAAAAGGATACTGTCTATACATACTGGCCTGCCCTGGGGAACCCTGCTCCTCTGCCTGAATGTTAAACCAAAGTGCTTTTGTTCAGGGAAGCATCCAGACAGTGTCCACCTGTGGATGGCTGCAAGAAAGAAGAAATTAACATATCCCCTCCCCCAGGCTGGCCATTCCAAGAGATATTTGCAAAACTTTTGGCCTTTTCACTTTATTTCCTCATCTCCTCCCCTTCTCTGTGCTATAAAAGAAACTGGCATCCAATCCCTGATAAGATGGTTTTTCGGAGACACTAGTCTGCCATCTTCTCAGTCTGCCAGCTTTCTGAATAAAGTCATATTCCTTTCCTCAACACCTTGTCTCCAATTCATTGGCCTGTTGTGCGGCGAGCAGGGCGAGCTTGGACTCGGTAACAGGTACATATTCCAGGGAAATTCCTCCACAGGTCCATAAGGAAACATATTTGCAGATGTTAATTCTTGAGTTGTTTGTGTACTGGGAAACTGAGAGCAAATTAGGTGTCCCTTACTAGGAGAGTAGAGATGAAAAAAGTGTGGTAGATACACACTGTGGAATACCGTACTAAAGTGGTTAAGAAGTGATGAACTAGATAGATGTTCACCCAGCAACATGGAAAGCTGTTATAAATATGATGCTGAAAGAAAAAGTAAGAAATAGGATGAAGTCTAGTGCAGGATGACTTAAGAAAATAAAAATATAAACTAAACACCACATGCTTTATAAAAACACATATGAAAGGACTTCTGGTTTCCAGTCCTACATACAGCTTGGAGATTGTCACTCCCATCGTCACAATAAGAAAAAAGCTGAACAAACTGAAAATCAACAACTCTTAGGTTCATCAGATAATTGAGGCCACAGGGTAGACTGCTGCCCCCAAACCACAGAGACAGATGGGTGGATAAAGGGAATCACAGCTTAACAGGGGCAGAAGCCTGAAGCTGAAGCTAGTATCAGTAGCAGCACTTTAAATTTTACGTGACCAGTTGCTGAGGTGTCAATGTAGACTAACTTGAGAGTTAAAAACTCTGAGGGGTCCCAGTCTTAGGAGGCTACACTTTCACGAGTTTTACCTCCAGAAGCCCCCACCAGCTTCTCAAAGTATAGACTGGAGAAAAAAATCCCCTAGTGCTTCTGGCAGGGGGAGGGGAGGAGTAACCATTTTGAAATATTGTCACTCTTAGAGCTCTCAGTTCTTCTTAACAAGGGCTGCCCTAAAGGGAAACTATTTTACCAGAACCTAACCGACTGGCACCTTACCAAAGTCTAACCAATCAGGGAAAGGGAAATACCCAACTCCAGCCTACACTAACCTTTGACTTAGAAGAAGAAAAATACCCAGCTCAAGTTCACTAAAGGACTGAGGCCTAATCACAGGACTGTAGAACACTTCCCTTCCTCGACACCTCAACAGGGCTCCCGTGTAACAGGGGATTACAACTAAAAGAACTGAAAGCCTCAGACCCTACTTAAGGAGTCCTTAGGGAAACTCAAAGACAACAGAGGAGACAAAAACAAGGATACTGGAGGAAATTTTAGCCCCTGAAACAACAGCCACAGCCAAGAGTAATTATAACCTAACTCTTAGTGAGATAGGCTAGGGGATACAAAATGGTACAGCCCCTTTGGAAGACAGCTTGGTGGTTTCTCACAAAGTCAAGCATAGTCTTACCATACACTCCAGCAATTGTACTGCTAGATATTTACCCAAGTGAGTTAAAAACGTACACCCACATAAAAACCTGCACACAGATATTTAGAGCAGCTTTATTCAAAATTATTAAAACTCGGAAGCATCCAAGATGTCCTTCAATAGGTAAATGGATAAACAAACGATAGTATATACATGGTATAGAATATTATTCAGTAATAAGAAGAAATAAGCTATCAAATTGTGAAGAGATATAGAGGAAACATATTACCAAGTGAAAGAAACCAGTCTGAAAAACTGCATACTGTATAACTCCAAGCATATGACATTCTGAAAAAAGCCAAATGTATGGAGGCAGTAAAAAGATCAGTGGTTGGGCTTCCCTGGTGGCGCAGTGGTTGAGAGTCCGCCTGCCAATGCAGGGGACATGGGTTCGTGCCCCGGTCCGGGAAGATCCCACATGCTGTGGAGCAGCTAGGCCCGTGAGCCATGGCCGCTGAGCCTGCGCATTCGGAGCCTGTGCTCCACAACCGGAGAGGCCACAACAGTGAGAGGCCCGCATACTGCAAAAAAAAAAAAAAAAAAAAAAGATCAGTGGTTGCCAGAGGTTTGGGGTCAGGAGGAATGAATAGGTAGAGAGCACAGAGATTTTTAGGGCAGTGAAACTATTCTAAATGATAGTGTAATGGTGGATATATGTCATAATGCATCTGTTAAAACTCAATATACAACACAGTGTCATGTAAAATATGGACTTTAATTAATAATAACGTATCACTATAGGTTCATCAGTTGTAACAGTTGTACCACGCCAATGTAAGATGTTAATAATAGAAGAAACTGAAACTGACGGTGGTAGTGGGGCAGAGAGAATATATAGAATATATGGGAACTCTGTACTTTTTATTCACTTTTTCTGCAAACCTAAAACAGCTCTAAGAAATGAAATATATTAATTTTTTAAATGTCTTTCTTTAAAAAAAGCATGTACAAGTCCCAGCACAGGGAAATAGAAAAGCCAATACGCTTAGGAGCTTTTATTTTAAGCTCTTCCCACTTGGAGGTCCTGAGGTTGATCGTGATAACCTAGAAGATACTAAAGAGGCAGGTGGTGCCAAAAGACACCTCCTTGCCCATTCTGGGTAGATAAGTAACAATGTTGTATCCAGAGTCTCTGGGGGAAGTGTTCCAAACCAAAAGCTGACAGTATCTGGGAGATTCCCAAGGGAGGGCCAAGTAGGTGGCTGAAGTCAGGTGGCTGGATGAGAATCAAATCTGTGGATTTGAACCTGAATCCACTGAAGTATATGAAGATATAATGATAAAAAAGAAAGTTCCCAAGATTCCAACTGTAGTCTGTGATAAGGAGATGATGAGATGATAAGAGATGGTTAAATCCCTGGAGGCCATTCTGCCCCTTCCCAGTTATTGATACTCATCTTCAGAGCCAGAGGATTCTGCAAAGGAACATGAGGTTTGTGGCAACTAAAATACACTCTTCTCCTCTTAGAATTTGTTCTCATTTTGAAATACTTTAAAAATATGTTTTGCTGGACTTCCTGTTGGTCCAGTGGTTAAGACTCTGTGCTCCCAAGGCAGGGGGCATGGGTTCAATCCCTGGTCGGGGTAGATCCCCAATGCCGTGTAGTTCGGCCAAAATAAATGGTTTTGCTTTAATAAGTGATTTTATAAGTTTGAAATATATATTATCCTTCATGTGGCACCTACAGAAAAATTCTTTTTAATGCTTTATTAATAATAACTGATTAAATCTTCAACTAAAAAAACTTCCCACCCACCTGTGATTATAACATATCAACACATTAGAATGATTACCTATTGGCAGAGAGGGGAATGGAAGTAAGGAATGGGAATAAAGTGTCTAAATAAATAAAACTAGAGATGACCTTACCCACACCAATAATAGTGGTGTGTCCTGAACAGAGGATGATTCCATTAACCCTCTACAATGGCTTTTAAAAATTATCAGTAATTCTCATTTGGGGTGGAGAGTGGCATATCAAAATCTCTCAGGTATGTTAGAGTGGATCAAAGGCTAAAAAGAAATGAGTTAGATGGTCTTTTCAAGCTTGTTGAAAGTAATTTGATGTAGTGAAAAGAATGCTGGATAAGGGGTCAGAAATGAGTTCTGCCTAGGCTACTTCAATGGCACAGGCAAGAGATGAAAGCCTGGATTACACAAGCGATATCAGGGGTGGGTCAAAGATGGTTTAGAGGTCAAGCCATTAAAATAGGAGGTATTTTGGGGTGTGAGGATGAAGAGGAAGAAATCAAAGATGACTATATAACTTCTGCTTTGGATGACTAGGAAAGTAGGGAACATAGGTGGAAAAGGAGGTTTGGCAGCTGGGTGAGATGAATTCAGTTTGGATGTATTGAGTTTGAAGTGTGTAGAGGTGAGGAAAATGCACCTTGCAGAAGTGGCTGACTAGGGGTAGCATGTTTGGTTAAGGGCCCCAGGTGCTGCTGTGTACTGACACCAATTATATCAATCAGGCCAGGCCAAGCCTCCAGTGGGCAGCTCCCAGCCAGTGACTGGGTGTGGCAGGAATACTGAACAGGTCCTCCAGGTAGATTTAGAATTTCTTTCTTTACTCAGCAATATTGGCTGAGGACTCTCCACCAGCCTTGCTGAAATTTCTTAGAATTGTTACCGACCAGAGTTTTTGGCCTTTCCCAAGCAATAGAAATTGACTAGAGGCCAGACAAAAAATTCAGGCAAGGCTTTACTGGGGCCCCTGCTGTGGCAGGGGCGACCAAGAACAAACAACAGGTTCCCTTGCTTGCTTGCTCACCCTGTGGGGGGTGGGTGCAAGCTGGTTCCTTATATAGGGTGAGGGTAGGGGTGTGTCCAGGGGTCGGGCCAGAGGCGTGGCTTAGGTGGTTTCCCCATCCCTTAGGTGATGTTGTGTACAGGGGGAATGTGCAGTACTCTGCTTTTGCTCCTGACACCCCGTTTTTGCTCCAGGCTCTTCAAAAGTGGCAGTTGGGTTTTTTGGTCTCTTTGTATCTTTTGGGTCCAGAATTTGCCCCAACTGCAAAATGCACACACTTATTTTTAGTCCCATATAGTTTCTTTGTATTTTGTTGCTGGAGGAGAGGTGTGTCCAGGTGCAAACATTGCAGCAAAGGGTCCCAGGTCCCAACAAAGGGCCCCAGGTCCCAGCCTGTCTCAGAACTGCATAGCAGAGTAAGGCTCTTCCACTCAACCCCCCTTCCTTCTTTCCTTCCTTCTCCCCACACAAAGGGGCAGACTAGTCTGCCAGCTTTCACAGCCTCATGGACATCCTCTCCATTTTTCCCTTGCCAGTATCTCCCCCAATTCATCTCTTCCACGTATAATCTCATTTTGACACCTGCTTCTCAGACAACCCATGCTAACACAAGTTGTTATTGGGACATCCATTTAGAGATGCCTAGCTGACAGTAACAAATATAGGTCAAGAGCTTTAGAGAGGTTATATCAATTAGAGTGCAAGTAATAGAAAACCCAGCTCAAACTGGCTTAAATGATAAGAAAATTCATAATCTTGTAATCTCACTCGAAAGGTAGTCCATAGGGACAGTAATTTCTAGGAATGGTATGGACAGGGTTCTCCATTCCTCCCAGACTCTTTTGGTTCTTCTCAATTTTGCATATGGACTTTGTCCTCAGGTGATGGTATTAATCAAAAGATGGCTCTTCTTCCAGCCTCAGCTCAAATGTCTCATATTCTGTGGAGGCTTACTGAGTCAAGCTGGTTGGATGCTGTTTCTCTTCCTTTCAGACTTCAGTGCCTTGGTTCAGGCTGACATGACAAAAATACTGTAGACTGAGTGGTTTAGGCAACAAACATTTATTTCTCACAATTCTGAAGACTGGGAAGTCCAAGATCACCGCACTGGAAGATCCACTGTCTGATGAGAGCTTGCTTCCTGGCTTACATACAGCCACCTTCTCACTATACCCTCACTTGGCCTAGAGAGAGATCAACTCTCTTG
The DNA here is from genome assembly GCF_025265405.1 of Mesoplodon densirostris. NCBI lineage: Eukaryota > Metazoa > Chordata > Mammalia > Artiodactyla > Ziphiidae > Mesoplodon > Mesoplodon densirostris. The sequence goes on from NC_082664.1 coordinate 42,472,318, forward strand.
TGTCCATTCTTATAAGGTCACTAATCCCATTCATAAGAGCTCCACCCTGATGACCTAATTGCCTCCCAAAGACCCCAAATACAATCACATAGGGGATTAGGACTTCAACATACGAATTTTGGGAGACACAAATATTCAGTCCAACACTTGAATCTATTTGGTACTATTTCAAGGTTAATGGTTTCCATGGCTGCCTCCTTCTAGACTGGAAGGGAAAGTAGAGACCGTTTTATATTTAACTTTTATCCCTATTTAATGTTTTGCCCTATAGTTGGTGTTTAGCAAATATTTATCCAACTAAATTTACTGTTGTTTCTTTGGACAAAGAAATGGAATTTGTGCTTGAACTCATTTAACATTTCAAAATCTAGAAAAGGAGGTACATGAGAAAGCTTGACTTTCATTCATTGCATTTAGTCTCATTAGATAGTTGAACAATGTGCTGATGTGGATAAACTGCAAGAAGATCAAATGAGGATGTGGACAGATGGGTGAAATATAAGAGTTGAAATTTGGGAATGATGCATATGGCTAATGAGTTCCAAGCTATGATTTCCAACATAGGGAAAGGATTTAGGAGTCCATCTGGATTATTTCTTAAAGGTTTTGACCTAATATGTTGCCTCAGCCAAAAAACAAACAAACAAACAAACAAACAAAAGTAGAAAGAAATACAATCATAAATATATAGAGATGAAAGGTAAGAACAAATCCTCATCCTCAAAATCAGAAATAAAATTGAAAACATTATCCTACCAGTGAACAAACTCCTGTTTGAATTTTGAATGATGAATCTCAAATAAAGAGCTAGAAAAGACTGTAAATGCTGCTGTGAGATAATCAAGAGAATAAAAGAATTGCTTAGTGAAGATAGATTGACAACCCAGATCCTGGGTGCAGAAAAACAGTCTGAGAGAAAATATAATCAAGCAAGAGGCACAGCTTAAGATAAAAACAGGGAACTTCCCTGGTGGCGCAGTGGTTAAGAATCTGCCTGTTAATGCAGGGGACACAGGTTCAAGCCCCTGGTCCAGGGAGATCCCACATGCCACAGAGCTTCTAAGCTCGTGTGCCACAACTACTGAGCCCGTGAGCCCAGAGCCTGTGCTCTGCAACAAGAGAAGCTACTGCAAAGAGAAGCCTGCACGTTGCAGTGAAGAGTGGCCCCTACTCACTGCAACTAGAGAAATCCCATGTACAGCAATGAAGACCCAATGCAGCCAAAAATAAATAAATAAAATAAGTAAGTTTATATATATTTTAAAAAAAGATAAAAACAGAGTCTTTCTATCAAATTCCAAAATTCAAAAATTTGGGGGCACACTTTAGTATTGACAAAGCAATTTTAAAAGAAGAAGGAACAACTTTTTTTAACAGGCAGTTTTTAAATTCAATACTCCAAGAGGTGATATGAATTAAGAGTTGTATTAAATTCAGGGCTATTCAGTTCATACCAAGTTATAAAAATTGGGCTGGTTTAAAAACACGCAGAAGTATTTTGAGGTTGATGTTGGGGGGAATCATCATGCCCTTCTGCTAACTACCTTTTATGCCATGGATGGACCTGTTGCTTAAAATGAGAATTTTTCAGTGATCAGTAGCCACCTGCTTTTCTTGAGGGACTGTGAGTGGACCCAAAATTATGAGTCCACTGGCTTTCAGTTTTATATGTGTCTAAGAAACTATTTACACATAACCCACTATTATAGACGAATTGTTTCCCCACCCCCAAATTCATATGTTAAAACCCTAATCCCCAATGTGACTGCATTTGAAGATAGGGCCTTTAAGGGGATAATTAAGGTTAAATGAGGTCATAAGGATATGGCCCTAATCGGATAGGACTGGTGTTCTTATAAGAAGAGGGAGAGACACCAGACTACCATGTGAGGACACATTAAGAAAGCACTGTCTGCAAGCTGAGGAGAGAGACCTCACCAGGCACCAACCCTGCTGGAACCTTGATCTTGGACTTCCAGCCTCCAGTACTGTGAGAAAATAAAGTTCTGTTGTTTAAGGCACCCAATCTGTGGTATTTTGTTATGGCAGCCTGAACAGACTGATATACCCACTAAGTGAGACACTAAAATTAAGTGAAATAATAAAATTTGGAGTCCAAAACCAAGAAGTAGTATATTATCCAGGATATATATATGTAGTCTCTCTCTCTCTCTCTCTCTCTCTATATATATATATATATACAGACTTAGTATGCGCTAGGCACTGTTCTATGTACTTTACATATAAACACCCTTTTAATCTTTACAATTACATAAGGCTGGTGCTATTATTAACTCCATTTTACAGATGATGAAATTGAGACACCCCCCCAATTAATAATTTGTCTAATGACACAGACTGGGTTTCAGACTGATTCCACACTATGCTCCTAATCACTGAATATAGTATAAAACAGTGCTGTTCAATAGAAATATGATGTGAACCATGTATGTAATTAAAATTTTTCAAGGAGCCACATTCTAAAAAGTAATGAGAAACAGGTAAAATTAATTTTAATGATATCTTTCATTTAACACAATATATCCAAAATATCATTTCAATGTGTATTTAATATAATTATTAATGATATATTTTAATTCTTTCTTTAGTACTTAAGTCTTCAAAATCCAGTGTGTATTTTAAACTTACAGCACATCTCAAAATTTATATTATATTTTAAGTACTCAATAGCCACTGTATTGGGCAGCACATGAAAAAAGGTATTATAGCTTAGAAAGAATCCCGAACAAGGTCCTTCAAAGCTCCTACTTTATATATGCACACATATTTGGAATTCTTCCAGTTTTTTGGAAGGAAGTTTTCTTATCACAGTATACCATTTGTGTTGTCTTGAGTTGGTTGTGGTTTTAAATTGCTCCTATTGGAGTATGAATGAAAATATAGAATTGCTGTTATTTTTTCTTGTAAATTTATGTGTGGTTGAAATTTTGTTATTATCAAGTTCTTTTTTCCCTAGAAAGTGGGAACAGGTAGAGTAGAAGGACTTCCTGGCCTTTTCCCCACCTAAATAGTTTATATAGTTAGAAAAAAAGAAAAACTACTGGGGTAGATGGATTATTGGCCTGACGTGGACCAGCACTGTTTTATTTTATTTTTTTATAACAAGTAAGACACAATTGTGAGATATGGTTAAAGGAGCTTCTATGACGGTGAAATAGAGTGATGCTAACCAGTTTACATAAATCCTTTATGTCAAGTGCAGTAGAACTGTAGGCCTTCTCGTTACCTTACCATACAGGTTTGGTTTAGAAGTGTTTCTGAAGGGGTCTTTTCTCTAACATTAGCCTAACTCCAGTGTTATAGAGAAGTGGTTATTTTTAAACCAAGTAAAAAAAGAGCTTCACCATGTTATGACGGCCACATCCCTTCAAGACTTTTAAAAAGCTGATTTTAGATTATCTCCTTCTGTTTCCCTATGTACACATTTATTGCCTCTAGATTCCAAGGATAAGTGGATAAATGTGATGGTTCACATTTGCCCTGTAACTAGTTAGAATTGGTTCTCTAAGGCAAATATTTCTCCTCCTTTGCTTTAGCTTTACCAAATGATCTGAGCTGAAACAATCTTTTAAAATGGCCATGATGCACTCAGTGTTTTCAAAAGCAAAGCACTGTAACCATTTAGATCTATCGTCATTATTACAATGCATCCAGTGGCTCTTCTTGTAGAATTAATGCATGGAGCTTCCATTAAGTGTTCTCAGAATCTGCTCGTAAATAGGCCAATCTATTGTCCTCTTGACTAAGTATTCATATGTGAGTTGAAAAATATTCAGAGACATCGCCAAGCAGGCAGGAAAAAACCCACAAATGTCAGTTTTGATAATAAAGAGTTTCTCTCTAAAGGGTTCTTAGGAGGTTCAGGGGGGTTCCCAAGGGACGGTAGAATAAATAAGCTATCAGGAAAACAGCTAGGAGTCTGGAGATCTGATAGTAGCCCTCAAAAACCCCCAAATGGTTGTCAACTTAGAAAATCCATGGAGAAAAAAAGATTAAGAAAAATAAGCTGATTAGACTAATAAAAAATAACAGAAAATATTATAGCAATCTTCAAATATATGAGCTGTGCCTTAGTCAAGAAGCCTGGGTGTAAGTGAAAGAAGACTAATTCAAACTAGTTTAAGTGAAAAAGAGATTTTTAACCTGTTTACATAACTGAGGAATATCTGAGGAACATCTGCCTGTGGGTATTTCTGGATCTGGGGTCTCAAACAATGCTTTCTTGATTATTTTTTCTTACCTGTCTCTCCTTTCTGCTCCTTTCTGCTTAATTTCTTGCTTTTCCATTGTATGTGGCATTCCCCCCAAGGCAGAAAGATGGCCTCTGGCAATGCAGTTGTCATTGCTCTACAGCTTGGGCTCCAAAGGGAGAGAGAAAACTGTCCCTTGGCCTCCAATTTGGAAAATTTCATGAATATTGATTGCTCTGGGTTGATTACTTGCCAGACTGGCCGCCTGGACAAATCACTGTTTCCAGGGGGCTGTAGTCCAGTGATCAGCTCAGCCTGGCTTATAGGCCTGCCCCTCCGTGGTGTGATGGGGAGGAAAGACACTGTGATTAGCAGCTCCACCAAATCCACTTGGAGATTTTATTAAAGTAGCTTCCAATTCAGTAGGTTTGAGTTGGGGGACTGAGATTCCATACTTCTAGCAAGCTTCAGGGGCCACCCTTGAGTAGCACTATTCTAGAAGACATTTGTCAATTGGGTATAATTCTATAGCATCTGGTCAGAAGAAAACTGGAGAAGGCTATGTGTGTGAGATTGAGTTTGAACGTTTTAGATTAATTACTTGAATTATTCCTTAATGAGAGCACTATTATCCAAATTTTGATGTTCTTTTGGGCCATAGAGTTTTGTTATTTGCTAAATGCTCTTGACTCGTAGGAGAGCAATGACTAGAGCACTTACTTTGAACATAGTTTTGAGAAATACAAAAGTAAGATACATATGGAATATGTTGTTCTCCTTAGGACATGAAATAATTTGAGAAAGAGAAGGCTATGGGGCCAGGGCTGGGACCGTGGTGTACAGTTGGTATGACACACTCACAGGGCAAGGCTGGAGCTAAGAGGATACTTTGCTGTGGGCAGTGCGAAGAAGTCCAGGTAGGCAGAGAATGGCTTATAGGTACTCAGCATCAGAGAGAATTGGTGACCAGTAACAGAGCTCCATCTCCAGGACTGGGGTTCAAGGGACAGTATTCAAATAATATGGGTGAGGATGGGGAATGCGAATAAAGGCTGGCATGGGGAGGTAAAAATCAAGGTAAAGTATAGAAACTGGGAGATTGGGCAAATTATCGGTATAAGCATTTAAGATACTAGAAAGGGAAAGGCAAGGGCTTAATTTTAGAAGCACAATCAAACTCCAGGTACCAAATCTGAGGTATGAGATGGAAAACAGGTTGGCTTGATGTCTATTCCATTAGTGCTGAACTAGAGCTCCTCAGAGCCTATGGTGGAGAGAGTAAAAGTCTTGGAGCTGAAGGGAGTGGAGGCAATAGGGCCATGAGTCCCGATAAAATTTTCAGGTGTGAAGTCCCACAAGTACCAGGAGTCGCAGGTGTGAAGGAGGGATGTATGGATAGGAAATCACACAAGTTATTACAACTGGAAAGTGTCCTATGGCTTTTATGGATAGCTCTTTATCATGATTTTACAGTTATTGAGTCTAGTCATTGTTGATTACTTCACTAGTTGAGAAAGAACTGTGTCTGTTCACTGGAGTGGTAGTGACAGTAGGTAAACAGATTTGTAACCCAAAGCCTGTATAACTGCCCAGAGGTCCTGCAAAGAGGAGTCAGTTCCATCAGAGAGTTTTTTGAACCTGAGATACTTTAAAGTGTAATATCTCCTCTTGGTCCTTTGGTTAGCTGTGAAGGAAACTACCTAAGTTACAAATCAAAAGCCTTACTACTTTTTACTTCTTTGGATTTATTTCTTAAAAGAATAAGGTATTGGATCAAAAGGAGAAACCTGGTTGGTTATCTATCTACCCAAAGTATTATGCACATAACCACAGATGAAATATATTTGTCTTCAAAATTCAGAAATTTGTATACCAAAAATATACAGAGCAAGGAAATTCTCCAACAATATAAAGGAAAGTGTGAGGAATTTACATTCCATAGGGATACTTGTTTCCTTCTCTAATTCCACCTTCAAAAGGTCTGCTGTTGCTTTTACTCTGCACATATTCACCCCTTCTCTCTAGTCATACTATGTGTGGAAGTAAGCTCCCTTGGGAAGCCTTTGGAACTTGCTCGGAGATGGGAGGGTCCCCAGAACTTCCCTCGAAGTCTGACTCTACATAATGAGGGGAAAAAAGAATCAAGAATAGTCTTTATTGCTCTATTTTACTCTCCATATAAAATAGTCATGGGTCTTGATTTCCTTAGGATAACTGCTAAACGCCTTTTGTAGAAGGAAGAGAACAAAAGAATCTTTGCAGAAGACAATAGCAGTCATGCAAGTTTTAGAAGTAATTCAGAGATTCAAAGGCAACAATATGTTATGTTTTGTGGCAGAGATTCAAGAGTAAGAAACGGATTTTTTAAAAACGTCGATTAGGGAATGCCACGTTAATGAGTAGAAGCAAATTAAAAACAGTAAGCCCGTGGTGATTCATGGTGAGTCATCTAAGGTAATTTGGTAATCATAACACAGGATGTTCTTTGATGTCTCTTTCAGTTTGGGGTTTTTCATTTGTTTGTTTTGACTTTTTCTTTTTTTTCATCAGGGGAGGAGGAGGGAGAGAGGAAATTCATTTAGGTAAATTAAAATTATGCAAAATCACTTTTCTTGGCTTTTGCAGTTTGATTTAACAAATAAATAAGCACATGTCTATTTGACACCCTTACCTGGAAGCACAAATGTGCTGGAATGCACATATCATGAAGAATGTATTGACTCCAGAAAAGGTGATGATATTTTTTTACTTTTTATTTTGTAATAATTTTAGACATAGAAAATTTGAAAAAATAGTACAAAGATGTCACATATATGCTTCACCGAGCTTCCCTTAATGTTAATTATTTACATAACTATTAATTAACAGTTAAATATGATAACTATTTCCATCGTATGATGGAAGAACCAGGAAATTACTGTTATCTAAATTATGGACCTTATTGAATGTTTACCAGTTTTCCCCCAATGTCCTAATATTCTGTTTCAGTATCCAGTCTAGGATCCCACATTGCATTTGGTCTCTGAAAATCTGTGACATTCTTTAGTCTTTCATAACCTTGGCACTTTTTAAAAAAAATTTATTTTTGGCTGTGTTAGGTCTTTGTTGCTGCGCAAGGGCTTTCTCTAGCTGTGGCACATGGGCTTCTCATTGTGGTGGCTTCTCTTGTTGTGGAGCACGGGCTCTAGGTGCACGGGCTTCAGTACTTGTGGCACGTGGGCTCAGTAGTTGTGGCTCACGGGCCCTAGAGTGCAGGTTCAGTGGTTTTGGTGCACGGGCTTAGTTGCTCTGCGACATGTGGGATCTTCCCGGACCAGGGCTCAAACCCGTGTCCCCTGCATTGGAAGGTGGATTCTTAACCACTCCACCACAAGGGAAGCCCAACCTTCGCACTTTTGAAGAGTACTGTTTAGTTTGTAGAGTATCTCTCAATTTGGGTTTGTCTAGTGCTTTCTCATGATGGGGTTATGTATTTTTTTTTTTTTTTGCTGTACGCGGGCCTCTCACTGCTGTGGCCTCTCCCGTTGCGGAGCACAGGCTCCGGACACACAGGCTCCGCGGCCATGGCTCGCGGGCCCAGCCGCTCCGCGGCATGTGGGATCTTCCGGGATCGGGGCACGAACCCGTGTCCCCTGCATCGGCAGGCGGACTCTCAACCACTGCGCCACCAGGGAAGCCCTGGGGTTATGTATTTTTGGCAAGGATAATATACAAGTCATCTTATGTCCTCAGGGCATCATGACAGAGGTACATGATGTTGATTTGTCTCATTATTGGTGACATTAACTTTGATCACTTGGTTAAGTTGGTCATGTTGGGTTTCTTCACTGAAAAGTTCCCATTTTCCCTTTTGTAATTGATAACTATCTTGGTTATTTTGAGAGTAGGCTAATACCCTGTTTCTCCTAAAAGTTTTGCCTATTGATTTTTGCCTCCATAGGTGGATCTTGTCTGCAATAAATATGCAGTATAAATAATAAATACTGCAGTATTTGCCTAATAAGGACTTTGTATTTCTTATTATCTCTACATTTGTTAATTAGAATTCTTCTATAAGGAAGAGCTGCCCTCTCTTCTCCATTTATTTATTTACTCAGTTATTTATATGGGTATGGACTCATGGATATTTATTTTATGGTTTATAATCTAATACTATCATTATTTTATTTAGTTGCTCAAATTGTTCCACATTTGGCCATTGTAGGGTGCCTTTGGGTTGGCTCCTGCATCCTTTGACTTGCCCCATCCTTTTTTGAAAACTTCCTTGTTTTCTGGTACCACAAGATTACCCAGGTCCATCCTGCCCCAGCCCTGGAATCAACCACTTCGCTAAGAAGTCCTGATTCCTTCTATTGGCTTTGTCCTGAGGTCTTGCACTGCTCTGCCTGGGTGGGTAGCCTTTTGGATATGATGTTCTCCTATACTCAGTTTCTTTCTCTGACTTTGGACTTGGAAGGCCAATCCCTAGACATAAACTGTCCTGAGAAATAGCTAATGAACCTCTTCTGGTGCTTTCATTGTGCCTCTATGTTCCCCTCTGAACTATGGATTTTTTTTCTCGTTTGGCTCTCGGTGTCTCCTAGAGACCTTTTGCTACTGTTTTATCTATCCTGGGACACATGGATCCCAATATTGGAGCTTACTCCTTTTTTTTACTGTACTGACTGACCCTGACACCTCCCAAACCACATCTCACTAGGTGGCATAGTTGAATGCTATGGAGGACTAAACTCATCAGCTACCTTTAACTGTGCTGATTAGACTGAGAGGTGGGGTAGGGTAAACTTGTTCCTCTCTCTGGGCTTTTTGGGGAGAGTGTAGCTTGAATTCTTAGTGGTAGAGATGTCAACGAACTCCCAGTGAATGGATGGTCCCAGCAGGTAGAGCCAGGCCAGGAACCCTACAAAAATCCTAAGCAACGGCCCAGTCCATGGGCTCTGATAATAGTCACTTCTAGTAGCAACTGTATTTCCTTCCTCATCCTTCCTTTCTGTTATTCTCTAGCCCTTAAGTACAATTTTATTCAGAAGTTGTGGCTTCACGTTAGCTGTGCTTCAGGGATTTTAGTGGTGTGTCTATCCTACATAGATGGAGATGCAAAAGGGAGAACAATACCCTCTTCCTTGAATCCAGAGAGGAAGTTACAGTGAGGGGGGGTCATAACTGGGAACAGCTGTGCCGGTGGAGTGGCAGTTTCATGTGGTAGTAGGAGTGTGGTAGTAGGAGGTGGCCATAGCAGAAAAACAGCAGCACACCTGTAACACAATCTGGAGAACTTTCCAGTAGTTTCTTTCAATTGAGTCAGCAGGGTCCATTGTAACTTCCAGATTTAGTGGGAGTATGAGCTGTGACCTTATTTTGTAGTTATGGGTTATTAAAGCCTGGAAATTTGGGATAGACCTATTAAAGTTTATCTTGATAGTTTTCTCCCAATGATCCAGTAATATCATTTTGAATTTTGTTTTTATCATGCATCATATTAATTATTGTTTTTGGTTATAATTCTGTTCATTTCAAAAACATGACTTTTTTTTTAACCTTCATTCAAGTGCAGAATAAAAATGTTGACTTAGGATGGTGACTTGTGGCAGGCACTATGGTCCTCCCTGCAGTCAGAGAACTACGGCTCAATCTATGGTTTCTAGAATCTACCCTTTTTCCTCTTTCTGAGATAAGGAGATTATCTTCCCATTCTAGGATTCTGGCACCTCTCCCATTGTCCACTGATTCTCTAAGATTTCTTGATTCAGAGACCACCTCAGCAAGTTCCTTCTGGGTCCATGAATGTAATTCATTAAGATGTAGAAATATGAAGTCATTTAATGTGGTTAAGTGCTCCTTTCTGATCTTTACCTATTGGTCATTTACTAATAATTAGTTAAGCTGTTAAAAGATGGAGAGATTTTTAGTGTGGGTAGAAACCTTAAAGTGTCTTGCACCACACTATATGCCCAATACATGTTGAACGATTAGATGGATGATTAAAGGATGACTGAATGAGTGAATGAATTTCTGACCAGATTGCGTATCTATAATAGTGTTAGTGATACCACTGGGTGTTAACAGGGAAAGTACTTCCTCACTAGAGGAATGGGATTTCTGATTTATACAAGTTAAGATATTATAAGTTTACTAGTGAAGATATGATAAATCAAATACCACACTGTTTCCTTTAGCTAATAGGAATGTTATTTAGCTAATTTTAAATTAGCTTCTAGGTATATTGTGTGTCAAAAGATCTGACTTTTAAACTAGCAGAATAAGATTAAGACCTTTTTTTTTGTCCATAAACCTACTTAACTTTATTACTTATTAGCATTATCCATCACAGTGGTTTATATGATTTCCTTTAGGTCACAGAATCTTTCAAGATATGGGGATCCATGATTAAAAGCAAAATAGAAGGAGTCCTTGGATAAAGATTGGGGATGACTAGACAAAATCTCTAAGGTCCCTTTCAATCTAATATTTTATGTTTTACGTTTTTAAAATCAGCTTTATTGATGTATAATTTATATACAACCAAATTCACCTATCTGAAAGTGTAAATTTTAATAGGTTTTAAGAACTTTTTTTTTACTGGGAAGAAAAACACTAATTGGTAGATGGAGAATTTTGTGTTCTCTGTTTTTTTTTTTTAACATCTTTATTGGAGTATAATTGCTTTACAATGGTGTGTTAGTTTCTGCTTTATAACAAAGTGCATCAGTTATACATATGTTCCCATATCTCTTCCCTCTTGTGTCTCCCTCCCTCCCACCCTCCCTATCCCACCCCTCTACGTGGTCACAAACCACCGAGCTGATCTCTCTGTGCTATGTGGCTGCTTCCCACTAGCTATCTCCGTTATCTTATTTTTTGTGTGAAACAATTTTATTTGAACATTTTGTGTTTAGCTTCAACATTGGTGTCATTATCATCACCAGGGCTGTTTACTCCATTTATTGAGACCTCTAACAGAGTTGTCCAGAGCACATCATCTTCATTTCTATATAAATTATTTGATCTGTTGCACTTTTTAAACCAGAACATGGTGCTAGCACTTCATGCATATTACATTAGGAAAGAAGGTTCTTCCTTTCATGTTGTAGGTGAATGATCGCTATAACAAAACCACTTTATTTAGAGTTTATTTTATTCATTTAGTTTGAATTATCCTTAAATAAACAATGAATCACCTGGTTAAAAAATTAAAGTATACAGTGAAAAGTCTCCCTCTTATCTGTGAGCCCCATCTGCTCAGTTGCTCCCCCAAATTTGAAATCACTTTACAGTTTCTTGTGTATCATCCAAGAGTTTATTTATTCGTATATAAATAAATATAAATTTAGGTCTCACTTACCCATCTTTTAAAAAACACTGGCACCCTTTAACATTCACCATTTTCCCCTAGAAATCAGTGAGCCATTTTTTTCTTTTATTTTTCTTTTGGAAAAAAGTACTTTTTATTATTTTTAGAACTTATTATTCAGACTGAAATTTCCTGAAATGAAACATAGAGATTCCATATATCCCTTTGTTATGTTCATTCATCTGTTTAATTCATCCCTTCAACAAAAATCTACTGATTTTCTGCTGTGTCAAAAGATCCTGTACTCAGTTCTCAGGATTCAAAGATTATGGATCTTGCCTTTGAAGAACATATAGTATAGTAGAAGCTATAAGACATAAAGCTAAATAACCATGAGAGACATATGAAATGCCACAGCAGTTCAGAAAAGGAAGAGATTAATCAAATCCTATGGATCAAGGAAGGCTCTGGGAAGAAAATGACCTTTGAGCTGAGCCATGAAAATTTGAGTCTATGTACCTGTGGAGATGGGGTGGGAGAAAAGGAAGAACAAAAAGAACAAAATTGGGTCATTTGTAGAGATGTGGATGGACCTAGAGTCTCTCATACAGAGTGAAGTTAGTCAGAAAGAGAAAAACAAATATCATATATTAATGTATATATGTGGAATCTAGAAAAATGGTATGGATGAACCTATTTGCAAGGCAGGAATAAAAACACAGGTGTAGAGAATGGACGTGTGGAAACAGGGTGGGGGGGAAGGGGATATGAATTGGGAGATTGTGATTGACGTATATACACCACCATGTGTAAAACAGATAGCTAGTGGGAACCTGCTGTATATAGTGCAGGGAGCTCAGCTCAGTGCTCTGTGGTGACCTAGATGGGTGGGATGGAGGGGGATGGGAGGGAGGTCCAAGAGGGAGGGGATATATGTATACATATAGCTGATTCACTTTGTTGTACAGCAGAAACTAACACAACATTGTAAAGGAACTATACCCCCCCCAAAAAAAGTGACAGGAACTTAAAGAAAAAGTAGGAAGGTAACATAGTAGCTTCTGTAAACAAAACTAGAAAAGACAAGGCTGGAGCTAGCATCAGTGTCAACAGCATACAAAGACTTTATTAAGTTAGACTTTTCTGTCTCTCCTCCCTCCATAGTGCTTCTTCTCCTCGAGGCTCCTTCTTGTAACAGGTGGTATGGTTGCTAATAACTTTGGCACCATATCCTTACTGGTCTCAATCCAAGAGTAAAGAGACAGTTGCCCCTTTGCTTCCAATTCAGAAATTTTGGGAAAGAACTTGTCCAACTTGGTGATTATACCCCACTGTGAGTTGGGGAGGGAGGTCCTGTGTTTGGCAGCCCCACTAGAAACACATTGAATTGGGGAGCAGTGCTCTAAGAGTGCTGCTACCAGAGGAAGGTAGGAAGGGTGCAGGGCAGGTACAAAGCATGGAGGTTCATTTACCTCTGTAGCATGAGCAAAGGCATGAAGGCAGAAAAATTACAGGCTGTGCTTTGAGTATGGTAAGAAGCTCAGTTAATGTTTCAGAAGCAGGACTGAGACTAGTATGAGGGAAGTGAGGCATCTCTGGTGCAAAATTTAAGGAGGTACTAGCTCTCAGATGCCAATCCTGAACTTGTAAAACTCTGAGTGAGTGCCTTCTTCAATTTTGTACTTTAGGCAGGTTGCTTTCCTCAACCTAATCCTGGCCCTGTTTAGAAGGAAGGGATGCTCAACAGTGTTGAAAATGAACAGGCTGAGTTGTTTGAGGACCAAGTAGAGTGACCTTTGAGGGAACAGTTTTGATGGAATGGTGCAAGTAAAAGCCAGACTGCAGGAGATTGACGTATAATCTTAGAAATGGAGGCAAAGAATGTAGGCTACTCTCTCATGAAGTTTGGTGGTGAAGGGAATGATAAGGAAGGAAGTGCAACTTGAGGGGAAAGCTGGGGAACCAAGTTTATTTTCATTTTATTTTTGATATTGGCAGTATCTGACCCCAGAATCAGTCATCTGCTTCCATGGAATGACTTGAAGTGTTCCTGGCTCTCTTCCAACCGAAACTAATTTTCTACTGGCCTATGAGTGATGTCTGAATTGCCACCATTAGTGATTTGGGGTTATTAAATTAAAGGATTATCTCCTAGCAGTTAGTAAGTACCCTCCCAGGCCCCCATCTGTAAGTAATTCATTAAGCTTTTAGCAGCTATTTGTGTGTTGATGTGAATTGGTTTATCTGATATTTTGGTGACAACTGAAAATAGATTTTGATAAAGAGAGAGTGAAGAACCCTGAAGAGTTTTTGACAGTTTGGGATGCAGCACCTGTAAAAAGGCAAGGTGAAGATGCCCCCAAAAGGAAAGGTAACCAGGTTTTAAGGGTTAACCTGTCTACCTCAGTTCTACCCAAGGTCAGCTTTGCATTTGCAATCTTAAGCTCTCCCTTCCTCCATCAATGGATCATTTTTAAAGACAGCTTTTGAGTAGAACCTGGTCAAAAGTTTCTTGGAAAATACAATTTTGTCCCAGATAATAGAAAAGAGTACTGAACTTGGAGTCAGAAAACCTCTTTTTGTCAAACTCTCACTGGGCATGTGCAGAGGCAGAATTACCTTGAAGCAAATGATGCTTGGGTTTCAAGATACCTCACCTGCACATGCCCCTTTCAAGGCCCTGGGAGGGATTCTAGCAATCTGTTCCCATGATCATGCATTTTAAAAAAATTAGCAAAATAAGATGATGTAACTACGATAGACCACAGTCTCTTTCCACTCTTATTTTCTCTTTGTCACATTTCCCCTAAGTTCTGGGTGGCACCTGAGTAATTACAGTCATCTTTGTGATCCAGTAGCTAAAGGGAAGTTGAGTTGGAGATGCAGGTAGTTTGGATTTAGTAGTATAAATTGTTATGGTTTGCTGTCACTTCTGTGTATTGCTGGGTTATTGCTAGCTGCTTCAGTGCAAGGCTGTCTTGCAGGAATATTCCTACTGCCCACTGTGCTGCTTTATGTGTCACAACATGAATGTTTAAAGGCCTTTGATCACAAAATTGTTAATGAGTGTTACCAATGCAAAGATTATTTAAGGTGGATCACTGTTCAAGGAAACTTGAAATATCATGAAACCTTACTGCTCATATATGACAGAAACTTTATAGAGGCCTTCCCAAATTTAATACCAAATTGTATATGGCATTACCAGTCATGAGCTATGAAGCTGAAAGAAACCTTTCTAAACCATAAATAATAAAAAAACATTGAAATCAACCCATACTACAGGAAAGACTGAATTATCTTTCTATTTGAGATTGTACTATAAAATTGTTGTCGTATAAAGAAGGAAACAGGGCTTCCCTGGTGGCGCAGTGGTTAAGAATCCGCCTGCTAATGCAGGAGACACAGGTTCGAGCTGTGGTCTGGGAAGATCCCACATGCCGTGGAGCAACTAAGCCCGTGCACCACAAGTATTGAGCCTGTGCTCTAGAGCCCGTGAGCCACAACTTCTGAGCCTCCGTCCTACAACTACTGAAGCCTGTGCGCCTAGAGCCCGTGTTCCGTAACAAGAGAAGCCACCACAATGAGAAGCCTGCACACCGCAACTAGAGAAAGCCTGTGCATAGTAACAAAGACCCAATGCAGCCAAAAATAACTAACTAAATAAAAATTTAAAAAATCATTAAAAAAGAGAAGCAATCAAAGAACATAACAGAGGAAAAAAGGGAAAAACTATTCTAAAGGTTTATACAACAGTTAATTAATAAAATGATTTTGTTAGTGTTTGAATTTTGTGATGTTTGTTGTATTTGCCAGGTTTGAAAATTTTGTAATTGTTGTCACTTCTTTTCTCATATCCAATTTTTTACTCACAATCTGGTATCTTTTATCTTAAAGAGTATCCTCCTCTCCAAACTGTTAATTTCAAGTCCTACAAAATCTGGATTCTTCCCCCATCCTGTGACTTTGAGCAAGTAATGTGAGCCCCAGTTTTCTTATCTGGAAGGTGGGAACCACCATATCTGCTGACTTAGCATACAGGGTTCTTGTGAGGAAGTGAGATGATGCAGGTGAAAGGACTTTATTATTAGCTCTAAGAGCCATACAAATGTAAATAAAGTGGGATCTCTGCTTCCTCCTCAAAGAAATGCACCTTGCCTTTTCTCCAAGAGGTTATGTTATCTTTTCAGGATCAAACGTTACATTTGGGGTTATCCTGACTTGCAGGATGGGGCAGGATCTTTTGGAGAGTTTCACATAGATGACAAGCAGCCCCAAGCAGAGTAAAAAGCCTAGGAAAGAATCATGGTGTGTTAGCCTAAGCCCATGCATTACCACTGCTGGAAAACCAACATGCTAGGTTCTCCCTGCTGAGTGTGGTGAGCAGAGCTGCTTCTGATACTAAGGACAGCATTTAGCATTTACATTCAACAATATTCCAAATATATAGATGACAGCTATTTAAAAAACAAATTTAAGGGGAGTTGTACAGCCTATTTCTTTGCCCTGGCATTTAACCAGGAAAAATGGGAAAGGGGAAGTTCCATTCACTCAACACCTATTATATGTGTATTATTATGTGTGGTTCTGTGCTAGGTGCTTTAAATACATTATCCCAGACACCTAGCACGGAACCACACATATAATAGGTGTTCAGTGAATTTATAGACAATATCTCCGGATATTGTCAACCGCTTTTTGCAAAAGTAAAAACCAAGGCTTAAAGAATTGAGTGACTTGCCCACATTCACAGCGATTTGGTATTTTAAGCAAGGTGTGTTTGATTCCACCCTCCTCAGGTACCAGCTCGTTGCTACATCCTGCTTACAGTCTAGTTTTCCTTTTCCTATTTGCTTGTCTGTTTTTTTTTATTTTAATTATTTATTTATTTATTCTTGGTTGTGTTGGGTCTTCGTTTCTGTGCGAGGGCTTTCTCTAGTTGCAGCGAGTGGGAGCCACTCTTCATCGCAGTGCACGGGCCTCTCACTTTCGCAGCCTCTCTTGTTGCGGAGCACAAGCTCCAGACGCGCAGGCTCAGTAGTTGTGGCACACGGGCCTAGTTGCTCTGCGGGATGTGGGATCTTCCCAGAACAGGGCTTGAACCCGTGTCCCCTGCATTGGCAGGCGGATTCTCAACCACTGCGCTACCAGGGAAGCCCGCTTGTCTGTTTTAAATTGATGAATCCAGCTCAGTCACAATTGCCTGCAAAAATAATTTTATAGATCAGATGTCTAGTATATACACATAGGTCTTTTGTTGAAATATATACTTTATCATGAATTTATGGAAAATCAAGCATATATCCAATGCAATAGAATATGCTTTATATATATATTTTTGATGTGGACCATTTTTAAAGTCTTTATTGAATTTGTTACAATATTGCTTCTGTTTTACATTTTGGTCTTTTGGCCATGAGGCATATGGGATCTTAGCTCCCTGACCAGGGATCGAACCTGCACACCCTGCATTGGAAGGTGAAGTCTTAACCACTGGACCTCCCTAGAATATGCTTTAAATGGTGCTTAATTTAAACATAAAATATGATTTAAATGGACAAATCTTTATTAGGAATTTTAAATACCTGAAAATGTTTGAGATGCACAATAAACTAGTTTACCACCAACCACGATTTTCATATATCAATTTAATATGCACCACCTCACAACACTGTAAAGCAATTATACTCCAATAAAGATGTTAAAAATATATATATACAGAAAAAAATAAACCACCTAAACTCAGATATTTGATTTCATGCTAGAAAATTCAAGATTAATCTCTTCATCCAGGAAAAAAAGAAAAAAAAAAAAAAAGGAAACCAGCATCCTCAGGTTGCAGATTGACAGTACCAGGCTAAAATGACTTTCCTCTTGGCAGCTTTATATATATTTTATCAGAATTCAAAATTAGACACAGTTCACTTGCTTCTTTCCATTAAATTTAAAAATTGAGATGAGTTGGGTAGCCAGTAGTTATTCACAGGGCTTTTGTGATTTACGATTTTAATGAAAACTGTGCCCCCTACCTCATCCCCCAGGTTAGCCTAAGCGTGGGGTGGAATGCCAACACACTTTCAAAATTAGACACCTCGTCTGATTTGTGATTTTTTTTTTTTTTTTTTTTTTTTTTTGGTATGCGGGCCTCTCACTGTTGTGGCCTCTCCCATTGCGGAGCACAGGCTCCGGACGCGCAGGCTCAGCGGCCATGGCTCACGGGCCCAGTCACTCCGCAGCATGTGGGATCTTCCCAGACCGGGGCACGAACCCGTCTCCCCTGCATCGGCAGGTGGACGCTTAACCACTGCGCCACCAGGGAAGCCCGTGATTTGTGATTTTTTGTGTGTATTTACTTTTAAATTTGTAGGTCAAAACTAAAATTGGGGAGGGAATGAGAGAGAGAGAGAGAAGAAGAGAGGTGTTATCTTGGAAGGGGAAACTTCTATCATCTTATCATAGACAAAAACTATTAGGAATTATATTCTACAGGGTTCAGAGAGTGTAAAAGCTAGAATTTTCAAAACCTAACGGAATGACTTGTACCTTTCTATTTGGGAAAATATGTTTGTGAGAAGATAATGTTCATGTTATGAACCCAAAACCACAGGATTCTGAAAAACTGTATGTCTAAAGGGAGAATCATCCCAGAGAACCTGAGAAGTAGGTACGAGCCATTAACCTGAGCTGGGAGGATTCAAGTGAACTTTGGGTCCCGTCAACATAAGTCATCTTTGCTGTTCAAATGAGCACAGAGCTGCCAAAACTCCTCCATTAATTCAGAACACAGAGGGCTTCAAGGAAGATCCATTAATTCATTCAATTAAAAAATATTTATTGAGGGCTTCCCTGGTGGCACAGTGGTTAAGAATGCGCCTGCCAATGCAGGGGACACGGCCCAGATCTGGTCGGGGAAGATCCCGCATGCCACGGAGCAACTAAGACCGCGTGCCACAACTACTGAAGCCCGGGCACCTAGAGCCGGTGCTCTGCAATAATAGAAGCCACTGCAATGAGAAGCCAGCACACCGCAAGGAAGAGTAGCCTACCACTCGCTGCAGCTAGAGAAAGCCCGCATAGCAACGAAGAGCCAACGCAGCCCCCCCGCCCCCCCCAAAAAAGAAAAAGACACCTGTTTCACCTTTATTGCTCTGAAACCGTTTCTGGAACCAGGGACAGAAACCAAATTATATATATATATATATATATATATATATATATATATATATATATATATATATATATGTATGTATGTATGTATTGAGCACCTACTGCTTAGGCGAGGCGCTGGGAATATACAGATGAGTAACATTCAGTCCTTGCCCTTAAGGAGCTTACACTCTGGTGGGGGGGGATGGGTGAGTCCAACATACAGATAAATAAATGCACAAATGTATTACGAACTTTAAAACAGACGTTTAGATAAGGTACGGCGGCAGCATTAAAAAGGAAGTGGAAAAGTCTCTGTGGGGAGCCCAGTGATTCAAGAAAGACTCCTTCGAGGAGGGGCAGGACTGATGGATTGACAGGTTAGCCATCGAGGTAGGGGGCGACGTTCTGGGCAGAGGAAACCACTGGGCAAGCGGAAACAGCTAGAAGAGAGGCACTGAGGCGTGAAGCTGCTTGTTCTGCCCTGGGATCGCCCTTACACCCCTTTGTCTCCAGACAAGGAGTTCGATCCCTCCCGGTAGGGTACGTCTAAAGAAGTTTGGGACTAAAAATCCTAGCAAGTAGGGCTGCGAGGCAGGATCTAGCCTGAGGAGATTTCTAAGAGCTGAAACGAAAGCGGCCAAGTTTGCAAAAGAAGGGGGCTCAGGTGGCGGCTTGCCAGAGTTTAATTGTGTGGTCGCGGACATTTAGTTCTCAGGGAGCCCTGCTCTGGGTCTCCGCCCCGACGGCTGACCCTGTGGATCTGCCGGGTGCGCAAATTGCGCTTCCTGAGCCTGGAGCCCCCCTGCTCTCCCGTCCCTGCTCGGAGACTAGCTCGGAGCCGCCGAGAGACGGCGGTGGCAAATTCTACTCTCCTCCCCGGCCACGCCAAGCTGCTCTGGGCGGCGTGTCCAGGTCCGACGCTCGCGGCCCGCCTGCGCAGGCCCCTTGCGCAGGGGCCCGACGCACGCGGCAGCAACTTGCGCAGGCCCAGACCCGCGCGACAGTCCTGCGGCGCTCGCCGCCTCCTCCCGCTCTAGGCTCACGAACCGCCGCGCTGTCAGAGGCTCGAGGGTGGGCAAGCGCTTCAGCTGCTGCCAGAGTGCACCTGTGGGTGTTTATCCCCTCACCTCGGTTTTTATTTAATTCTTCCCCATCCCCCGATTTTGAGAGGTTTCTTTCTTCGATCTGTATGTCAGGCAGTCTAACAATAGGAGTGGCTCGAGGCCTACACGTCTGAGAGCTTCCAGGGCGCCGGACGGAAAAGGTGGGTGTGTGGAGTTGTCACCTCACAGAGTCGCGACCCGGAGCCTGGAGGAAGGACCCACCTTCCCGGGTACTGCGGGCCCACTCTAGGCTTCTCCTGGGGAGCAAAGTTCGGGCTCCACTTCCTCGCTCCAGTCTGCCTCCCCTAGGAGACCCACGCGCCCACCGCTCCGGCCGCCATTTCCCACCAGGCCTCCAGGGGGCCTCCCCGCCGCGGTCTTCCCGTCGGCTGCTCCGGGCATGGGGGCGGCCGCGCGGCAGAGGGACGCGCCTCGGCGCCCGGGCCAGTGCGCGGACAATGACTCCTTCTCCCCTCGCCGCCTCCTCCTCCCGACACCGCCCCCCTCGCAGCCCCCAGGCAAACCTATTAGCCATTCAGACCGACAAAACCCAGCGGCCCCGCGCATTGTCCCGCGGAGCGCCCGGCCACCGTCATTAGCCCTGATTACGCTGAGCCGCCTGACAGCCCCGCGGGCCGCTCGGCGGACCACCCCCCCATTCACCGCCGACACCCGGCCCCGCCTCACAATAGGAGCGGAAATCGTCGGCGCTCCCGCGTCCCGGATGAATAGAGCGAAAAGCTGCTTCTCTTCTCCACCCGCCCCATTCACTCTGTCGTTGGATACAATATTTTTTTTCCTTTTTGTTAAAATTGGGGAGAAGGAACGAGGTCAAGGAAGATTTTGCTTGAGCTCTTTGCCTGTCATTTGTTTAATGTAAACAAAGAGCAAGTCCTCCCCCACCCCCAGCCTCTCATCCCCTCCCTCCCAGATTTTTATAAACAAACTGGTGTTGGGAAAGGCGGCGCGGGGAGTGGGGGTGGGATGGGGTACGAGGGCGGCCGTGGAAACCGAGTGGGTCATTAAAGTGGAGGACAGAGGAACTGCGGCATTTGGGGCGCAGGAGCTGTCGCGCTTTTGGTTTAACTGGCGGGTGGTTGAAATATTACCCGTAAAGGAGCCCGAGCTGGGGCTGAGGGTTAAATCCTCACACTGGTCAGATCTGTTGAAATGTAAAAATGCAGCTTCTTTCTACTCTACTGCAGTAACTGCTTTTGGGGAAATTGTTATAGGAAAAGAATTTTAAGAAAAGAAAGAAAAGAAACCCATGATCATAAGTATCTCTCCAGATTCAGAAACCTTCAGCACTGCTAGTAACTGGAATTAAAAACAACAACAACAACAACATCAACAACAACAACAACAAACCCTTTCTAGACCAGGATAAAGCTGATAAGGAAAAAATATCTTAAAAAGAAAACGAAAAACTTTACAATACCTGTCCATGGGCAGATTTGGACCAATTAAAATAAAGTAAATCTGTGTGAAGATTTGGACCAATTTCCAACAAGTAATCATCAATGAATTGATTATTCACAAAGAATGATTATTCATAGTTAGGTGCCACCAGATTTCAGATAAACATTTAAAAAAATCTTTTAAATAATGTGTCACCTCTTAAGATGCTAAAGTGAAATTATATAAATAAATCAACAAATTGGTGAAACAGAATAGTTACTTTATAATGTAACGCTTAGGCAGCATGTTACTTTAAGCAAATTAGATGTACTTTAAAGGCTTTCACCAAAGCAGGAAGAAAAATCCTCCATCACTGTTTGGCCTTCTCTTTTTTTGCCACACAATTAAGCATTATTTAAAAATTATTTGTAAAAAGAAAGTTTAGTTCTTGCTAAGAACTATGTTTATGTTATGTTACCCCCCCCTTTTTTTCCCCTTGAGAATGCAGAATGGACACTTCCTTCTGCCCTTAGGCATCATTTGAACTGCCGAGTGGCGTGGGATTTTTAGAATCTTAAATTCCTTCACATTGTTCCACTAATTCGTCCTTTTCCTTCCCTCTTAGACCTGGAAGCATCAGCTTAAGAGATAAAATTTGCCAGCTATTTTCTCCAAATGCTGGTCTAGACAGCTGTGTAGTTAGGATGGAGTCTGACTGGGGAACAAAACTGGAAATCTGTTGATTTTTCGTTGAAGTGCGATACTCCTTAGCAGATTCAGGGCTAAGGTGAGGCAAGGGAGGCACCTAGAGTGCAAAATTTAAGGAGGTACTCACTCCCAGATGCTGTGCACTTGCTTGACCTTGAGAGTGAATGCCTCTTTAAATTTTGTAGTCTAGATGCCTCCCTTCTCTTTGGAATCCTGGTCCTGCTTCTTGGCATTCTAGGAAGTACCAGGGGCTCTAGGGAATAAAATAGAGCCTTGAGGAAGCTCTACCATCCTAGCCTTTCAGGACCCGCAGAAGGGCATTTGGTTGCTTTCCGGAAGAACACCAGCTTGATCACAAAGACTTCCCCACTCCTTCCATGTAGAGCCCTTGTGCAAGAGAGTTTTGATTGTCAACAATTCTCTGGATAAGGGCCCCGGTATACAAAGACAGCCATTTATAAAGCCCAAACGAGGCCAAATCTGTTTAAGTGATTTAGAAACTAAAAATCAGCCCTTATTCATGTCCTGGGCTTTCCCCATATATCTTGCCATTTGACTGCTTTTTGTCTTCCATGACTTCACTTATTTTTGTTTGGTTTGCACATTGGCACTTCTACCCAAATAAGTTAGCAGGCTTCTGAACCAAAGAGCATCTGCTAAGGACAGAGAGGCAAATTGAAAGAAGTCCAACGGCGGAAGTGAGGGCGGGTGCTCCAGGAGGAAGTTCAGCTCTAAAGACCAATGTCAAATTTTATAATATGCAATCCATTTCACTAGGAAGAAAGCTTAGAGACTCTTCCAGGTAGCATTTACTTTTTTTAGTGCTAGGACAGTAGGTGGTTTGTTTTGTTTTGTTTTGTTTTTGGTATGTGTGTGTCTATGTGCCTGTGTGCACCTGCACACTTTGGGAGGACAAATTTAATTCTGAGAATATTTGATATTTTTAATAGAGGCCATTACAGGACAACGAGGCTCTAGATAACTTGTTTCGTGTTCAATACAACGATCAGATTTTTAAAATGCCAGTCCTTTCTCTGCCGCCTTCTATTTGACCTCACTATGTGACATGATTACATCCTTTCCCCCATCTCAGTATCCGTTTTGTTGAAAACAATGCATTTGATTAAAACCTGCTTCTGCGTTGAGAAGATGCTAGTCTAGTTATTACAACCTCTCCTATCTTCTTTTGTCTTATTTTAGTACAAGTTCAATACTAAATGCAGTATGTGCTCACTTGCATGATTATGGGTACCTACTGCTTTTGTATGGGTGGGGAGCCTCAAAGGAGATGGAAAACCTTTCTCATTGCAGAGCCTCTGTTGGAATAGTCTTGTATTTTTATAAAATAGAACTCACTATTGAGTTCCAGAGTTTGGCTTCCAAAATTGTTCCTGAAAGCCGAGTGAGTATCAAGTGGACAAGCCATAGTTAGTTACCTGTGCTGGGGATGCGGGGAGTTGCCTTATAGGGGATGATCATGTTGCCAATTTCTAGGTTTAAATATATCACACATGCACGCATATGTATGTACATACATACACACATGCATACAATTTGACAAGGAAGTGGTTATGGACCTACCTTGGGCTGTTTTAAAAATATACCAGGAGACATCAGAAAAAGGCAAAAGATACAGAGAAGACTCTCCTGAGACCATTTGCACAAGGACCCCTATCTGGGGTCCCAAGAGAAAGATCTCTCTGTTTTCTTTTTAGGAATCTGAGAGCAGCTCTCTTAATTAAGAAAGGTTGCTCACCAGGTTTTTATTGTTTGGCTTCTTCACACAGAACCCACCGGCTTCACCCTGCACCTTTAGAAACAGCAAGTTCTCTGGATAACAGAGAAACCTACCACGCAGTCTCTTAAATAAGTAAATAAACAACATATATATGTTTTGTTAAAAAAACCTTTAAAGCAAAAGTTATACATATGTAACAGCGTCCTTTCGACGTGAAATACCCACGGGAGATTCAGGGCAGACTCTCAGCGTGCAGTTCGGGTTCCGGAGGCATCTTTGCAGCAAAATCCTTGGGAAAAAGCAAAGCAAGGAGAACGTGGAGCTGGGTCTGGCCTCACCGCGGGCCCCTGTGGTAGCAGCCGGAGGGCGCCAGTGGAACGGGTCAGGCCGCGGGGTGGACACGGCAACCCGAGCCCGCGGGTCCCTGGCCACCTGGATTCGCAAGCGCTGGGTTGCTTGGTCTCTCGTCCTTTCTCTCTCCTTCATTTTGTTTGTCTCGTTTTTTACACCGAATTCTGTTTCTGAGCGTGCTGGGCGGGCAGCTCAGATGTCGCACTCGCTGTCGCTGGACGTGATGGAGATGGCCGAAGTGGCTGCCTTGCTGGATAGGCTGGCGGCCGGGCTGGCGGCGGTGCCCAGCACCTCGGGCGTGCCCTCTTCCTCGGCCCTTAGCGCCCGGCCGGGACCCTGCGACAGGACCTGCTGCTGAAGCCTACGGGGAAGGAAAGGAAACGAGTCACTGTGTGTAACATAGCTGCCGGTACCCCCGTCCCCCGGTCCGCATCCCTTAAGCCCAGCAGTCAGCGACTCTCCCTCAGACCCGGGCAGTTAAAGCGGGTAAGACGAGGCAAGAGAGGCCGGGCAGGAGGCGTGCGGCGGCTGGTCTGTGGAGCCCTGCGGTTGCCCCCTCCTCCTTCTTAGTCCTTTCTTGGCTCCCTATCTCCCCAATCTTTGGGATGCTGTGCTCGCAAGGTCGTTCCTGGTATTGGTCACCTTTGGGAGATTTACAATGCTCTCAGGATAAATGAGGTGTGGGTGACAAGGAGAGGTCAGGCTCTGGGACAGGAGACCCCTTTCCCAGCCTGCATCTGCCTAGGGCATATGCTTGTGTCAGTGCCCCCGAGGCCGGCAAAAAGGGCGGCCTGACGGTTGCACAGAAGCTTTGGACCTGGGAGAAAAGTCTGGGTTCTTGGTCAGAATATTTGGCTGATTGAGAGCCACATGCTGGGGAATGAAAAACCTCTGCCAACTAGTTTGCTGTTTTGAGACAGGGCTGCCCACACGTGGGAAGAGT
Source organism: Mesoplodon densirostris (assembly GCF_025265405.1). Lineage (NCBI taxonomy): Eukaryota > Metazoa > Chordata > Mammalia > Artiodactyla > Ziphiidae > Mesoplodon > Mesoplodon densirostris. The sequence continues at coordinate 42,497,210 of NC_082664.1, forward strand.
AGAACTCGACTTTCCACTTCTTACAGACATAAGTTAGAAATTTCAAAGCATTAGAGAAGGATGCATCTGGGCTTTAAAAATGACAACACTAAACTGCCACACTGCTAATAAGCCAGGCTTCACTTAATAATAGGAGCCTGGGCCCAGGCTGACAATAATTAGCTTTGGGCCTTGGGGTCTGTAATTGTTTATGGGATTTTAATTTTTCTTTCTTTCCCCCTCTCAATGTAGCCTTGGTTTGGTGACTAGAACCAGCTGCTGGAGCGACCCTCAGGCACCGAGAACCAAAAAGAAAGGGTGGGGAATCAAAAACCCGGAAGGAAACCCCGACCCAGGATCCCAGAACGCAGTGGGCTCAAAACCGAAGACCTCAATCCCATCCCAATTCCTACGAAATCCAAGTCTCCAGGCCTTCGGTAAGGGCGCCGGGGGTGCGGTCACCCTCTCCCTCCCTGGTGAGTTCAAGGCTTGGAGAAGGCCTTTAGGTACCGACCTGTTCTTGGCTGCAGCCGCCCGGTCCCTTTGTCGGCGGTTTTTGAACCAGTTGCCCACCTGCGTAGGGGTCAGTCCAGTTGCCTGGGCGAGCTCACGCTTTTTGCTGGGGTTAGGGTATGGGTCCTGCAGGTACCATTCCCGAAGCAGGTGCCGCGTGCGCTCCTTGAAGCAGTGTGTCTTCTGTTCGCCATCCCAGATGGTGCGCGGTAGCGGGAACTTCTTCCTCACGCGGTACTTGTCCACAGGCCCCAAGGGCCGTCCTCGCAGCTTCTCAGCCTCCTGGTAATGCGCTTCGAGCCACAGCGCCTGCAGTTTGGCGTGCGACTCCTTGGTGAACTTGTGGTTTTCTAGGATATGGTAGAGCTCGCGGTAGTTGCCACCGTGGAAGGCCACGATGGCTCTCGCGCGCAGCACGGATTCATTCTTGTTGAGCGCCTCGCAGGCCGCAGGGGCCACAGGCAGCGACCAGAGGAAGCGACCCAGGCGCTCCACGTCGCCGCTCTCCTCTAGAGTCTCGCATACCCCGGCCACTTGCTGGGGACTGAAATTCAAGATAGGCAGCTGGAACATCGAGGCAGTGCCGGCGGCAGCGGAGGCGCTGAGTCCGCCGCGGGACACGCAGCAGATGCCCGCGGGCGCTGCCGGGTGCGCCAGACTCTCCTTCGTGGAGCGGCTCGGGGCCACCAGGACGCACGGCCGGGGCAGCGGCGGCGGCGGGGCAACAGCGGGGAGCGAGAGAGCGGAAGGGATTGGAGGAGGTGCCGGCTCCGCAGCTCGGGTTCGGCTCGGCTCCGTTAGGGCACGCAGGCCAGCTAGCGGGCGCCGCTACTGGGGTGGGCGGATTGGCGGCGCGGGCGCCATGGAGACCCCCTGTCAGTCACTGGCCGGCTCTGCCAATCAAGACTGCGACCAGAGCGCCCCGGCCATTTCAGCACCTCCCCGCTCTCGACAGCGCTCGCCGTTCTCCGGTAGATTTAGTATTTTGCAGAACTTGGAGGAGGAAAAGACGGGCGAGAGCCGCAGCGTTTCACTACCACCCCCAGCCTTGTTCCTCTCTCTTCCCCCGCAACCCTGCCCCAGCGCCCCCCCCACCACCACCAAGAGGCAGTGATGCTACAGAAATCCACTTTGGGGCGAGGCGCTGCCTGGGTCAAGAGGCCTCCAGAGGACAAAGAGGACTGGGCCAAATCGAAATCCTCCAAGAGAACTCACCAAGTTTAGTTGTAACGAAACAGAAAACCTCGAGGGAGAGCACGAATGGGGAGGGAGGGGAAGTGGATCACCTCTCTTCTTGCCAGCACCCATCCCTGCATGCCTTGCCGGCTGCCAAAGCAGCCGAGTGGGAATCGAATGTGAAGCAGAAGGAACAGGACCCAGGATCTGTAGAAGAGGTCAGTTTGGACTCTACCCCCATCACCTTCAAAAGTCTCCTGATATCATTTAAAATACGAGCTAGGACACTCTCATTCCTGATAACACAGGTGCTGACCATGAAGTAAAACACTCTCAACAAAAGCAGCGCCGCAAACCCCAAGTTTATACTTTTCAGTTTTTTTCTCCCCAGTTTAATGGACTTCAACAAATGTGCAGCATAGCCACATCTAGAGTGAGAAGTCACTGGTAGGTCAGGACAGCAACTTAAAAGCTTGTTTCAAAGACCTTTTTAAAGAAGTATCGATTTGCTCTTCTTGCAGGCTAATTTTGCCATACCCTGTGTTAGAATGTTTAACTCTTGAGCTGGGGATAGAAACTCTAACCTTGGCCTTTGGACCCAAAAGTATTCAATAAAAGTAAAATAGAGAAGGGGGAACCACACCAATAGAGAAGGGGGTGTAGAAAGCACTTCTTAAGCCCCTGAGCCCTGACCCCTCCTGAAGAGAGAAAGGGCCTTCTTGGCGGCTCTGCCTTGGGGCCAGCAGTTGAATTGGCAACTTTATTGATTCTCAGTTGACATTCTCATCATACCGTTTTCTGAGACCTAGGTCAAAAGTAACTACGATATCACCTGGGCTTTTGATAGGGGTTTATTTAGTTTGAAGAAAATAATTGGAGGAGGGGACTCCAACGAAGACGCCAGGAAAAATATCTTTGGAGGTCCTATCCCCAGAAAGGAATCAGATGGGAATGTTCGCCCCAGAACTGGACTGGGCCCGGCTGTCTTTTCTTTAGTATCGAGTACAATTTGTATGTGGCTTGTACAGCTCTGGTAAATCAGAAGGCAGATAGATAGCACAGATGGTTGGAGGTGTCGGGTCAGATCATGCTACGCCTGAATGCAGGGCAAAGCTCATTCTGACGGAAAACCCTGATATTATTTTCACAGATCTTCACAGTTCACTCAAAAAAAAAAAAAAAAAGAAAGAAAATAGCAGAGAGGAAGAAAAAAGCCCTGCAACCATTTACATCATTTCTGTGAGTTTGCTGCCGCCTCAACAGAGAGACTTTCTTTTCTAAGAGCTTATTTTCATGAAATGCGACAGGCAGAGGCAAAATGGAGAGGGTGATGAGGATAATGTCAAAGCACAAACCTTCTCTAGCTTGTTCAGACTTCCGAATCCGCCTCAAGGACAACTTTTAGTGAGAAACATCACAAACGAGGGCCAACAATGCACGGTGTAGAAAACCCGGCAGGCGGGGAAGGGGTGAAGAGGGATCCCAGGAGGGTTGAGTTCCCGGCACCCCTGGCCAAGGAAGGAAAGCACCCCCTTGCTCCAATTTACAGAGGTTTCCTAATTTTCCCTCTGGGGTGTCTCCCCTTTGGGCTCTCCCTAGCCCAATAGCTTCTTGATTGCCCTCCGCGAGCAGAAGCAGCCGCGGGTCCGCGGGACCTTACAGCCCTCGAGCACAGAGAGGACCCCCAACCTCTGCTCCTAGCCGCCGGAGGTGAGGAGAAGTTGTCGGTGCCCCAGGGGACCGCGCCTCCGCACGCCTTTTTGCTGCACAATTTGAAAGTGGTGAATTCCGGCTTCTTACCCTAAGCAAGTCGTGTAATTTTCCGAGTCTAGGTGCCCTATGCAAGAAATGGGAATGTTTCTTTCCAGATGTCCCCTTTGGCTTCTGCGTGTCTGGGGCTCTCCGGTGACTGAGACCAAAAGCCTAGGTTGGCCTTGGTGGAATCGCGGGAAAAGGGCTCTGGCTGCTGCCGCCGAGTCCGAACCCCGCCGGACGCTGTGTCTGGGCGCCGGGGCGGGCGGGTTCTGAGAGGTGTCTAGAGGCCCGGGTCTACTGTCAGGATATCCTGTCTTCACCATCGCAGGGGGCTTGGCTTAATTTTATTAACTCAAAGGGAATAAACTTCTCCAAGGCACACTGAGGTAGCGCATTCTTTCATCAGCTTCACTCTGGGAAGGGACAGAGAGAAGAAATTTGTGAGCCCCCGTCCCTGAGAATGAGGAGCTTCGAGGATTTCCTTAGAGATAATTCCACTGTGAAGGAGATGGCCCCCCACCCCACGGCTGAAGCGCACTTTTCCGGGTTTGCCAGGCGAAGGCCGGAGCTTTTCTTAATTTTACGGAGGGATAGATTTTTACCAGTTTTGGAACGTTGCGCCAACCTTGCAGAGAACTCGCTACACCCGACTTCATTTTTCTTATGTGCTTGACCAGGTAACCTGGAAAGCTCAGCGGCAGCCTTTGGCCTCGGCCCATCTGGGCAGGTCTGCAACTTTCTGTGGTTGGTTTGCAGCTACTAGTAGATTTGGGAGGCCTTAGATTCTCACTGGGAATACGTAGATGGCTGTTCTTTCTGCAAACTCAAGACTTTTATTTTATGGAGAAAAATATGGAGAAAAAGCGGGTAGAAGACAATGCCCTCCCGGGAAAAAAATGTGTCTAATTGTTCATTGCAGAGGCGCCAGGGCAAAGTGCCTCCAGGGAGTTGTGAGGTTCATACCAGAAATCTTGAGTTCAGTCTAGGACTTCTTGCACATATCAATCTCTCTCCTCATTTTGCCCCTTCTGATTTTGCTCTCTAGAGTAGAGGGACACTTGGAGCCCAGGTTACACTCTGCTGAAAGATTTGCCAGTGGAGAGCACTTTGTAGAGGTCAATACATTCTTATGTCTAGTTTCCAGTCTCTTGTCTTGTTTTCTCTTTCTTTTCTTTGACTTCTCCTAAATCAAGCCGTAAAATAAATGATGTGTCTTTGTTTTCTTTCCTGTACAATTCACATAGTCAGGGATTTTAAAGATATAATTGAATGCATCTGAATTCCTTGATAAAGATGTTTGTGCTTCATGTGAGAGTCACAGACTGGAAGACAGTGAGGTCCCAGCCTTTTGTGTATGTCCATTTTGACTTTGTGGGGGAGAGATCTTTGTTGTCCTTTCCTGGGCCTCAAAGCCATGTGTTGCGAATAGGTGAGAAAAATGTAAAAAAAAAAAAAAAATCCAAGATTAGAAGGGCGTTTTACTGCCTTTGAAATTACAGTATTAAAATTTCACACTCTTATTTATTCATGAATTTAGAATTCTGATTTTTAGATAATACTGTATAAATATAAATATATATTTGTTTATGAATTTGGTGGTCCAGCTCTTCAGATTATGAAATTAATTCAATATCCTAGTTTTAAAGTACCAACTATCCTAATAAGTTCCCAAAATAGATTGCTGTCTTTCATGCATTCTTCCCCTGACTGTATGTATGCACCTTGTAGCAAAGAACAGAGATGCCTCTTTGAGAAATGTTTTGTAGATTTCTTGGTGCTGTAAAATTAACTGGCAAAAAAGTATTACAATCAAAATATTGATCTAACTTTAATAGATTAGATATTTTTGTTATTATTTGCAAAATTATTTACCATCTATTTTTTAAATGATGCAAAATTGCTTCTGTTGTTAATTGGAGGAAATGTTTATAAGTTTAAATGTGAGGAAATGTACTATTTGAAAGTATTGGTTAATTAGCAGTAATGTTTTTTTAAAATGTTAGGCTGACTATGTAACTTTGTTTTGACCTCCAGTTTGTGGCTGCTTCTAGGCATTTGGATGATAATTTGTATTTAAGCCAAAGACTATATTGCAAGTTATACCCCTTATTTAAACTATGGTTTTAAATTCACTTTTCTCTCTCTCTTCTGCTTCTGTGACGGTAACTCTAAATCTTCAGAGGGCTAACCACACCACAGCATAGCTTGCTTAGGGTTACGTATCAATGGGTTCTTATGTGAAGGATTAACTCTTAAAAATGTAACCAGCATGTCATTTATAAACACTTTATTATCAGTAATGAAACATTAGTTGAATCACTGAAAGAATAATTAATTCGTAATTCTCTACTAGAACCTTGTTTTCTTCCACTAGCAGGTTATTTTTGACCATTTTCAAATCTAAGATCAAAGTATCTTTCTAGAATACACCTAGACACCTTATAATTCAATGAAGTGAAAGAGTGTAAATTTGTTTATGTCTTCTGGCATGAGTCAAACATTATTCACATTTGATTTTATGTATTGTATGCCATATATATGCATTAATTACATGTATTATATGTGTAATAAATGATCATTTCCTTCCAAATAGTGTAAAATCAAATAGAAACATTAGCCTCCAATAAATACCTTAAATTCTGCATTAATCCAGTTCATTAACAGAAAATACTTTTAAAGAATTACATTAAAAAATATAATTTTCATGGCATCTTACCCTTCAAAGTAGCAAATCTCAGGAGGGCAATTATACCCCCTCCTTCCAGGGGACATTTGGCAATGTCTGAAGACATTGTTGGTTGTCACAACTGGCACTGAATGCATGGAGGCAGAGATGCCGCTAAACATCTTACAGGGAATCGCCACAGAGGCCCCCACCCCTAACCAAAAATGTCAGTAGCATCACTGTTAAGAAACCCTTCTTCAGAGGAGCTCAAAATAATCAGCAAGACACAGACATACAAAACCTGCTAAAATTCTGTTTATTTTGGAGTTGAAGCACTTTTAAAGGAATCATTGCCCTTTTAATTTCATCTTAGGTCTAGGCCACACCAATAAAATCTCTTCCTAAGGACCCACTGTAATTTTGTTTCTTTTAAAACTTTATTGTAATTGATACTTATGGCGACTGAATACTTATAAATTTAGAAATATCTCTGGGGAAAGTGGAGTTTTGTTTCTGTCTATGTTCTTTGAGTAACTGGTGGGACAGACAACAGTGGTTGAAAGTTATTGCTCAGACCCTCTCCATTTTACAAGTGAATAAAATACGAAGACCAAGAGGTTAAATGATTACTCATATTATACAACTGGTTAGTGGCAGAGATACATTTAAAACACAGATACAATCCTCTATTTATCACATACCTTGCTTTCCCTACCCAAGGAAGATGGTATAACTCCCGTTGAGTTTGAGAGTGAGGATCTGAATCACACATGAATATTTATTGGTGGCTGCCATGTGTAAGGTCCTATGCTATTTCCTGATGCTGTGACTTTCACAGTTTGATGCACACTAGTTCGTGGATCTCAGAGAGGTTGAAACTATTCTGGGTCTTGTCAAATGGTGTACCCTTGCAAACCCTAAAAAGTCCTTGAATCTCAAATATGATTCTCAGACTTCAATTATCTTCTTTGCGGGGTGGGAATGTTGGAGTCTGGGTTTATTGAAGACCTTTCTCTGAGTCATCACACTGTATGCTGGCAGGAAAATGGAACTGAATTCAGGCTCATTGGGGAGGAGAGATTGGACTTGAGGTGCTGTAAGGCTTGGTTTAAGTAAAAAAACCTCCGAACTCTTTTGTCAGGTCTTTCAAAAGAATAACAGTGATGCTCACTAGCATTTCTATAATTAACAAGCTGTCAACATTTCTGTTACAACCACAGAAGTCTATTACAGACAGAGAATTGTGATAAATGTTTCTTTAGGTCTGAAATGTTAGCCTTCATCTTCTTTTCAGCCTAAGGCAATTTTTGAAACCAATTTTGTTTCAATCATTTTGGATCAGTTGTGTGGTAATTTTGGAAGTGCAGATGCTCTAGGCCCACCTATTGAAATAAAGACTTTTAAATGGAAACACAGAGAGGAGTCTGCTTAAGCCCCAGTGGGGACCAGCTGCAAAGCTCTGGCATGGAATTATATAGGCAGACAGTGACAGTAGGTTTAGAAAAAATTAAGAGGCAGAGAAATGTGTGCATGTTTCCTTAACAGTAGATTTTTCCCCCTCAGATCCTTCACACTATGGAATTTTAATCCTCTCTTTTTTCTGTTTTGTATCTTATCTGTTACTTTCCCTATTATTCCTAGGTTTTCGTGAAATTAATGTAAGAGAATTTGTCTTTACAGTGATTAAAATTTGGGGCTGAACTGATTTTTTTGGAATTTTAATATTTAATTTTAACCTTCATTTAGTTAAATTTTCTTTTACCCCTCTCTTCTCCTTTCTACTTGACCATCTTTTTATCCTTGTCCTTGAAATAATAATTTAGAAGTTCTGCGGTATTTTCTAGTCCATCAATGGTTATCTTTCCTTTCCTTGCTCTCTTAATTGTTACATATGACTCTATCATTATCTATAAACAGGACACTTAGGGCTTCCCTGGTGGTGCAGTGGTTGAGAGTCCGCCTGCCGATGCAGGGGACACGGGTTCGTGCCCCGGTCCGGGAGGATCCCACATGCCGCGGAGCGGCTGGGCCCGTGAGCCATGGCCGCTGAGCTTGCGCGTCCGGAGCCTGTGCTCCACAACGGGAGAGGCCACAACAGTGAGAGGCCCGTGTACCGCAAAAAAAAAAGAAAGTGATATGTATTTCCAAATTGTCATCCAAAAGGATTTTTACCAATTTTTACTTATACCCACACCGTGTGAGTGTCATTTTCCCCGACACCCTGGCCATTATTCTTCTTTTAAATCTTTGCCAGATTGATAGATGAAAAATGGTTTCTTTAGGACTCCCCTGGTGGTCCAGTGGTTAAGAATCCGCCTTCCAATGCAGGGACGCGGGTTCGATCCCTGGTCGGGGAACTAAGATCCCACATGCTGCAGGGCAACTAAGCCCGTGCGCTGCAATTACTAAGCCTGCGTGCAGCAACTACAGAGCCCACGCTCTCTGGAGCCTGCACGCGACAACTAGAGAAAAGCCTGTGCGACACAACGAAGAGCCCGCGCACCACAACAGAAAGATCCCATGTGTCACAACTAAGACTCTATGCAGCCAAAAATAAAAATAAATAAATAATTGAAAAATGGTTTCTCATGTTTTCAAAATAGCCATTTCTTTGGTTATTAATAAGGTTATGCAGTTTTACATATTTACTGGTCATTTGTATTTCTTTTGAGAATTTCCCAAGTATATCCCTTGATTTGGGATGTTTATTCTTTTTATTCATTTGTAGTATTTCTTCCAACATTAAGGATACATTTTTTCCTGTCATATATTGCAAATATTTCTTCCTGCTTTTTCACTTGCTTTTTCACTTTATGGTGTTTTGTGTCCTATAGTTTTTATAATTTTCACATAGTCATATCTATCAAATCTGTTTCTGTCTCGGGTGTTATACTTAGTACAGTGTCCCTTCCATGTTATAGATAACCTGTATTTTCTTCTCCTGCTCTTTCTTTCTTTCTTTTTTTTATTATTTTTTTCTTTGCGGTACACGAAGGCCACTGTTGTGGCCTCTCCCATTGCGGACCACAGGCTCCAGAGGCGCAGGCTCAGCAGCCATGGCTCACGGGCCCAGCCGCTCCGCGGCATGTGGGATCTCCCCGGACCGGGGCACGAACCCATGTCCCCTGCATCGGCAGGCGGACTCTCAACCACTGCGCCACCAGGGAAGCCCTTCTCCTGCTCTTTCTAGATTAAAAAAAAAAAATTAAGCCATCTGGATTTATTTTGTGGTCTCATGGAAATTTGGACTCTAACAGGGCTTTTTCCCCCCTTCAAATCATTTTCTAATTCTTCTCCCTCCCTCCCTCCCTCCCTCCCCCTTCCTTCCTTTCTTCCTTCCTTCCCTGGACCAAAAAAACTAGAAACGCATCCCCTTTCATCCCTGGCCCCATTTCCTTTCTAGACCCATTCCTCCTTCAATCAAAAGAATGTAAACTTTTCTTTGTGACTTTTCTTCCCCCTTCTGCTTCAGCTAATTCACCCCAGGCCTCAGAATGTCCTGGAAACCTCCTTCCATTCCAGACCTGGGTTTGTCTTCTGACAGCCTGGGTTCTCTTCTTTCTCTGGCAGTCTTTCTTGGCCTGGGTGTGTCTAGACTGTGCTTGTTCTCGGAATGTTAAGAGGGTGGAAGCAGGTGAGGTTGCCTAAGGTGCCAAGAAGACTTGCGCAGCTGGAAGAAGACAGGAGCGAGTGTGTCGCCATGCAGGAGAGGGAAGCTCTTGACCTGGGCCTTAAGGACTTGTTGGGATGAGCAGAGATTCAGGTTGGAGATAATGAAGTGGTTTGGTGACAGTCTGGAGATTAAAACCAGCACTCTAAGAGATTTTTTAGACCAAAAAGTGCCTCTGTTGTATATTTCCCAGAGTTTAGTTTTACCACCTCTGAATCCTGCCATTATTTATTGATTGATAATTCTTTTCCCACAGATATGAAACTCCACTTTTATCACATATTAAATTTCTATGTATACATAGGTATTCTTTTGAGAACTTTCTGTTCTCTTTCACTGATATGTCTATTTATTCCTATGGTTCCCCTACTGTCGTTCAAATGCATTTTAATATTTGATAGGTCAAGTTCTTCTTCAGTATTTTTAAAGAAAAAATCTTTGGCTGTTTTGTGAATATTTTCTTCCAGATCAACTTTAAGGTAAGTTTTGTCAAGTCTTTTTCACAACCCCAGATTCCAGTGGAGTTTTCATGGAATTGTGCTGTTTTGCAAACTGGCCCCATACATGGAGGCAGGGAGAGACTGAAGAAGGAGGCAGACCACTCCAGATTGGTAGGTGGCAGGTTTAATAACCAAGGGAACTTATTTATGAGGCTTGTCTTGGTTGACCGCATGATGAGTAGATCTCTGCATCTGCCTGCCAAATCTTAAAGTTTATATAGAGACCTTAACTGGGTTCAGTCATGTATTTAGTCCAGATGGCCTCACCAGAACCTTACTCTCTTAAGGCTACATCCGTGAAAATGGCTCCCATGTGGGAATGGTGGGCAGAACATTCATTCCAAGGATGGGGAGGAGGTGAGGAGCCTCTGATTGCCTGGGTCTAGCGCATGGGTCAGCTGATTGTCATGTCCTCTTGATGACTTCCTCCAACACTCCACCCCTTGTGACTGGCTCTTATGGTCTTACACAGCCACTCTTTCCCAGTGTGCCCCGAGCGGCCAGCAAGGGGTTTCACTAGCATGGCGGTGGCTTGTTTGGCAGCTATCTGGCCATCCAGGTGAGAAGTACCATTGCAAACTACAGTAGATGACACCTTTCCCAGACATGATAGGGCCTTTGGTGTTCTCAGCAGCATAGCAGATTGATCCATGGTGAGAGTCAAGCTGTTTCCTACAACTTCCATACCTTTATGGTATTGAGTGTCTCATCAGGGGTCCCTAGTCTGTCATATGGGGCAACAGGCCCTACTGGTTGATCGTTCAAATGTATTAAAGCCAAGGCGGTTTTACCTGTTAGTATTTTAATCTGCTGCTTTGATATCCTATTTTTCCTTTCTATCAACCTTGCTGCTTGCCAATTATAGGGGCAATGAAACCTCCATTCAATGTCATGTTCTTTTGCCCAGTCTGCATATCATAACCTTTGAAATGTAACCTCCAATTACTATCTATTTGATGAAGGTATCTGTACATGGTACTCAGCTTCTCTAATCCCCTAATGGTGGCAGCCTGGTTTGAGCCGTGGCAGGGGAAAGATTGGGTTAGGCCAGATGCAGTGTTCACAAAAACCAAGGCATATTTAGAAGACTTACTTGGAGGGAGGGGACCAATATAATCAATTGCCAATACTTCACTGTTTGGGAACTCCAGTATATGGCCCCAGACTCCTTTGGTAATTACCTTAGGTGTTGTTTAGAACACAAAGACATGTCGTTACTGCATTAACCAAGTCACTGTATTTAAAGGGCCATCCAGCATCCTTGACAATATGCTATTGTGGGTGGTCACTCTTTCTATGCAACCAATCTGCCATATATAGTGAAGGGTCAGTTGCTAGGGCTTGTACCTGAGCTAGGGCATTAGCTTCTTGATTGCCAGGGTGTGTCAGTGCCTTGTGAACCAGCATGTGGAAGACAGTAAGGACAGCCTGAAGCTCTTCCAGGCGAACCTAAAAGTCTTTCCACACATCCTGACCCTACAGAGGCTTTTTCATGATCATCCACTCCTTAGCTTCCCATTGACCAAGTCATAGGGTTCATCCCTTTATAATAGCCCAACTGTCATTGCAAAGGGTTAATGACCAGCGTTCATGAGTGATCACCAGCCAAACTGCTCTGAGTTCGGCCCACTGGCTGCTGTGGTTTGTTCCTGTTTCCAGGCACCTGTTTTTCAGATATCAGCAGGAGTTTCCTCCACTCACTCTCTATAGGCTGCAGGGGCTGCCACAGGAATAGGGGTGGAGGCATTCAGAGCATCTTCATATTCTACAGGACTTAGTAGCATCTGTATTTCTAGAGACAGTGGGCTGGCAGACAGGGTGCTCTTCTGCTGCATATAGGCATGCCACTTAGTCGAAGTGGGAATTTGAGCCACGACAGAAGTGGGTTGATGAAACATATTTTCCGTCCACCCTTTGATAGGAAGGGACGTTCTTACCATGATATGCTGTTCTTTCGTGAGAGAATCTACCCTGAGGAGCACTGTATACACTGTCAGGAGCTGTTGCTGTATGTGTGTGTTGGGGGTGGGGTGGGTATATTGGGTTTCTGCCCCCTTCCAGGACTGGGACCAAAATCCTAGGGATACTTTCTCATTCTGTTGCCCCTGCCACAGCACCCAACCCAAAGCTTCCAGAGTCACAGATACATCTAACTCAAATGGTAGCCCTGCATGAGAGATGCCCAGAGCTTTAATCTGCTTCACTAATATTTTTGTCTTTTCAGAGATAGCTTGTTGCTCTCATTCCCAGTCCCACACGTGCCCTTTCTTCACCAGGCAGTATAAAGGATGGAGGCACTGTGCTAGGTAGGGAATAAAACCAAAACCCCCAAATTCCTACAAAACCTTGCACCTCTTTCATGTTCTTAGGGGTTGGATAGGCTTGCACATTTTCAATCACAGCTACTAGGATAATGCACATCTTACCCAACCAAATAACTCCCCCAAACTTGATGGCCGTGCCTGGGCCTTGAATTTTCTATGAGTTCACCACCCATCCTCTCCCTCACAGCTGTTCCAGCAAAGTCTGCAGAGTGTCCTGCAGCAGAGGCAAGTCTTCACATGTTAACATAATATCATCAGTGTAATGGGTCCATTTTACTGTAGTGGGGAAGGAGAACAGGGACAGATCTTGGGCTACCATCCCATAAGATACTGTGGGGCTGTGCAGGTAGCCTTAAGGAGATATTTGAAAGGTCTATTGTCCCTCCCACATGAAGGCAAATTGATCTTAATTATCAGAAACCTGTACTGTCAGAGTCTTTTCCTTAAAACACCTTGAAGATGAAGCACTTTTGCAGGAACATTTATATTAATAACATATATTTATACAAAATAACCTAAAGAAAGTTTAGCATCACTTCTTATTTGACAGTGCTTCCCATGTAATTTCATATATCAAATAAGCCTAATTAATTTAATTCTCTTTTATAAGGAGAGATTACATATCTCTGAGATATTCCAGGGGCCCTCTAGAAAATCCCAGTTAGTTGAAGGTCAACAGGACTTTGTTAAGAATTTGATTTGGGGTAAGTTTGTCAAAAATATCAAAAGGTTTAAAACACTTGATTGAATAGGACCATAGGTCACCGTGAAACAGTACTTAGTTATCCAGTTAACCAAAGTGATAATTAGAGACTTCGAAGGCAAATACATAAAGTTACATAGTTGTAAAAACAAAAACACAACGTACCTCTTTTAATAGAGAAGACTCAGTTTTCTTAAGTAATCAAAGCCTGATAAAGACAACATGAAGCACAGAAAATTATTTTGATAAAACACAGAATCTCTGTTTTCTAGGCAGATTACTTAAAAGGTGAAGAAAAACCTTTTACAGTCCCACTAAGAACAGACCAACAGTCCAAAACAACTTTGTCCTTTTAGCAGATGAAAAAAATCGTTTGATTTTTACATAAGTACACTATTGATATTAAAGCTTATTTTTCTTTAAGCCAATTAAATAGAGCTCATTTACAGATTAATTTTGGCAACACCCTCCAGAGGTAGAAAAATGTCACATATATGTAACATATATTCATAGACATACATCAACATACAGACAGACAGAGAGACCCCATAGCTTTCATTCTAAAACTTTAGCCAAGAATCAGGTACAACAATATAAAACTCACTAATTTATAAGCCAGTTGAATCCAAATGTGTTTCTGGTAGATGGAACAAGTTAAGTTTACCCACTCACATGGCTAAAGCTTTTTACTAATATTTGTGGAGAAGACTTTTAAAATTAAAATTTGTATTTGCCCTTTACCGGTAATCTTATGGAGCTGTGGACTAGATTTTGAGCAAGGGAGCTTCTGTAGTCATCTGTATTTTAAATAGTCTCTTTCCCTCCTTTTTTCTATTCAGTCTCAGGCAATCATGGTCTGTTTTAGTTACCTCCTGAGGTATTTACGTTTCAGATAAAATACAACTTGAAGGGACAGAAAATGAATGCAGGTTTTCTCCTGGGAGTTTTGGGGTGTATTTCTCTATTATCAAAGTCTAGGGTAATTACTATTTAAAATTTTTCTTTGTATTAAAGGTTGGATGGCATGGGTCCACTCTGCCTATTTCATTGTCAATCACTACAATATCCTCCTCTTTGCTCTCCTCACTTTCTCAAAGATTCTACTTCTTACTGTCCTAATCAGGCTTTATCACAAGCACATGGACTTTAATCAGTGGCAGCTTGTGATCTCCTAGCTTTCCAAAATAGCATTCTAAGGTCTCCAACTTATTATTCTGGTCTTCCAAAATTGTCTGCCGCTCCTGAAACTAGCAGAGTAGTGGATAACTGCATGTCCTTTTCTAACTTCAGCTCTTCTTCCAACTTTCTAACTCAAGTTAGTCTCTAGTTGGGCATCAATGGTCAGCCGAACTGCCCACAGTAGAGGCAAGCCCACTGTGGCATCCATTTGTTTCCCTTCTTTACTTAAATTCTCTCTTAAGTGTAGTTTCTCAAACAAGCTCATTAAAACAGCCACATTTTTGGGGTGTCCTCATACTCATGGGGTGTTCCACATGCATCTGACATATGGGCCACCTCTCCTCACATAGAGGTCAATGGCCAACTCAGGATTTCCCCCACAGATGACTCTTTCTCAAGGCCCATTTATTCTATCTTCTGGCTGGCTCACCAGTTGTTGGTTTGCAAACTGGCCCCCTGAACACAGACAGCAAGGAGAGAACAAAGAAAGAGGCAGACTACTCCAGACTGATAGCTGGCAGATTTAATAAGCAAGGGAACTTGCTTACAAGACTTGTCTTCGGTGACTGCAATTTGAGTAGGTCTCTGAACCAACCCACCAAATCTTAAAAGTTTATAATAGAGGCCATAACTGGGTTCAGTCACATATACAGTCCAGATGGTCTCAACAACACCTCACTCTCTTAAGGCTTCATCCTTGAAGATGACTCCCACTGTTGGAATGGTAAGCAAAGTGTACATTCCATGGACAGAGGAGGGGGTGAGGAGCTTCCAGTTGCCTGGGTCCAGCTCTTGGGTCAATTGGCGGTCACGTCCTCTTGATGACCTCTGGCAACAAGTTTCATTATACAGATTAATTTGGGATAAATTGCATCTTTACAATGTTGAATGCTCCCATTCAGGTACATAGACTGGCTCTCATTTATTCAAATGCTCTTTTATGTCCTTCAATAAAATTTTATACTTTCCTCATGTAGGAAAAACATACATGAGAATTGAAAAAGCATCATGGCTTCAGGTTATTATTATAAAGGTCTTAAGCCCTATACAACTCTGTGGATTTTGAAGGCATCATTGTATTACAGCATGGTACAATAATTAACATTTACTATTGTTTAAAATGAATGAGGATGTTTTTCAGTTGAGTCCCCCTGAGTTGGTAGACATAGATAATTGGAAGAGGAGCAGAAAATGAGGTTAGAGCTTGAGGAATTGTTTAGGGCAGGGTCTTGATAATTGGCCTTTCCTATCTCCCCCCTACTCCTGTGAAAGCACCCAGACTGAAGCCTAAGAAATAGTCTTTAATGAAATTGAGTGGTTAGCCTGGGAAGGTATAGGTCTTTCAAAGTGGAGAATTTATGCTTACTCAGGGCTTAGAAATTATGCTAGTGCATTCAAAAATCAGTAAGGAGCCTGAGGGATTTAGTGATATGGTAAAGAAGACATATGGTTCTTCTGTATACAGGGGGAAAAAGTACACTTAGAAACTGGGGAAAACAAAATCTGTATAAGAAATCATGGATCAAATGTGAAACAAATGAAAATATGGCATGATTATAATCAATTGGTGGAGACTACACAAAGAAAATTTAATTGATTTTGATGCTTGGAAATATTTTACTTTTAGATTTTTTTTTTTTTTTCTTTTTGCGGTATGCGGGCCTCTCACTGTTGTGGCCTCTCCCGTTGCGGAGCACAGGCTCCGGATGCGCAGGCCCAGCGGCCATGGCTCACGGGCCCAGCCGCTCCGCGGCATATGGGATCCTCCCAGATCGGGGCACGAACACGTATCCCCTGCATCGGCAGGCGGACTCTCAACCACTGTGCCACCAGGGAGGCCCTAGATTTTTTTTGATGTGGACCATTTTTAAAAAAATTTTGTGACATTTTGGTTTTACTTTATTTTATTTTTTAATATTTAGTTATTTATTATTTATTTGGTTGCACTGGGTCTTAGCTGCGGCAGGCGGGCTCCTTAGTTGTGGCATGTGAACCCTTAGCTGTGGCACACGAACTCTTAGTTGTGGCATGCATGTGGGATCTAGTTCCCTGACCAGGAATTGAACCCACACCCCCTGCAATGGAAGGTGAAGTCTTAACCACTGGGCCACCAGGGAAGTCCCAATGCTTGGAAATTTGATGCAAGTAAATTTCAAATGGCATGTGTAGTGACACGAAATTTCATCATCTCTACTTTTCTGCTTTCTTTAAAAAGACTCTAAAGGTGCAGGCAATATAAACCCAACTCAGGCTATCTTGAATGAAAAGAGAATCTCTTGACTTACAGAACTGACTAGCTGACTCTTCTATATCTTGCTTATGCGTTCATCTGTGTTGCCTTCATTATAGGGCAGGTTTTTCCATGTGGTAAGAAAGATAGTTATCACCTGCTCCATCTTTACAAGGTTTTTGGAGTTCACCAGCTCAGAGAGACAATTTTCTTCTATTATTCTACATGTACCAGTTAAAGAAAGACTGGCCTCAGAGGTGGAGTGCTGTGATTGGCCAGGCCATTCCCTACCTAGTCACATGTCCATTTTTGAGATCAGAGCCCTGTGGGAGCTAGATAGTAGTGTTACTGATTACTGTTATGAAAGAGGAGTTCTGTTGTCTGAGAAGGGAGTCTTGGATGTCCTGAGACTTTAGCTCTTTATAACTGATCGAATCTTTCTTGCGAGCTTCTACCCTGCTGGATACCAGGGGCAGTCAGGGGGACAACTTTAAACTTCTGATAGGTACTGCCAGTTTAAAAGTTTCTTTTAGATAACTCAGTCTGCTTCAGAGGTATGCTAAATCTTTTAGATTTCCTTTGCCTTCCTCTCTAAAATGGCATTTTAATGTATGGGGAATGGAGTAAAAGTGACTTCATTGTGGGGTAGATGGGGCTTCAGATACATTTTGGTTTTCTTTGGATCCTTTCTGGTCTCTGCTTTGGAATAGATGGTTTTACAGTATGGATTGGCCCCATACAGCTTTTTGGAGTGTTGAACAGCCACCTGTTGCTAGAATCTGGGTTTCTAGACATTTACCTTTATGAGTGAAACACCATACACCTTGTCCTCTGCCTGTACATTTATAAGTAGTCTCTTCAGTAAAGTCTTATCACTTGAATCATCTGGGGTGATTTTTGTTTCCTGCTGGAACCCTGACTGGTACAGAGTTGCTGACTGACTTTGAATTAAAGGTCACTGAAGTCATTGATTTAATATCCCCAAACTATCATCCAATCACATATGTGTATCTCTATGATAGTAGTCATAGCTATCAATATCTGTCTTCACTGTCAAATGGTGAGGTTTTTGAGAGCAAGGACTTTCTTCATCTTTATAAAACCAGTGTTAAGTAGTACACACAGTGCCATATACTTCAGAGAAAAGGAATATCTATAATAGGGAAGGCTTTCTTGGGAATTGAACTCTGAAGAATGGGTAGATCTTGATTGGATCGAGGAAAGAAGCTTTCCAGATGGGAGGAACATTGAACACAAAGCCATAGAGGCTTAAATAAACATAGTGTCTTCATGAATCAGTGAAGGAACGGCTTAAAATAGAGAGATTTTGTTGAGAAATAAAGTTGAAGTCAAATTATAGAAGATCTTAAAATAGTGCAGAGGCATTCCAATTTGAAGCAGAGGAAAATATAATCATTAAATTCTTTGAATTATATGAGAATCATGATGAAATGCATGTAAGAAAAATCAGTATTGTTATAGGATGGAATAGGAAGAATATAGAATAGATCAAAGGGGAAGGGTTGTCCCCAGCCTGTTACAGTAATCCAGATGTGAAATGATGTAACCAGTTATTGAGCATTTACCATTCATTCATTTATTCCTTAAGGTATCTGTTGAGTTTCTATCATGTATTAGGCACTCTGCTAGGTGCTGGGGATAAATGGTGAGCAAAAAAGAATAAAATTAAAGAACTATGTGACATAAAGGATAGTATAATGAAGAGTAAATTAAAATTTAAAATCCCACTTAATAGGATTTTAGAAGTAAGTAGACATATTTGAGGGAAATAGGCTTGCAAGAAGAATAAAATCAAAGGTACATGAACAGTAAAGCAATGAATGAGTCAGATTAATGTTAAATGGCATCTACAAGAACAAAAATGGCTTTTGAAAAATTTGCCTAATATGGTTTGCACACACTTGGAAACCTACTAGTGTTAGAATTACTGTCAAGAAAGATCAGCAGAGTTGTCAGACAACTACCTATATTTTATTGACTTGGTAATTCAAGGAGGTGATGAAGGTATAGACCTAATTTGACCGGGAAAGTCAACTAATTTCAACACAGGGGATCAACTGAGAAAACAAAGGAGAGGTTTTTGTTTTAATATTAAAATGTAAATTTAATCATACATATTTGAAAATCCTGGCACACTTTAATCCTGTTGTTTTTCCCACC
Source organism: Mesoplodon densirostris (assembly GCF_025265405.1). Classification (NCBI taxonomy): domain Eukaryota; kingdom Metazoa; phylum Chordata; class Mammalia; order Artiodactyla; family Ziphiidae; genus Mesoplodon; species Mesoplodon densirostris. Next base: position 42,516,085 of record NC_082664.1, read on the forward strand.
GACCTGATTTCTATTCATGTAAATAAATTTGTGTTAGCAGATTCACATTTCTTCACTTCCTATTTTATGACTGTTTTCCCATAAGGATTGTTCTTAGAATGAAGTGGCATTTTTCCCTTGGAATTGCTTGTGAATTGAATTAGGACTATAGCCATTATAACAAAACACTGCTGTAACCTATTCTTTGTGACTGCCAAGATATTTGTGTGTGTTGGGGGAGGGGAAAAAGGGGGGCCTGTTTTCATGGAGCCTACAGTATGGTAGATGATATAGATATTTATACAATAACTGCACAAATAATTTAGAATTATAACCATGTGAAAGGCTATGAAGGATAAGTACAAGAACTTTGAGAGTTGATAATGGGCATTGCTGAGGCTGTGATACTTTAGTTGAGATTTGAAAAATGAGTAGGAGGTTATTAAATGAGGAAGGATAGAGCATTCCAGCCTGAGGAGCCAGCAGGTGCATTGTCCCTGTGATGGAAAGAAGCATGTTAATGCTGGATTTCAGGAGGAAGATAAAGTTGGTATAATATGAAGAAGCAGAGATAGATGGGGACAGGATCATAAACGGCCTTGTAAGCCATGATAAGAATTTTGTCCCCTATTCTTAGAAGAATAGGAAGCCATTGATGTGTCTTAAGGTGTGTGTGTGTGTGAGAGAGAGAGAGAGAGAGAGAGAGAGAGAGAGAGAGAGAGAGGGAGAGAGAGACAGAGAGAGGGAGAGATAGACAGAGAGAGAGTCAGAGAGAGTATAAAATTTGCAATTAAGAATTGCTCTGTTGAAGGATGGATGATTAATGGACCAGAGGGCCAGAGTAGATATGCAGTAAAACCATTTTGGAAGCTATTACAATAATCTAAATGAGAGAATGATGGTAACTTGGCCTAAGATGGTGGCAATTGAGATGGAGAGAAATGGGTGGATTTGAAAGATATTTAAAAGGTAAATTTGGTGGGATTTGTGATGGATTAGATATGGGGGATGATAGGAGAGGAAGGCTGTCAAGGATGATGCCTAGGTTTCTGGTATGTACAGCTGGAAACTGATCCCATTCATGAAAAGAGAGATGATAAAAAAGGTTCAGGATTAGTGGGGGGAACACACAAGTTGTGTTTTGACTTATCATGTAGGCAGTTAGATATTTGGGTTTAGAATTCAGAGGTTAAATATCATGGAAAGTCGCTATTATTTTTGACTTCCCAGCATTTAAATCCACTTCTTATGTTTGGAGAAGTTCATACCTTAACAGTCTGAAAGGACAAAGAAGTGGAGTGTGGGCCTAGGCTTCTCTAATCAAATGTATCCATCCAAAATTTTGGATTGGGAATAACTGACACAAAGAAGTATGCCCTAGGAAGAACCGCCTCTGGCAGTGGTAGCAGTTGAAATAAGATCAAGTTTTTAGGGCGGTTGTGGTACTGAAGCATCTTGTGCCGGTAGTAGTGGTGTGAGCTGCAGCCTGTAGCGCTTGGTTGTGATTGGGTATCTTGACCACCAGTTCTGTAGTGTGAGTTTGGGCACTGCTCCTTGCTCTGCTGCTTCCTTGCTAGAGCTTGGATCTCAAGCTATTCTGGGGATTTTGTGTTACACAATATCCTCTTTAACAAATATGATTTTTGCTTAAATCAGCCAGAATCAACTTTTGTTATTTGCCACTAAGGACTTGAATTGATACTAGAGGTCTGTGCTAGAGATACACATTTGTGAGTCATATGTATAGCGGTAAGCTATAGACAGGGATGAGATTACTTAAACATAGAGAACAGAATGAGAGAAAAGGGCTAGGATTGAGCCTATGAAATTTATGACAGTTAATGATTGAGTAGAAGAGGATGAATCTGAAAGAGGAGATAGAAAAATTATTAGAGATAGAAGAAAAATCAAGTAAATACTGTGTCTTAGAAGCCAAGATGTAGAATTATTAATTCTCACTTTACATTTCAGGAAACCGAAGTTTAGGTTAGAAACTTGCCCAAAGTTTTGACTTAACAAATAACAGAACCAGAAGTTGAATCCATATCTAACTACAAAGACTATTTACAGAGTTGATTGGATGTATACAAGGGATATATCAAAGAAAAAAATCAACAAGATTTTGTGAATAATTATTTATAAGAGGGAGTAATGAGTCATGTAAGATACCAACTCTTCATGTACTGATTTTGTGGAGAATTACTCTGCCACTGAGACAGGTATGTCAGAGGGAGAGGAAGAGACGACTTTGGATTTGGATCAGATTGAACCCAGATTGATGGAAAAGCATGTAAATGTAAATATTGGATAACTCTCAGATAATAGGATACAACTGGGAATATAGATTTGGGAGTTTTAAGCACATTTTGAATGAATAATCCAAAGAACGTATAGAAGGGGGAATAGTTAAAGAAAAAGCTTAGATAAGAGTCTATAGTTGGGTAGTGATGGTGAGAGGGAAAGAAGTAGAAGCCAAAATCAGAAGGGCAGGTAAGAGAAGTGGGAGAACTTTAAGAAAGTAGTGTCTTAGAAGCCAGGGTTAGTGTTGCAGAGAATTTTAATGGGACCAAGTATGGAAGAGAGTTAGGAAAAAAAGAGGGAAGGATAAGACTGAGAAAAGACCATTATATTTGGAATAAAAGTATTTTATTGATTATCTGAGAAAGCAGTTAAATGTGATGGGGTACAGTGGCTGAGTTGAAAAAGTCAATGAAGAAAGGAGTGGAAAGGAACTGTAGGTAGGAGACGTGCTTTCTATTGATAAATTTAGCGGTAAAAGTAACAGTAATACAGTGCAATTAGAATGGACAGCAGTTTTAAACTAAGAATTTCTTTAGATTCTGATTTACATGTGTGGAGCAAGAGGGGAAATTGCTAATATTAGGTAGGGAGAGATTTTAATGAGTCATTAGGATAAATGCTTACCTGAGTCAACATTCTATAATTTTTCAAATAGAACATTATATTTCATTGAGGGGATTTAGACGAGAGAATAAAATGTATTATTTAAAACTCTCCAGTAGATGGAACATCTTCATCTTTATTGCTTTTCCAGAAGGAATTTTCACAATGGAATAAGGGGTAGTGGAGTTGTTAGAACTCAGGTATATTTTTATGAGAGTAATTAGCATATGCATAAATGTGAATGTAATGCAAATGAATTGATTTTCAGGTCTCAGTAAGGTGGTGTTTCTAGGTTTCCACAATTTTACATAAGAGAATCTACTATTAAGTTGAAGTGGATCAGCTCTTTTGACCTGTCACATTTTCTTGACAGTCATAGCAAAGCAGTGCTAGTAAGACTAATGATAATTTAGCCTTCATATCCATTCTCTCATACCTTCCTAAAAAGGGATAGCTAATAAATATAAACAAGTATAAGAATAAAGCTTCTAAATCTCTTATGTCATCAAATTTACATTAAATTAGCCTTGATGACTCACTATCATTAATACTAATGAGCAGCATTACATCACATTATAATAAAATTGGTTATGCATATATGATCTGAAGTACTTAAGCAAAAAAATCTCTGAAAGTATCTTTTTCATTTTAATAATCTGTGAAACAGGTTGTTGGGAATTGAGGCAACTATTTACATCATTTAGTATTAAAAACATTTTCACCAGAAATATACCAATAATGAAGGCAGTTTGGGGGAGTTTAATTATTGTGAACAAGTTATAAACCATAAATAATTTATAAATTATAAATAAAGTGAACTCTTTATTTCACCTTGTATATGCAAAGTCTAAGAGCATAAATTACCCAAAGACAGCATTTTGGACAGAAAATATTAATGTGCATTTTATTTGAAACTAAATAAATGAGTCACTCTCAAAACATTTTGTTGAATGAAAACGTATTTGAATTCTTATACTTGCTTTTCAAGAAGTTTTGAATGCTGAATGCGAAATTGAATTTTGACGATTCGAGTGGTTTTTGTTGTCATGTTAAAAGTTAATATCAATTTTAGTGCTGTTCTCCACAATATATTTTAAACTGTTATTTCACAAGCGGAATGGATAGCCTTAAAAAAAAAAAAACAACCAGCCACTGACAGGTTCCCTAACCTGGTTCTAGGGCTTCTGATCCCAGCACACCCTTCTGGGGCGGTGGGATGCCGGGTTCTCGCTTCGCCGCGGGAGGGAGGAGGGAGCGCCGCCGCACAGATCTCGCGGGGAGTTGCGTCTTTCTCTTCAGCGCGATCTGTAGCTCCCGCCGTGCGCTTCGCCGGGCTAGGTGGGACCGAGCGGGGCCGAGCGGGGCCGAGGTGGGGCTCGGGTCGTTCTGTGTCGCGACCTGCTGTAGTGTCCTCGGCGCTCGCGACCCTGACTAGAGTCTGGGATCGGGGAAGGAAGGGTGGGCGTTCGGGTCCCAGAGGGGCCGCTGAGGTGGGTGGGAAAGAACTGCGTGTGGCGGTTATTCCTTAGGCAGGCGGCCCTGAGGGGTTTGGGGGGCTGGCGGGCCCTGTCTCCGATGTACGACCGGAGGTCGCGTTATGGGGGCTTCCCAGCGCGTGGCTTCGCCCTCGGCCACACTGCCGCTCGAGGCTTCGGGGGCCGCCGTGTTGCCGGAGTGTCGGGGGCGGACTCGGGTGAGGAGAAGCGGGTAGGCTGTGAAAGGTAGTCGGCGAGCGAACTCCCCGCTTCAAAACGCGCGGGAAGAGTAGCTCCTCGACTCTGCGGGTAACGAGTGATCCAAACCCCGCTATACGCGTATTTATTTATTTATTTTAATGCGGCTTGGTAGTCCAGTTAATACCTCCACTTTTGGATTCTCGGTGGTAAATTCGCAAGTGTCAAATTGCACGGTTCCTGTAGGTTTTACTTCGCTGTTGGTGACTGACTTTCTCTAAGAATTTTTCTGCGTGTAGTAGTACACACATCGAGAAAGGACATATTCAGAGATACTATTTATTTTAAAGGCATATCCTTTTAAGAAATGTGGGTGTCCGTGGACTCCAGAATATACAATGACTTATGGCACGACCATGTATAAACAATTACGAAGTTTCAGTCATGCAACGACGTTCAATTTATTTTATTATAGATAACTGTATACATTTATTTTAATATATATAACGACATTCATTTATTAAATACCTGCTAGGGCTCTGCCCAGTACCGGGATGAAGCTGTCTCTTCCCTCCCCACTTCTTGCTCCACCCACATTTTTCTGTAATAATGCTATGTCAAAAGGTTGTTTTTAGAAAACCCTTCCTTATTATTATTTTTTTTTAGCAAAGTATCCAAGATGAATGACAGCCTATTTGTCAGTTTGGACAGACTTTTGCTAGAATTTGGTAGGTATAAAATGGAAATAAAAAGTAGATAACTATTTGTATTATCATTGGACATTTTAACAATGAAATGAAGTCACAAAAGAGTAATTTATTTTAGTTTTCCAGTATGAGCAAGATATAAGTACTAAAGAAGATATGATTCAACGAATTAATAGTAAGTAGTTTTGCATGACAACGATGTTTTAATTTTTTTATGGAATATAAGATATGCTGTTGCCTTGTTTAGGGTAATTTATAGTTGGCAGTAGAACTTTTCCCCTGGTTCTCTCTAGTGACTAATAATGAGCTATTTACCCTATTTTTTCAATAATTTTCCGTATTCAGCATTTAATTATTTTGTGTTTAAGAATTTTGTTTTAAGTAGATATCACCCTTAATTAAATACAATTGAAAATGTTAATTTTCTCAAATAACAGGTTATTTTAAACATTTGAGTGAAAAATTTAAAATATTTTTAGAAATCATCAAAAGTCAGTGGCCAGGATTAATGGAAGCCACATTTTCAGAAATGCTATTTATGAAAATTAATATTATGAGCGGAATGACAAAGCAAATTACGTAAATATAGTATTTTAAGATCCTACATAAAAACTATCAAAAGAAACTACACTCATTAATTTCTTAATAGTTCTGAAAGGTATTATAGAATTTGGTTATCTTTTCTGCAGCAAAAAAGAATATTGGATATTAAGAATTTATTTTAATCTTTTTAAGAAATTACATTTTATTTTTAGCTTGTGTTTACTCACTATAACAAAGAAATAAGTGAGTTGAAGGTGCATTAAATAATGACATGGAATTGATGAATATAAATTCCACGTTTGTCAAAAACAAAACTCTTATGTTAGTATCATATGAGTAATGTTTACATGAACTCATAGCATCATAAGACGCCGTTGATCTTAGATATTACTTAATCCAGCCCTCTTACATTAAAGATATGGGACAGGGGACGTTTATTTCTCTTCAATCTAAAACACAAATTCTTAGCTTCTGGGTCTAGGAGCAAGCCTGACTCTGGTGCTGTGCTTTTTAGTATAGGGCCCTTCCCATCTCAAGCCTCACTTCCTCTCCATTCTCTGGTTCTCCTTTTCTAGGTCAGTTGCCATACCTTTTTTTCTACTGTATTTATTTTGAATTTATGATTTCCAGAATGCTTTGAAGATATTAAAGAAAACAAAGCGACCATTTGTAAGATACATGAAACTATAAATACAACAGATGAGGAAATCGGTCATTACTGTAAACATAGTAAGGAGATCAAAGACAACTGTAGTAAGTGAGTATTTTAAAGAAACTTTCACTAGTTGTCATTAGATTCTCTTATTCGAGGTTTTTGAGTTCATAGTTGAAGACACTGTTGCTTTAAAGTAGTATTTTATATTAGGAAAATGATGAATCAAGTCTTAAATTTCCCTGTTACATGCCACTGTAAAAGGGATCACAGAAGTTTCAAAAGAAAAATAGAAGAGCTGTAAGATCTCTCTAATTCAGATCCAGTTAGTCTAAATACAGTATGTTGAATAATCTAGGCTCAGTATAGAAAATTCCGATTAGATAAATAAATTTGAAATAATTTCCATCTTCGAATTTTCAGGATCTTATTTTTGTCCAAGGGAACCTAACCTAAAATTAGTAGCTTTTCAAAATAAAACTATTTAGTAAGTTAAGAATTCTTTCAATATAGCTTCAGGTTCCGGAGTCTAGTAGTTACATCTGTTATAAGACAAACATTTTGAAACAAAGACTTGTTAATGGAACTTAATTGTATGGACAGGTACTTACAAAAATAAAATGTTTAGTTTTCTGTATTTAATTTTATGTGGATCACTGTCTTTGTATTAAGTATTATATTAAGAATCATTTGTTTTAAAATATTTTGTTATTTAAAAATTTCATAAACTTTTTGGTTTTCCCTCATTATTTTTTATATTGGTTTTAAAATTTTATAAAAGCAACACATGCCTAGTATAAAAATTCAAAGACTATACAAATGTATGGAGTAAAAAGTTTTTCCCTGCCTGTAGTCCCCATCCCCACCCTGTCCTCTTCCTTACAGGTGATCACTTTTAACAGTGAGTACCCTTCCAGACCTTTTAAAATATATATTCAACATCACTATTACATATGCTTATATATACATCTACCTGTATATCTGTCTTTCCTTTTTTAAAAAATGCGATCATACCATACTTATTTTTCAACTTGTTTTTTAAATTTAACAATATGTAATGTAAATGGTACTATACATGTAATGATTATGTATGCATTTCTTTTTTTTAACAGCTCCATAGTATTTTTATAGTATTGAGGTATCCTAAGTTATTTAACCATTCTCCTATTAATAGACATTTAGGTTATTTCCAGTTATTTCCTATTATAAACAACATATACAGGTATCCTTCCATATTTCTAGACTAGTTGCTATAGAATGACCTCCTGGAAGTGAAATTGCCAGGTTGAAGAGTATGCATGTTTAAATATTTGATAAGTAATGCCAAACTGCTCTCCCCCCCCAAATTATACTAATTTATACTTTCACCAACAATATATGAGAGTTTCTATTCCTCACACCCTTGCTAACACTGAAATTATCAATGTTTAAATCTTTTGGCAATCTGATCAACGAAAAAACTACATATTGTTGAACTTTTTCTTTTAGTTTGATTTAGGTTTATGGTAGTTAAGTTTTACCAGTGGTTTCCCTCAAGTAGCTGCAAAGGGTGCTGGAAAAGTACTGGTAGTTTCCCCGCAGAACCTACTGTGTCCAAGATGTACTTTACTTTAAACAAGATTATTCTCTGCTGGGTTCTGAGGGCAGTTAGTAGGATCTGTTGATTTTAGGATCTGTTGATTTTAATGCATGAATACCTCTAGTTCATGATTTCAGCATGCTGGTTAAGAGGTTTAAATGTGAAATATGAATTCATGAAAGTATTAGAAGAAAATATAGGTGACTTTAATCTTTGAGAGAGGAAGGCCTTTCTAAGTATGTCATCAAAGGTAGAAACCACATAGGAAACAATGGATAAATATGGCACATGCAAATTAAAAAGAAAAACACCTCAAAATGATACAAAAAGCAAAAGGATAAGGTAGGAAAATGTCAAAGAAGGGTTAATTTTTAAAATATAAAGTGCTTGTAGAAATTAATAAGAAAGAGCCAAAGTCCCATTAGAAAAATAAGCAAAGAAGGTAAACAGGTAAATAACAAAATGAAGAAATGTATGTCTAATAAATGTGAACAAATGCTCAATCTTACTAATAATCAAAGACATCCAAATTAAAGCAATAATAAAATACTATATATTCTTTTGCCTTTAAGTTTTGCAGAAATTTAAAGGATAATACCCAATGTTGGCCAGGAAATAAGAAAATCACCTCTCTCATACACTGTAGGAATGTACACTGGTATATACCTTTTGGATGACATATAAGTATACTTTAAAGGCTTTAAAAATAAGCATGACTTTTGATTAAACTGTTCCATTTCTGATAATTTTTCATAAGGAGATAATTAGGCATTTTCTCAAAGATGTAATGTACAACAAGGTATTTATTTCAACTTTTTTATGGTAGGAAAACATTGCAAACAAGTCAAATATTCAACATTAGGTGATTGTATAGATGAATTTTGGTATATCCATATGAATGAACAGTAGGCAGCCCATTAGTTTATGATATAAGTGAATAGTGACATGGAAAGGTGTTAACAACATATTACAAATTGAACAAAACATTAAAACAACATTCATAGAATAAACTCAATTTAGTAATTGTGTATTTATGTATAATTTAAAAAGTCTAGAAATATGTACATCAAAATGGTTACAGTGAATATCTTTTCAGTGAACATGTATTTCTTATGGAATTTAAAAAATATTCAGAATGTATGTATATATAACCTTTGACCTTATAATTCCATTTTGGGGAATATTGCCTAAGGAAATGATTGTAAACTCAGACTAGTGTTTAAGTACAAGTTCTTAAGAGAAACTTAGACTAACCAAAATGGCCAGCAATATTGGAATGGTTAGATAAATTGTGTAATATGTTGTATTTATTAAAACCTTTACAATGAATTCTTAGTGAAAAAGAAAATGTATATATTGATAGTTTAAAAGTAAGTGATAAAGGATGATATGTTGTATATGTGAATATGATCTCAAAGATGTTAAACTGTATAATTATAGTAAAATCTGGAAATAATTTATTAAAAAATATCCATATTAGTAGTTATTATTCAGTGGTGAGAATATAGATGATAATTATTTTCTTATGTATACTTTTCTGTTCTTCCAAAATGGGTATACATACTTTTTGAATCTGAAAAAATAAAAAAGATTAGAAAAAAGAGCTAGAGGAAATATTTGAACAATACTTAGAACGTAAGCTGCCATGGTGTATACTTAATTTTAGATTTTTCACACTGGCAACATTTTTCGAGTCATGTAATAAAACAAATGTATAAGTTGAGTATTCATTTTATTCTTACTATCTGATTTTATAATTCATTATGGTCTAGTTTCTTTCTTTCAAGTTCAGGAGGGTATAAAACCTGACTTTCTAAATTTCAAAGGAGAAAAAAGCCTCTCTTTATCCCTTAAACTAGCTCTTTAAATGTTTACTCCCAAAGAATTTCTTAGCTAAAATCTTAGAAGTATGATGAGAAACAAAGCCTGATGTTGGAGTGTTGCAGAGTATATTCCAGAAATGCCATAGTAATACACAGTCCATCCATGTCACATTTATTTCCTCCCTAGTCATGGTTCCAAAACAGGCTTTATGTAAAAATTAATCAATATTGATATTTGAACATATGTATGATTGCATGAATGGTCATAGTGGTGGTGATCGGAGATGGGAATGTTTTCTTGATGTAAGCTTGTTTTTTCCAGGAAAGGAAAGATTTGTTTATCTTTATGGTTACATTCATTTTTATTGTTTCTTAAATTTGTTTATCATTCTGAGATGCTAATTACAGTATTTTTTTTCCATAGCTGGAGGCCAACATGTGATGTATTTCATAAACATGCAGACTATATGCAGGACCAGTTTACTATTTATCAAGAAACTGTTGAAAAAGACAAGTACAGTACATATATTAATTTAAGCTTATCAATTCTATAACTTAGTATTAATAAGATATTCTTTGCAAAAATATTAATTGAAAAATACACAAATGATTTTTGTTTATTTATTTATTTTTAAAGCAAATTCAGTGTTTTGGACTCTGGTTGTCACTGTTGGCCTACCTATTTGTTATAAAGCTCTATCCAACCTTTGATATGTTTAAATATGTCCTTAGATAGAAACTATTTATCAGTAGCAGTTATAAGGCAGAGTGCTTCAATTAATATTTTTTATGACTGAATTGCTATAGTCAAACATCTGGGGGAGTAGTTAGCTGTATAATTAGCTTATAAAAAATTTGGTGTATTGACTTTTGAAGGGTATTTTTATATTGAACTTGCTTTTCAGAGTGCTGAGTTAGTGGGGTGTTATATTCTGACAGAGAAATACTATTGGGTTGGCCAAAAATTAAGATGTTATGGAGAAATCCGAATGAACTTATTGGCCAAGCCAATAATATTTGTGTGGGCTTATTTTATTATGTGTTAAATCACCTGGTTTGGGGGAGTAAATGTAATTAATGAATATAATGAAACAAGGTGAGGAACTTTGAACACGTTATATAGCATTATAATTTTGCTTAATTTAAAAAATTGAAATGTTTTTATTTCTAACATAATTGGACAAGAGCAGTGTTGATTTAATTTTTAATTTTTATTTATTTATCTTACTACTTTCCCCCCAGCTTTATTGAGGTATAATTGACACATAGCAGTAAGTCTGAGGTGTAAAACGTGATTTAATACATGTGTGTATTGTGAAATGATTACCACAATAAGGTTAGGTAAGACATCTATCACTCTATTATATTTTTTGTAGTGAGAATATTTAAAATTTACTCTTTTAACAACTTTCAAGTATATAATATAGTATTATTATATTCACCATGCTTTATATTAGATCCTCAGAACTTATTCAGCTTTTAACTGGAAGCTTGTACTCTCTGACCAACATCTTTTCATTTCCTCTACCCGTCAGCCCCTGGAAACCACCATTATACTCTCTGCTTCTATGAATTCAGCTTTTAAAAAAGATTTTACATATAAGTGAGATCATAACAGTATTTGTCTTTGTCTGACTTATTCAGTTAGCATAACACTCTCAAGGTCCATCTGTGTTGTCACAAATGGCAGGATTTCCTTCTTTTTTAGTGGCTAAATAACATTCCATTTTTATATATATATCACATTCAAAAAATCTATTCATCTGTCAGTGGACACTTAGATTGTTTCCATGTCTTGGCCATTGTGAATAATGCTTCAGTGAACATGGTGCAGATATCTCTTTGGGATAGTGATTTTATTTCCTTTGAATATATAACTAGAAGTGGGATTACTGGATCATATGGCTTTTCTATTTTTAACTTTTTGAGGTGCCTCCATACTGTTTTCCATAGTGGCTGTATCAGTTTACATTCCCACCACCAGTATACAAGGGTTCCCTTTTCTCTACATCCTTGCCAACACCTATCTTTTGTCTTTCGGTAATAGCCATTCCACACATATGAGGTACTATCTCACTGTGGTTTTGATTTGCATTTCTCTGATAATTGGTGGTGTTGAGCATCTTTTCATGTACCTGTTGACTATTTGTCTTCTTTGGAAAAATGTCTGTCAGCCCTTTGCCCATTTTTAACTTGGATTATTAGTCTTTTTGCTATTCAGTTGTATGAGTTCCTTATGTATTTTGGATATTAACCCCTTATTGGATATATGGTTTGCAAACATCTTCTCCCATTCTATAGTCTGCCTCTTCATTTTGTTGACTGATTCTTTTGCTGTGCAGAAGCTTTTATAGTTTGATGTAGTCCCACTTGTTTATTTTTGCTTTTGTTCCTTGTGCTTTTGGTATCATATCCCCAAAAATCATTGCCAAAACCAACATCAAGGAGATTTTTTCCCTAGGAGTTTTATGATTTCAGGTCTTACATTTAATTTAACTCTTTAATCCATTTTGAGTTCATCTTTATGAGTGGTATAAGATAGGGGTCCAATTCCATTCTTTTGCATGTGGCTATCCAGTTTTCTCAGCACTGTTTATTGCAGACTATCCTTTCCCCATTGAGTATTCTTGGCTTCCTTTCCAAATATTGGTTGACTATATATGCATGGATTTATTTCTGGACTCTTGATTCTGTTCCATTGGTTTATCTGTCTGTTTTTATGCCAATACCATGCTGTTTTGATTACTATATCTTTGTAGCATAGTTTGAAATGAGGAAGTGTGATGCTTCCACCTTTGTTCTTTTTTGAGATTTCCAGAAATTGACTATTTGGGGTCTTTTGTGGTTCCATACAAATTTTGGGATTTTTTTTCTATTTCTGTGAAAAATGCTATTGTAATTTTGATGGGATTGCATTGAATTTATAGATGGCTTTGGGTAGTTTGGATATTATAACAGTATTAATTCTTATGATCTGTGAGCACAGAATATCTTTCCATATTTATGTCTTCTTCAGTTTTTTTTCATAGTGTCTTATAGTTTTCAGTGTACAAATCTTTCACCTTCTTGGTTAAATTTATTCCTAAGTTTTTAAATATGTTTGATGCTACTGTAAATGGGATTGTTTTCTTTATTTTTTTTTTCAGGTAGTTCATTGTTTGTGTATAGAAGTGCAACTGATTTTTGTATGTTGATTTTGTGTCCTGAAACTTTATTGAATTTGTTGATTAGTTCTAATAGGTTTTTGGTGGAGTCTTAGAATTTTCTATATATTGATATACGGATATACTGTTTACAAACAGACCATTTTACTTTTTCCTTTCCTATTTGGATGCCTTTTATTTCTTTTTCTTGCCTAATTGCTTTAGCTAGCTCTTCCAGTATTATATTGAATAAGAGTGGTGAGAATGGCACGTTTGTCTTGTTTCTGATTTTGGAGGAAAAGCTTTTAGCTATTTACCATTGAGTATGATATTAGTTATGGACTTGTCATATATAGCCTTTATTATGTTGAGGTATACCCAATTTATTGAAAGTTTTTATCATGAAAAGGTGTCAGATTTTGCCAAATACTTTTTCTACATCTACTGAGATCATATGATTTTTATCCTTCTTTCTATTAATGTGGTATTTCATGTTTAATTATTTGTGTATATTGAACCATCCTTGCATCCAAGGATAAATCCCACTTCGTATTCATGTATGATTCTTTTAAAGTGCTGTTGAATTTGTTTGCTAGTATTTTTTTTGAGAATGTTTTCATCCATATTCATCAGGAATATTGGCTTGTAGTTTTCTTTTCTTGTAGTGTTCTTATTTGGCTTTTTATCAGGGTAATGCTGGCCTCATAAAATGAATTGGAGAGTGTTTTCCCCTCTTCCATTTTTTGGGAAGAGTTTGAGAAGGATTGATGTTAATTCTTCTTTAAATGTTTGGTACAGTTTACCAGTGAAACCATCTGGTCCTGGGCTTTTCTTTGTTGGGAGGGTTTTGATTACTGCTTCTATCTCCTTACTAGGAATTGACCTGTTCAGATGTTTAATTTTTTCATAATTCAGTCTTGGTAGGTTGTATGTTTCTAGAAACTAATCCATTTCTTTTAGGTTATCTAATTTGTTGTCCTATAATTGTTAATACTAGCTTCTTTAAGAGCTTTTGTATTTCTTTGGTGTCAGGTATAGTATCTCCTCTTTCATTTATAACTTTGTTTGAGTCCTCTCTCTTTCCCTTGGTTAGTCTAGCTAAAGGTTTGTAAATTTTGTTTAGCTTTTTTTTTTTTTTTTTTTTTTTTTTGCGGTACGCAGGCCTCTCACCGCTGTGGCCTCTCCCATTGTGGAGCACAGGCTACGGACGCACAGGCCCAGCGGCCATGGCTCACGGGCCCAGCCGCTCCACGGCATGTGGGATCTTCCCGGACCGGGGCACGAACCTGTGTCCCCTGCACTGGCAGGCAGACTCTCAACCACTGCGCCACCAGGGAAGCCCCAATTTTGTTTATCTTTTCAAAAAAGCAACTTTTTGTTTCGTTGATGTTTTCCTGTTGTCTTTCATGTCTCTAGTCCATTTATTTCTGCTCTAACCTTTGTTATTTCCTTCTTTCTGCTATCTTTATGGTTAGATTGTTCTTCTTTTTCCTAATTCCTTGGGAAGTGACCTTCTTTGTCTCTTGTGACTGATTTTGACTGAAAGTCTTATCTTATCTGATATAAGTATAAGCACTTCTGATCTCCTTTGGTTACATTTATATGGAATATCTTTTTCTATCCCTTCACTTTCAGTTCATATGTTTCATTAAAGCTAAAGTGAGTTTCTTGCAGGCTGCGTATTATTGGGCCTTGTTTTTTTTAATCCACTCAGCCACTCTTTGTCTTTTGAATTTAGTCTATTTACATTTAAAGTAATTATTGATAGGTATGGACTTACTATTGCCATTTAATTAATCGTTTTCTGACTGTATTTTTAGTCCTTTTGTTCCTTTCTTCCTCTCTTGCTGTCTTCCTTTGTGATTTATTTTTTGTAGTGGTATGCTTTAATTCCTTTCTCTTTCTTTTTTGTGTATCTACTATAAATTTTTTCTCTGTGGTTACCATGATGCTTACATAAAACATCTTATAGATATAACAGACTTACTGATAACAAGTAACCTTCAATTGCTTACAAAAACTGCACTTTTACTTCTCCTCCCCCCACATTTAATGCTATCGATGTCATACTTAATATTGTGCATCCATTAACAAATTACTGTAGCTATAATTTTAATAATATTTTAAACTTTCATACTAGAAATTAAAGTGATTTGCATACTATCATTACAGTATTATGGTATTCTGAATTTGAGTATGTATTCACCTTTACCATTAAGTTTTATTCTTTTATATGTTTTCATGTTGTTACTTAGCATCCTTTTATTTCAGCTTGAAAAACTCCCCTTAATATTTTCTAAAAGGCAGTAGTAATGAACTCCCTTAGTGGTAATGAGCTCCCTTAGCCTTTGTCTTTCTGGGAATGTTCTTATTTTTCCTTCATTTCTAAAGGACAGTTTTGCTGGGTGTAGTATTTTTGGTTGGCAGTTTTTTCTTTCAGTACTTTGAATATGTGATCCCATTCTCTTCTGGCCTGGAAGGTTTGTGCAGAGAAATCTTCTGATGACATTACAGGGGTTCCCTTGTGATGAGTTATTTTTCTCTTGATGCTTTCAAAATTCTTTTTGTCTTTGCATTTTAACATTTTGATTATAATGTGTCTTGGAGTAATCTTCTTTGGGTTGATCTTGCTTGGGGTCTTTTGGGCTTCCCATACCCAGATGTCTATCTCTTTCCAAATAATTGGGAAATTTTCAGCTATTATTTCTTTTCTTTTTAAAAAATTTTTGTTGGGGTATAATCAGTTTACAATGTTGTGTTAGTTTCAGGTATACAGCAAAGTGAATCTGTTATACAAATACAGATATCCACTCTTTTTTAGATTCTTTTCCCATATAGGCCATTACAGAGTATTGAGTAGAGTTCCTTGTGCTGTACAGTAGGTCCTTATTAGTTATCTGTTTTTTAAAAAATAAATTTATTTATTTATATGTTTATCTTTGGCTGTGTTGGGCCTTCGTTGCTGCGCACAGGCTTTCTCTAGTTGCCGCAAGCAGGGGCTACTCTTCGTTGTGGTGTGCGGGCTTCTTATTGTGGTGGCTTCTCTTGTTGTGGAGCATAGACTCTAGGTGCGTGGGCTTCAGTAATTGTGGCACATGGGCTCAGTAGTTGTGGCTTGCGGGCTCTAGAGTGCACGCTCAGTAGTTGTGGTGCATGGGCTTAGTTGCTCTGTGGCATGTGGGATCTTCCCAGACCAGGGCTCGAACCCATGTCCCCATGCAGGTGGATTCTTAACCACTGTGCCCCCAGGGAAGCCCTAGTTATCTGTTTTATATATAGTAGTGTGTATGTGTCAATTCCAATCTTCCACTTTATCCCTCCTCCCCCAACCCCTGGTAACCATAAGTTTATTTTCTATATCTGTAACTCTATTTCTGTTTTGTAGATAAGTTCATTTGTAGCCTTTTTTAAGATTCCACATATAAGTGATATCATATGATATTTGTCTTTCTCTGTATGACTTACTTGACTCAGTATGAGAATCTCTAGGTCCATCCATGTTGCTGCAAATGGCATTATTTTGTTCTTTTTTATAACTGAGTAATCAGCTATTATTTCTTTAAATAAGCTTTCTGCCTCTTTCTCTCTTTCTTTTCTCCTTCTGGGACTTCTGTGATGCAAATATTTGTTCACTTTGCAGTGTTATGTAGATTTTCTTCACTCTTTTTCATTCTTTTTCTTTTTGTTCCTCTAAGTAGCTAATTTCAAATGAATAGTCTTTGGGTTTGCCGATTCTTTCTTTTATATGATCAAGTCTGTTATTGATGCTCTCTATTGAATATTTCAGTCCTGCTATTGTGTTCTTTAGCTCCACAGTTTCTGTTTGGTTCTATTTTATGGTTTCTATTTCTTTATTAAACTTCTCATTTTATACATGCATTGTTTTCCTGATTTCGTTTAGTCTGTGTTCTCTTGTATTTTATTGAGTTTCTTTAAGATGATTACTTTGAATTCTTTGCAAGGCAAACTGTAGATCTCCATTTCTTTGGGGTCAGTTACTGAAGATTTATTACTTTTCTTTTGATGGTGTCATGTTTGCCTAATTCTTTGTGATATGCTTAGTCTTGCATTGGTGTCTGTGCACTTGAACGAACAAACACTTCTTCCAGTCTTTACAGTCTGGTTTTGGGAGGTAAAGACCTTCTCTTGTTGGTTTCCTGGGCTGATGGGATTACCTATAGAACTGCAGTTGTGCTGGGTTGGAGCTGATTTTCAACCTGTCATTGAGTTTGTAGTGGGATCCATGGTTGGTGTGCTTCTTACCAGGGGCTCAGACAGGTATGGATCCTGTCTGGTCCCTGGGTGGGTGAGACTTCCTCCAGTACTTTGTTCAGTAGGATAGTACTGGGACAAAGGTCTGATTCAGGTTCCACAGTTGGGTCCTTAGTCAGCAGGCATATTACCAAGTGTGTAGGCAAGTTTGCCTCCCAGCAAGTCCCTGGCAGAGTTCTTACCTAGTCACTGAATGGATTCATGGGTGGTCAGGACTGGCCCTGGACTGTGGCTGAGAGGGGCTAGAACTGAGTCTCAGGGCTGTTTCAGATTCTACAAACAAAATTGAGGTCTACAGTCCTGGTTCTCAAGGCACAGATAGGCATGTCTCCAACCAGGTCCCTCTGTGGGCTGAACTGCTCCCTGATTGTGGCTAGAGGGGCTGGAGCCAAGTATAGGGCCCTTTCAAGATCCCCAGGGGAGCATATAGCAGTATCTCTTTGGGTCCCTGGGCCAGAAGTTCTGTTAGTGCTAGACTGCTTGATATCTAGAATCAAGTATGGGTCCTTTAATGATCTGTGGGGTACAGACAGGAGTGTCTCTTGCTTGAACCCTGGACCCTCAGTACTGTGGACAAACTGCTGTGAGAGGGCTGGAACCAACTATAGGGTGCTTTAGGATCTTTAGGGGCATAGACAGGAGTGTCTCCTGCTGGGTCTCTGTGCCAGCAGGATTCTTCAGTGACTGTGGCTGGGACAGGTTGGAATCCAGTTACAGGGCCCTTTCAGAATCTACAGTCTCACTGAGCTTGGCAGGTTTATCTCCTGGTTTTCCCAGACCATGGCCATGAAGGGCTGGAACTGGTTCACCTGCCACTTCTGAGACCACAGCCAGGACCAGGGTCTGTATGCCTATTGCCTGACACACAGGTGGGTGTGACTTCTCCCAGATCCCTTGGTTTATGGGACTGGTTACAGACTCAAAGCTAGATAGGCCTGTAGCTGAGTTCTCAGGGGTACAGAGATGTTTTCTGGGTCTGTATCCAGGACCACAGTCAGCAAGTTAAACCACCAAAATGTGAGTCCATCTTCTCAAAATGGCTCTCCTCAGTCTTGGACTGCACCAGGATTTCACAGTCTGCTACCTGGATTCCAAAGCTTCCACAAAGGCACTTTTGTCCATGGTTGGATGTCAAACTTTTATTGCTGAGGGGGGTGATATGCTCAAGGGACATTTTATTCTGCCATCTTGCCTATGTCACTCCTCTTCTAATATTCTAATTAAAAACATCCACACAAAATCTAGAATGCAATACATTTCATATTAAAAAATGGGTCTTAAGGTAGGGACTGAGATATAGATTTGGACTTCATTGGCATTTGAAATCATAAAAATAGATGAGATTGCCCAGGGAAAGTATATAGCAAAAAGAAGAGAAAGCTGGAGTACATGATCATCCAAGAAATAGGCAGAGGGTAGAATTAACAAAGGAGACTTACTTTGCCATTTATAGGCCCCACTTCAATTCAAAAAGAATTTGAAATGATTTATATAAATAATACCATAGTGTTAAAATAAAGTTAGACATACAAATTGAGGCTATAGGGAAGTAAGGGTAATATAGGAAGATGAAGCCTTTGATCTGGATAGAAATTCATACTATATGGTCTTACACATTTGTTAGATATAGGCAAAATTAGGCTTTGAAATTCCTAATAGTAGTCAAAGCATTGTGCAAGTGTGATCAGTTTGGAATTCAGAATATTAGTTTAAAAAACAGTTCAGTTGCTTAGGATAAGCAGAGGTTTTTTCCCTAGTACTCAGACTTGAGAGAAATTTGTTCCCTGGATTCTCATGAAGGGGAAATTGTGTGATATGGTAGTCAGTATCTTCAGTGGCCTCCCCCAAATAAAAACAATATGTATTACTGCTTCTTATAACATCTCTCAGTGCAAGCTATAGCTATAAAATATTATTTAAAATGATTCTATGAGGGGCTAAAGCAAACCAGTCCAATAAGTACCTCTCTGATAATGTTTGTTGTGGATGACTTCTCTTAGCTAGCCAGAGGTATGGAAGTGAAAACAACTATCTCTTTCTTTCTTAAACCAGCCACTTAGGTTGATTGACTTGATGACTCAATACTATGTATTTATAAGAGGAAAAGAGTCCATTTGTTGGTATCATGGGTAATGAAGGAAGTAGAGGCACCATCTACTTATTTCTCCTAATCTCCCATCCCTGTCCCAGACATTCACAAAGACTAGCATTGCTGGCAAGAGATGAGATAGTAATGGCTCTTCTTGAATCATGGCTTGGGCTAGCAAGGTTCTTGTATGGAATATATTAGAAGAGTTGCTGTGAATATGCAGTCTGAACAGGGTAGATGGGGTATGCTAATCTCATCTGAAACTGGTGTCCCAGACTCAGTTTTCTTATAGGTATTTCCCTCCTTTTGGACTATTTTCCCAAGAAGTGAAGGCTTAATTAGCAAATATGCATTTAGAAGAATAGGAAGAAACTTGTTTTGGGCTAAACTACTTTATCTTGTGTAGGGGGACAGAGTTTAGTAATATTAAGAAATTAAAACATTCTTAAGATTCAGACCTGCTGACCAGTAGAAGGCTGTTATCCTTACTTTTCTTCTTACTATACAAGCAGTTTATGAATACTTCTCTTCTCATCTGCTAAGGTGAGATAATCATTGAAGTATCTTTTAAGAAATTCCCCCATATAGTATGGCTTGATTTAGAAAATTTATAAAATTTTGAGGAATATAAGGACTATATATTTTTAGAAAATTTTCTATGAATGTTATTTTTTGAAAGTATGTATTTGTTAATAACTGGGTAAAAAAAGGATCCAAGAATATATTTTCTTTTTTTAAATTGAAGTATAGTTGACTTACAATATTTACAATATTGTGTTAGTTTCAGTGTACAGCAAAGTGATCAGTTATATATACATATATATAAATACATATATTTATATATACATATACACATTTTCTGATTGTTTTCCATTAAGGTTATTATAAGATATTGAATACAGTTCCCTGTGCTATACAGTAAAGCCTTGTTGTTTATCTGTTTTATATATGGTAGTGCGTATCTGTTAATCCCATACTTCTTATTTATTCCTCCCCCTCTTTGGTAACCATAAGTTTGCTTTCTATGTCTATGAGTCTGTTTCTGTTTTGTAAATAAGTTCATTTGTACTATCTTTTTTTTTTAGATTCCACATATAAGTGATATCATATGGTATTTGTCTTTCTCTGTCTGACTTATTTCACTTAGCATGATAATCTCTAGGTCCATCCCTATTGCCGCAAAAGGCATTATTTCATTTTTTTTATATCGGAGTAATATTCTATTCTATATATATATATATATATGCCACGTCTTCTTTATCCATTCATCTGTTGATGGACACTTAGGTTGCTTCTATATCTTGCCTATTGTAAACAGTGCTGTTATGATCATTGGGATGCATGTATCTTTTCAAATTAGAGTTTTCATCTTTTACAGATATACGCCCAGTAGTGGTAACTCTATTTTTAGTTTTTTAAGGAACCTCCATATTGTTTTCCATAGTGGCTGCACCAATTTACATTCCCACCAACAGTGTAGGAGGGTACCCTTTTCTCCACACCCTATCCAGCATTTATTATTTGTAGACTGTGAGGTGATACCTCATTGTAGTTTTGCTTTGCATTTCTCTAATAATTAGTAATGTTGAGCATCTTTTCATGTGTCTGTTGGCCATCTGTATGTCTTCTTTCGAGAAATGTCTATTTAGTCTTCTGCCTGTTTTTTTTTTTTTTTTTTTTTTTTTTTTTTTTTTGCGGTATGCGGGCCTCTCACTGTTGTGGCCTCCCCCGTTGCGGAGCACAGGCTCCGGACGCGCAGGCCCAGCGGCCATGGCTCACGGGCCCAGCCGCTCCGCGGCATATGGGATCCTCCCAGACCGGGGCACGAACCCGTATCCCCTGCATCGGCAGGCGGACTCTCAACCACTTGCGCCACCAGGGAGACCCTTCTGCCTGTTTTTTGATTGGGTTGTTTGTTTCTCTGATATTGAGTTGTATGAGCTCTTTGTATGTTTTGGAAATTAAGCCCCTGTCAGCTGCAGTCTTTGCAAATATTTTCTCCCAATCCGTAAGTTGTCTTTTTGTTTTGCTTATGGTTTCCTTTGCTGTGTGAAAGCTGTGAAGTTTGATTAGGTCCCATTTGTTTATTTTTGCTTTTATTTATTTTGCCTTGAGAGACTGACCCAAGAAAACGTTGGTACGATTTATGTCAGAGAATGTTTTGCCTATGTTCTCTTCTAGGAGTTTTATGGTGTCATGGTTTCTATTTAAGTCTTTAAACCATTTTGAATTTATTTTTATGTGTGGTATGAGGGAGTGTTCTGACTTCATTGATTTACATGAGTCTGTCCAGCTTTCCCAACACCACTTGCTGAAGAGACTGTCTTTTCTTTATTGTATATTCTTGCCTCCTTGGTCGAAGATTAATTGGCCATAGTGTGGGGGTTTATTTCTGGGTCCTCTATTCTGTTGCATCTCTATATGTCTGTTTTTGTGCCAGTACCACCCTGTTTTGATTACTGTAGCTTTGTAATATTGCCTGAAGTCTAGAAGGGTTATGCCCCCAGCTTTGTTCTTTTCCCTCAGGATTGCTTTGGCAATTCTGAGTCTTTTATGGTTCCATATAAATTTTAGAATTATTTGTTCTAGTTCTGTGAAAAATGTCATGGGTAATTTGATAGGGATTGCATTAAATCTGTAGATTCGTTTGGGTAGTATGGCTATTTTAGCTATATTCTTCCAACCCAAGACCATGGGATATCTTTTCATTTCTTTGACTCATCTTCAGTTTCCTTTATCAGTGTTTTATAGTTCTCAGCATATAAATCTTTCACCTCCTTGGTTAGGTTTATTCCTAGGTTTTTTTTTTTTTGATGCAATGTGATTTTAAACAGGATTGCTTTTTTACTTTCTCTTTCTGATACTTCATTGTTAGTGTAAAGAAGTGCAACAGATTTCTGTATATTAATCTTGTATCCTGATACCTTGCTGAATTCGTTTATCAGTTCTGGTAGTTTTTGTGTGGAGTCTTAAGGGTTTTCTGTAGAGTATCATGTTATCTGCATATAATGACAATTTTACCTCTTTCCTTCTAATTTGGATGCCTTTTATTTCTTTTTCTTGCCTGATTGCTGTGGCTAGGACTTCCAATAGTATGTTGAATAAAAGTGGTGAGAGTGGGCATCCTTGTCTTATTCCAGCACTTAGCGGGAAGGCTTTCAGCTTTCCACCATTTAGTATCATGTAAGCTGTGGGTTTGTCATAAATGGCTTTTATTATGTTATGTTCCCTTTATACCCACTTTGGTGAGAGTTTTTATCATGAATAGATGTTGAATTTTATCAAATGCTTTTTCTGCATCTATTGAGATGATCATGTGGTTTTTGTATTTTCTTTTGTTGTGGTGGTGTATCACATTGATTGATTTGTGTTTGTTGAACCATCCTTGTGACTCTGGGATGAATCCAATTTGATTATGGTGTATGGCCCTTTTTATGTGTTGTTGGACTTGGTTTGCTAATATTTTGTTGAGGATTTTTGCATCTACATTCATCAAAGATATTGGCCTGTAATTTTCTTTTTTGGTAGTGTCTTTTTCTGGTTTTGGTATCAGGGTGATGGTGACTTCATAGAATGACTTTGGGAGTGTTCTCTCCTCTTCAGTCTTTTGGAAGAGTTTGAGAAGGATAGATACAAGTTTTTCTTTGTATGTTTGGTAGAATCACCCAGTGAAGTCATCCAGTCCTGGACTTTTGTTTGCAGGGAGCCTTTTTTATTACAGATTCTATTTCACTTCTAGTGATCAGTCTGTTCAACTTATCTGTTTCTTCTTGATTCAGTTTGGGCAGGCTGTATGTTTCTAGCAACTTGTCCATTTCTTCTAGGTTGTCAAATTTGTTGGCATATAACTGTTCATAATATTTTCTTAGTAATTTTTTGTATTTCTATGGTATTGTTACTGAGTCCAAGCTCACTCTCCTTGCCACATGGCAGGCCAATAAATCGGGAGAAGAGGTGTCGAGGCAAGGAATAGTGACTTTATTTGGAGACCCAGCAGACCAAGAAGATGGCAGACTAGTGTCTTAGAAGAACCATCTTATTGGGGTCTGTATGCCAGTTTCTTCTATAGAACAGAGAGGGGGCAGAGGTGAGGAAATAAGTAAAAAGGCCATAAGTCTTGCAAATATCTCCTGGAATAGCCAGCCTTGGGAAGGGGATGTGTTAATTTATTCTTTCTTGCAGCCATTCACAGGTGGACAGGGTCAGGATGTTTCCCTGAACAAAGGCACTTTGGTTTAACATTCAGGCAGAGGGGCAGGTTCCCTGAAGCAGACCATTATGTATAGACAGTAACCTTTTAGTGAACAAAAGTAGCAAGGAAGCAAAGGTTAAAGTAAGAGAAACAGATCCAACATGTAGTCAGATTTGTTCTTCCCTGTAACAATATCGGTTGTTATTTCTCCTCTTCCATTTCTTATTTCAGTTATTGGTATCCTGTCTCTTTTCTTCCTGGTGAGCTTGGCTAGAGGCTTGTCAATTTCATTTATCCTTTCAACTATCTCTTGGTTTTATTGATTTTTTTTTCTATTTTTTAAATCTCCATTTATTTATTTCCTCTCTGGTCTTTATTATTTCCTTCCTTCTGCTGAACTTAGGTTTTGTTTGTTTTTCTAATTCTTTTAGGTGGTAGGTTAGGTTGTTTATTTAAGATTTTTCTTTTTTTGGAAGAAGGCCTGTATTGCTATGAACTTCTCTCTTAGAACTTTTTTTCTGCATCCCATAGATTTTGTATGGTTGTGTTTTCATTGTTGTTTGTTTCGAGGTATTTTTAAATTTCCTCTTTGATTTCATCACTGACCCATTGGTTTTTTAGTGGCATGTTGTTTAGTCTCCATGTAATCATTTTTTTTTCTCATTTCTCTTTCTGGTGGTTGATATCTAGTTTCATACCGTTGCACTCAGAAGAGTTGCTTGAAATAATTTCTGTCCTCTTAAATTTGTTGAGGCTTGTTTTGTGTCCTAGTATGTGGTTTATCCTAGGGAATGTTCCATGTGCTCTTGAAAAGAATGTGTATTCTGTTTTTTTTTGATGTAGTGTCCTGTAGATATCAATTAAGTCTAACTGTTCTATTGTGTCATTTAGGATTTCTGTTGCCTTATTGATCTTCTGTCTGGAAGATCTGTCCATTGATATCAGTAGGGTGTTAAACTCTCCTACTATTGTTGTATTCCCATCAATTTCTCCCTTTTTGTCTCTTGATATTTGTGTTATGTATTTTGGTCCTCCTATATTGGGTGCATATGTGTTAATGAGTGTGATATCCTCTTCTTGTATTGATCATCTTATTATATGTTGACCTTCATTGTCTTTCTTTGTGGCCTTCATTTTAAAGTCTATTTTGTCTGATGTGAGTATTGCTACCCCCACTTTCTTGTCATTTCCTTTTGCATGAAATATCTTTTTCCATCCCCTCACTTTCAATCTATATTTGTCTTTCACCCTGAAGTGGGCCTCTTGTAGGCAGCATATTGTGGATTCTTGTTTTATTATCTAACCTGCCACTCTATGTATTTGATTGGTGCATTTAGTCCATTTATATATAAAGTAATTATTGCTAATACGTATTTATTGCCCTTTTTTTTTTTTTTTTTTGGTGGTACGCGGGCCTCTCACTGTTGTGGCCTCTCCAGTTGTGGAGCACAGGCTCAGCGGCCATGGCTCACGGGCCCAGCCGCTCCACGGCATGTGGGATCTTCCTGGACCGGGGCACGAACCCATGTCCCCTGCATCGGCAGGCGGACTCTCAACCACTGCGCCACCAGGGAAGCCCTATTTATTGCCCTTTTAAACCTTGTTTTCCAGTTCATTTTGCACATCTTTGTTCCTTTCTCCCCTTTTTGTTTTTCCGTTTGTGGTTTGTATTATGCTTGAGTTCCTTTCTTTTTCGTTTTTGTGAATCTATTTTATGTTTTTGATTTGTGATTACCCTGGTTTTCAAGTATGTTATCTCATAACTGTATCTACTTCCTTTAGATTCATAGTCATATAAGCTCAAACACATTCTAAAAGATCTGCATTTTCTTACTCCCCTCCCCCACATTTTGTGATTTTGATGTCCTGTTTTACATCTTCATGTTTATCTTTTTGCTGTTCATTGTATTTATAATAGCTTTCACAGAATTTTTTTGATTGTTTTTTAATCCATGTACTGGCTTATTTAAGTGATATTCAATCCTTTTATTTATTTGCCTTTCCTGTTGTGAGTTTACCTTTTTTATTGAATCCTGCTTCTTTTCTATTTAGAGAAGATCTCTCAATATTTCTTTTAGGATAGATTTAGTATTGCTGTCTTCTTTTAGTTTTTGCTTGTCTGAGAAATTGTTTATCTCTCCTTCTATTCTAAATGACAGTCTGGCCAGGTAGAGTATCCTAGGTTGCAGGTTGTTGTTTTTCAGGACTTTAGATATATCTTGCCCCTCCTTTATGGCCTACAAAGTTTCTTTAGAGAAATTAGCTGGTAGCCTTATGGGGGTTCCCTTGTAACTTGACTCTTTGTTTTTTCTCTTGCTGCCTTTCGAATCCTCTCTTTATCTTTCACTTTTGCCATTTTAATTATGATATGTCTTGGATTTGGACTATTTGGGTTCATCTTGTTTGGGAACCTCTGTGCTTCCTGTACCTGGATTGCTGTTTCCTTCTTTAGGTTTGGGAAGTTTTCAGCCATAATTTCTTTGAAAGCATTTTTGATCCCCCTTTCTCTTCTTTTTTTCCTGGGATTCCTATTATGCGTAGATTGGCTTGCTTTTATTATTCCATAGATCTCGTATGTTGCTTTCTTTCTTTTTTTCATTTGTCTTTCTGTCTGCTGTTCTGCTTGGGTGATTTCAGTTATTCTGTCTTCCAGATCACTTCTTATTCTGCATTATTTAGTTTACTATTTATGCCTTTTGCTCAGTTTTCATTTTGGCAATTTAGTTGTCTAATTTCAATTGGCTTCTTTTTATAGTTTCTAATTCCTTGTTACAGTGATCTGCATTTCTATTGATAGTCTTTCTTAGTTCCTTCAGCATTTTTATTACCTCCGTTTTGAACTCAGGGTCTGGTAGATTGGAGAGGTCTCTTTCATTGTTCTTTCAGGGAATTTCTCTGGTTCTTTTAATTCAGAGTAGTTCCTCTGCTTTTTTCTTTTACTTATATTTCTCCAACTCTATGAATTTTGGAGAAACAGTTGTCTACTGTGGTCTTGAAGGTCTGTTTTTATGTGGGAGTGACCCTTGTGTAGACTGTGTGAGTGCAGTATTTTCGATGTGAGGGCTGTTTGTGGTATGGATGCTTGCCAAGACTCCCCAGGTTGTGCTGGCCCTTGTCCCCTTGATAAGGGATGTGTTTGGTGTTGTGGTGACCAGAGCCTGCACTGGATGTTGGGTGGGGCCTCCTCTTTGCTCTGGTGGTTGTCACAGCCCTGTCAGGGTCAGGGTCTGCTCCCCAGTTGTTGGAGTAGAAGCCCCCACATCCGGTTCTAAGCTGTGATGTGAGGTAGGTGGGACTGGGAGCACTCCCTCTGAGAAAGGAGCCACTGCATGTTCTTCCCCAGGAGCTGTCCACTGGGACATACAACTCTGTGATGCTGCCTGCTACTTGGGGTGCACACCCACAAAGAAATCTGTTGTTGGCGCTGCCCTCGAGGGGCCACATCCACTGCAGAAGTGCTCATAATGAGCTCAGAGGTCCTTTAGGCATGCATGTGTGCTCGCAAATCTGCCTGCACAAGAACCTGCTCAAGCCTCACCCCCATGCCAAAGGGGAAGTGCAGGTAATTGGCTCAGATTTCAGCCCTTCTGCAGGAGCAGTGGTTACATGGGAATTTTTCTTGTAGCTTTGGTTGTATGAGATCTTCTGCAAGCTTTCAGTAGGTATTCTGTGAGAATTGTTCCACTTGTAGATGTAGTTGTGATGTGTTTGTGTAGGAGGTAAGCTCCACGTCCCTCTACTCTGCCATCTTTTTCTCCTCCCAAGAATATGTTTTTTACAATGAACCTGGATTGAACATGTTCAGTGTTGTAGATGAGGACTGACAAACTTTTTTTTGTAAAGGGCCATATAGTAAATGTTCCAGGCTTTGTGGGAGTATACAGTCTTTGTCACAGCTACTCAAGTCTGATACTGTGGTACAAGAGCAACTTTAGGCAGTACGTAAGTGATTGACTGTGTTCTAATAAAATTTTATTTATGGACATTACAGTTTGATTTTCATATAATTTTAATATGCCATGAAACATTATTATTCTTTTGATTTTTTTAATCATTTAAAAATGTAAAAATTGTTCTTAGTTCATAGGCTGTACAAAAACGGTGGCAGATTAGATTTGGCCCATAGATCATAGTAACTGACCCCTATTATAGATCAAGCAAAGTTCAAATGAGAAGGAAGAGTTAATATCCTTTTGCAAGAATTGACCATCTCATTCAAGACTGGTTCCGAAATATATGACCATGCACCTCTACCTTAGTTGTACTTGAAGGAGTTCCTCCAAACAGTGCTGAAATTTTCTTATAAAATAGTTCTGGAGTATACAAGAATGATTGTGAACCCAGAGTTCTATCACCTAGAACATGATAACTTTAGCTTAGAAAACTGAAGGAGATTTAATAGCATAGTTATAGAGGTAGCTAAACTGGGAAGAATAGAGATTCAGAACTCAGGGAGGATAGAGATTCAAGAAGTCATCAAAAGAACCAGGTTCTACAGTGTCATTTAGGATGAAAAGTGAAAAGAGATCACTAAGGTGGACAAATTAGATCATTGATAACCTTGGGAAGGGTAGTTTCATTAAACTGGTGGAAGTGGAAGTTTAATTGAAGATGATTAAGGAGTGAGTAACTCAGGTAGTGAAGAAAAAGAGTAGGGAATTGAAAAGTGTAATAGAGTTAAGAAAAGTTTGAAGGACAGACAGTATTGAGGGAAGCAGAATAAGTAGATTTTTAACTTGTCTGTTATGCTTAATTTAGTAGACTTTAACAAGTGATTTTAGATATACTTTTGTTGTATTGACATCATTTCTTTTAATTTTAACAGAAAAATGTACCACAGTTATATATGTCAGTATAAAGATGTTTTAAAGCAATACCAACAAAAATACTCAGAAACACCTCTTTCACATGAATATTATGAGAAGAAAAGAGAACATGAAGAAATTCAAAACAGAGTGTTGGCATGTACTGAACAACTAAAAATGAATGAAACTATTTTTATGGAATTTTTAGGTATTAATGGTTTTGTTACATACTGTTTTAATAACATTATCTTTGTAATAAAAAAATATAGTAAATTAGTCTAAAATATGACTTTGTTTTTCAGTGCCTGCTCCCTTTCCATCACTTACCAGTTGGACATTACATATGTATCCACAGTAGTATTTCTACTTAGAATTTTTATTGGATAAGTATTATTTCTGTATTTTAATTGTTATTGCATTTCCCTGTGAGAATCACATTGATTTGATATTTTGTTTAATTAAAAAATTTAGAGATTACTTTAAAGATCATCTGGGATTAGTTTTCATACATGTGCATGTCATCAGAAGCAAGAAATTTTAATGCCAATAAGTGGTATATGTATCTATCTTTAAGTGGCATATCTTATCAACCAAACCAATGAAAAAGTCATCTTGCTCTGTCTTACCAAAGAGTTCGAATTAAATCAATTGATTATTACTTGTTAAGATGGAAGATGGTAAGGAGGTGAGTCACAATTCATTGGGTACCTACTTTGTGCCAGGCAATACTCAAGAAGATACAGAACTTTCTTATAAGGAGCTCACAGTTTAGTAGAGGAAACAGACATGTAAACAAGTAATACAGTGGCATTGTATTAGATGCTTAAGTAATTCTTAATTAGTCTAAGTCTCATCTGTTTGTCAAGGAGACCTTCCCTGATGATGAACTTGGAACTTTAATCCTCTTCCAACCTCCACAATCCTTCATATGCTTTCCTATCAGATTATAACTCCACTGTTTGTACTAAGTCTTCTTTATCCCTGCAGTCTACCTTGCTTCATTCTACTTCATCCCAAATCATCCTTTTAACTCCTTTGCTGCTTGCTCTCTCCATGTTTGGGTTTTAGCTTATTCTTTACTTAGTTGTTCATTTGCTGCCCATCTGTGTTTAGGAAGAGGCAGAGGTTGGTAGATGCATAAGGCACAGCAGGGGTTTAGGGAGTTGGATGTAGAAACGGATGAGACATAAGATTACCTGACAAACATGAAGAGGTGATGGAGGTAGGGAGAATTGAAGATTAGGATTTAAATGTCTATATCTAAAATTTTAAATTGATACTTTTGATAACAGCATAGCATTATAAATAATGTTCATCTGAAATTTCATGTGCTAGCATATAAATCATAAGTTTTAGCGAAATAGAAAAGGTCTGATAAAGATTTTCTCTGGAATTCTTGTTCATTAACACTGTTTTATTCATTTTTAAATTCTCCTAAATGGATTGTAGAGTAACTTAGGAAATGGTAGGAGCTAATAACCATTCAGGGTGTCTGTTAACAGCTGAGAAATTCTCTACTTGAAATTGGGTATAAATCCAGTTCAAGCAGAAAGTTCAGATAGAAGATGCAGCTCTCTTCTGAGTTCTGCAGGGTGCACTGATGGACCTTAAAGAGCAAGAAAAGGAAAATTGAGTGGATTTTTAATGTTGACTTTGGAACAAATAAATTATAGAAACACAAGACGTTAAGTTTGGACCTGAATTGATTATGTTCATCATGCCAAATGACATGATAAAGTTGGGTAAAAAGCAAAAGTGAAAAACCACCCTGTGAAAATATTTAACTGAAAGAAAAAATCCTGACACATATTTTTGAAGAAATGTTATTTTTAAGCTAAATATATAACATAGACGAACAATAAATTGTCTTTTCAGTTTGCCAAATGTTTGTACTAGTCTCACAGCTATTTTCAGATATTGTTATTAATATTGCTTATATGGTACATATACAAATAATGTTACATAATACTAATTATTTTTTATATAGTGTATGTAAGTGTGAAATTTACTTGTATAACATAGTTCCTTAACATAAAAGGGTTAATTTGAGATGTAAAACACAAGATACTCTTAAACATGCCAACAAATTTTCCAAAAGATCCTATGAATTGAAGAAAGAAGTAGATGATGTGGAAATAGAAATTAATTATTTAAACCAGGTATTAATTTTGTTATATGTTTCTAATATTTGTGTTAATGTATAAGTGTAATGGTGTGTTAGATGAACGTCTAAGAAGAGCTATTTCTAAAGATCCTCGATATGGAGAAAAGCTTATAATAATTTATTAGCCTCAGATTACCATTGAATCAAAAATGTGTTTTAGGTATTGAATGTATTCAGCTCTGAGTTTTGGGGAATAGTTTTAACTTTCTTTGGGTGCTAAGGAAAGAAGATAGGAAGGAACAAGATGGAGCTTAATAATAGGTATTTAAAGGCATTAGCAGAGCTTACAACAGTGTTGTCAAAAAAGAGAACAAGGCAGTAAATAATTTAAAAGACTTAATCTAGAAAATTTATGACTATAATCTTTATAAAGCTAGTTTAGCCTTTAATACTGATGGTGCATGATATCTTCATGAATACATTTTTAGTATTGTATTGAAATGTGGCTTTCACTGATGGGTATGAGAACCCATCAAAGTCACTTTAAATTTTGAAAAAAAGTTGAATAGCTGATTTTCTAAATTTTCTAAAAACTGTGGCTTCCCTGGTGGCACAGTGGTTGGGAATCCGCCTGCCGATGCAGGGGACGCGGGTTCATGCCCCGGTCTGGGAAGGTCCCACATGCCGCGGAGCAGCTGGGCCCGTGAGCCATGGCTGCTGAGCCTGTGCGTCCGGAGGCTGTGCTCCGCAACGGGAGAGGCCACAGCAGTGAGAGGCCCGCGTACTGAAAAAAAAAAAAAAAAAAAAAACTATGTAAAGATGGTGTATTCATCATTCATAGGCATGAGGTTCCAAGTAGTATTAACATCATTTTAGTAATGAGAAGAAAGTGGATGCCACTTTCTTTAAAATATATGGTAACTACATCTCTATGTAGGGAATCAATGTCTACTTTGCCTCTGACTGTCCTTTTTAAAAAAGAAGATGAAAGTTCATTGAAATCTAATAGGTTTGCTAATGGAGTTGTAAGAAAAAATAAAAGGAGTATGATTTATTGTTAATTTTGACTCTTTTCACTAAAAGATTGCTAATACTACCAAAAATATGTCTTGTGATTATGTAGAAAAAATCATATTCATTAGTTAGGATAAACCATATGTTTATCCTTAATGCTTTGCATGTAATTGTTTTGCTTTATCATATTTCCTTTTAGCAGATTGCAAGACTTTATGAGATGAAGAATCTTTCAGAAACTCTGGAAGAAAAAAATAAAAATATAGAAAAGAGAAAGGAATCGAAAGAAAGGTATAAGTAAACTTTAAAATGGGATTTTATGTGAACAGATATTCTGCATTTAAAATTTGATTACATATTCTAGCCCAAGCCACTAATATTTACATAGTATCTATAAATATTTATTGTGCAGGCTGTTTTCTATTCATTTCTTATGAAAAATATTAATTTATACATTTAAACATTGTGGACTAATATTCAAATTTGCTTATTATTTAGTAAGGTAAAGGATAATGTGTAGAGAGAAATAGGGTAGCAGCAGCCCATTTGCTGTTCTGTAACCTGTCAGTTGTACATTTCATCCAGTTTTCCATTATGGGTCACCAAAAGGAGTAAAACAAGAGGAAAAATGATGGGAACAGCAATGTATTTGCCTTTTTATCATCCTGTCACCAGCTTGACCAGTTCTCCTTTGCCACAGAGAGTGAAGATGAATCAAAATGTTGCTGAATCTGTGGCATCATATGTTTCCTTGTCTTTCATCCTAATGGTGATAAAATAGATATCAGTGGTGGAGGCACTTAAAAAGAAAAGATTGATTTTGTCTGTTATTGTGTGACAGGAAAATAGATGTATTACTGTTGCTGTTTCTGATAAACTTTCTACTTTTTCTCTTTCTGCCTATACCCTTTTAAAATCTTAAATTCCTCTTCTCAGGCTATGTTGCTCTTAATCTGATTTTTCAACACACTCTTCTCCCAAGTTAACTTCCCTTATCCTATTTCCTTGGATCTGTTATTTTTATTGATTTCCCCACTCCCACGTCTCACATCCATGGTAATGTGTCTTTAATTTTATAATGAAATTGATTAGAAAAATACATAAATGTACAGAATTTCACTTTATTGATAACTTTTTAATATAAAAATTCTCTGTTGAGAGAAACTTATATAACTATTTAGTTATTTTTACTTATATTTTGATAGTTATTATCAAATAATACCAGTATTTAAATTATTATTTAACTATCAATAATATAAATTATTTCTCTAACTTAGGAAAAATTCAATGAAATTGTTCTTCCAGTAAAATACTTAAGAGATCCATTAATGATTGTAATATTGCTTTAATGATGTCTGTGTTCATGCTAGTTGAATTTTTTCTGAATAAATCTTTTTAAAGTTTGAAGTAGTACTTCAAAATCTAAAGCATGTTATTTGCAAATACAGTTTTGGTTTAAAATGTTTTTCACAGGTTTAGAAAGTCTTTTAAAATGATTATGTTTTAAAAATGAGGGTGTGGTACATTGAGAAGAGCACTGGACTTAATCAGAAAAAGTGTATTTTAGTTGTGACACTAGTAGGTAATTTAATAATATTGGGCAGATTTGTTAAATTCTCTGGAACTTCTTTTCATTATCTTCAAATTGAGGAGTTTTAACTATATAATATCTAAATATCTCTTCTAGCTTTAAAATATGTTAATTTTTTACTTAGCTAATATTTATAATTCACTCTTTAGAATTTTTGAAAAAGATGAACAGCATGTACTTATGTTGAATAAAACCCCTCAAAACAGTCAATTATTTCTTCCATATGAATCTCAGAAATTAGTCAAACCAATAAAGATGCATCCTTCAGAACCAAGAGTTAAAGGTACAGTATCTGTTTATTATTCAAAAACTTAGTTTTCTTTGAAAACACATAAAGGAAGAAATAGAAAGGAGCAACTTTAGTTATCATTTGGTGTAAGCAAGAGCCAACAATACTGGAGACCTATAGACTCAGTAAAGTGCCACTTTGATTTTTTCTGAGAGCAAACAAGATGTGCCTTCTATACATAACATTTTTCTCTTTGAGAAAGAAATCACTCATACAATATTTTTTTAAAAAGTGTTTCAGCCTGGTTTCCAGCTGTCAGGGGAGGATGAATAATTATATATTTTTCATTTGAGAGGTTGTATTACCAGTATGTATGGTTAAAGTGGGTGGCAGACTTGTGATAATGATATTTATGACTTAGTCACTGAGATATTTGAATGTTTCATTCAATGGATAGATTAACTACATTGTATTAGGTTAACTGCATTGGCTGTTTTAGTCCCCAAATCATTAATATCACCACTCTTTGTTCTTTGGTTCCCCATTATAAAGATGTAGTCCCATTATAAAGATGTAGTTTTGTCAGCTGTTTTTTAAAATTTAATTTAATTAATTTATTTTTGTCAGCTGTTTTTCATTTTACATTCATGGTTATTGTAATTGCTACTGTATATTGAGGAATTAAGAATATATAGTGATTCATAATTATTTTAATTTAAATTAAATATTAATGTAACGATTTTTTAAAATTACAAGGTTAGGTTAAATATTGGGCATGCTATTTGATTCTATTTCTGGAATTGATTTGAAGTAGTACCATTTAATAACCTAGATAAAAAAGAAGAAAGTTCTGTGAAGCAGTCAAAACTTGCCAATATTGACTTCAGACAAAAAGAAAGTGATACTCAGGTAGGTATTTCTTTTTTAATAGTTCAAATTAGGTGCTTGCATTAAATGAGATAGTGAATGTATTGCATTTAGGACGTGTGTGTGTGTGTGTGTGTGTGTGTGTTTTATAAATATATTAAAGCAGCCATTAGTACAATCTCAGGATCTAAAAGACTTAAAAGAGTTTCAATATGGCAGCCTGAGCATATACTGTAGCCTTCTCCCTTACTTCTAAAAATAAAAGATATTTGAAAATACCAATCTCTGTACCCAGTAGGCCAAAAATGGTAAGACATTCTAAAGGAATTGTATTGAAGAGGGAAATTGTGGCACCATCTCCACAATGTCATCATTTCTCAAGCTCCATTGGTGTTTTCTTTCCCTGCTATCCTTAACGCTAAGCTTTCACCTCAGGTTATTTCATGGTCAGAAGCTAACCATTACAACTTGCCATCATATCTTCCTTCTAGGCAGGAAAGAAGAAGGGGAGAAAGGCTAGTTGAGTCAGCCTCATTTTAGGGATCTTTTATGGAAGCTCCTTAAACAATTTATGTTAATGTTTCATTGGCCAGAACTTTGTAAAATGGCTACCTCTATCTGCAGAAAGGTTGAGAAATATGGTGGGCTTTTTTGTTTGTTTGCTTTTTAAATCACAACACAAAGGAAATGTAGATTTTGGATAGGATAGAAAACTGGCAGTTTCTGTCATAAGAACAAATCAAATAGATGAAAAATAAGTAAGGATGTAGAGGATCTGAGTAGCACAATTAGCAAACTTTGTACCCAACATACACAGAATTCAGTTAAATTTTGTTTGCAGTATTCACCAAAATTGACTATTTACTAGAACAAAAAGGATATCTCAACCAATTCTAAAAAGCCGCTATCTTCACTAACCACAGCATAAAAAAATACAAGTTAAACGAAAAGACAGCCCTGTCCTCAAAAAACTATTTGGCTGAGAAAAAAGAAATTCACATACTTTGAAATTACTTTTGGGTTATAGAAGAAATCAAAATAGAATTTAAAAACTATTTAAAAGAATACTATAAACCCAAACCTGTGAAATGTAGCCAAATTGGTCCTCAGAGAGACATTTATATTTGAAAACAAACATACTAGAAAATTAGAAGGATTAAAATTAGCTGAACTTTAAGTATGAAAAGTTGCACTCAAAGTATGAAAAGCTTAACTCAAAATACAGAAATAAAATAATAAATGCAAAGAAAGTAGAAATTAATGAAATTTAAAAGTTGGGTTAATTAATATAGCCAAAAGCTAATAAGTTTCAGCAAGTGTAGAGAAAAAAGAATACCCTCCCAACAAAAGAAAAGAATAAAAGGGGGGGAAAGTGCATATCTCTACACTTATGTAAGACATCTTTTCTAAGTCCTAAAAGGATACTATAAAACTATATACCCATAAATTTGAAAATTTAGGTAAGAGGGACAGTTTTTTAGCACAATATAAATTGCTAAATAGACTGAAAAAGAAAAACATGAATAGATCAATAACCTAGAAGAAACTGATGTAAGTGAAACTGAAATGTATATAAATACCTATTTCCCTCTTTTCTCCCTTATTTCCCTCCCTTTTCC
The DNA here is from genome assembly GCF_025265405.1 of Mesoplodon densirostris. Lineage (NCBI taxonomy): Eukaryota > Metazoa > Chordata > Mammalia > Artiodactyla > Ziphiidae > Mesoplodon > Mesoplodon densirostris. The sequence continues at coordinate 42,551,870 of NC_082664.1, forward strand.
CTCCACCACACATGCCCTTCAGAACACGCCAGACTCAATTTTTCAGGTGAATTCTACCAAACCGTTAAGGATTAGATCAGAGTTTCTCAATAGTGGCACTGTTGACATTTTGGGTCTGATAATTCTTTGTTGTGGGGTCGTCTTGTGACCCGTTAGAGTCCAATAGCACCTCATCCCCAAATTATGACAATCAAAAATATCTCCAGACATTGTCAAATGTCTCCTAAGAGGCAAAATTGCCACCAGTTGAGAACCATTGGATTAAATAATCTTTTTATACAAACAATTCCAGAGTATAAAAAGAGTTGGAAACTATCCAACAAATTATAAATGAACAGTCCATTAGATAGCAAGGACAAGGATAGTGTAAGAAAAGAAAAATTATGGTACGTAAGTCTCAAGAATGAACACAGATGTAAAAATCCTAAATAAGTTACTAGCAAACCAAATTTTGCAATGTAACATTGAAAGAGTAATATATTATGACTAACCTTGGTTTTCCCAAAGAATACAATGATTGTTTACCATTAAGAAAAATCTAACAATATGATTTCCTACATTAATAGATTAATAAATAATTTTAAATAAAGATTTTTAAAAGAATGTTAGGGAGATTCTTACTACCAGATATTAAAATGTTTATTTTTTTATTTTTTAATTAATTTATTTCTTAAATAAATTATTTTATTTCATTTATTTTTGGCTGCGTTGGGTCTTCGTTGCTGCGTGCAGGCTTTCTCTAGTTGTGGCGAGCAGGAGCTACTCTTCGTTGTGGTGCACAAGCTTCTCGTTGCAGTGGCTTCTCTTGTTGTAGAGCACGGGCTCTAGGCACGTGGGCTCAGTAGTTGTGGCTCGCGGGCTCTAGAGCGCAGGCTCAGTAGTTGTGGCACATGGGCATAGTTGCTCCGCGGCATGTGGGATCTTCCCGGACCAGGGCTTGAACCTGTGTCCCCTGCATTGGCAGGCAGATTCTTAACCACTGCACGGCCAGGGAAGTCCTAAAATGTTTATTTTTAAACTTTTGTTACTGAGATATAATTCACATATAAAATTGATTGTTTTAAAGTGTACAATTCAGTGGTTTTTCGTATGTTCACAAGATAGTGTAACCATCATCACTGTCTAATTTCAGAACATTTTCATCATCCCCGAACATTTTTAAACATTATCAAAATGCAGTTATTATAACTGTGGTACAATAAAAGACAAATTGATCAATGGAGTATATCAAAATAAAAAAGCTTTTGTATGGTGAAAGACACTAACAGAGTTAAACGAGTGACAGAATTGTCACTTAGGGGATTGGTGTCTGTAATGTATAATATACAAAGAAATACATAATAATTCTTAAAAATTAATTTAAAAAACTATAAAAATGGTCAAAAGATAAGTCAGCTTACATAAAAGGAAAGACTAAGGGTCACTAAACGTAACAAGATGCCTGACCTCAGGAGAACAGGGAAATGCAAATTAAACCAATGAGATACCTGGTTTCACCTGTCAGATTTGCAGACATTAAAACATTTGATAATGTCTAGTGAAGTCAACACCAGTGGGAGTATAATTTGGGACAACTGCTTTAGAGGACTAGTTCACAGTACTCATTAAAAATAAAAACGCACATACTCAGCAATTTCACTTCTTGGCACCTACTCTAAACAATTACTTGAAATACTTGTACAAATACTTGTACCAGGAGGAATACATAAACATGTATATTGTTTAAAACATACATCAAGGGCTTCCCTGGTGGTGCAGTGGTTGAGAGTCCGCCTGCCGATGCAGGGGACACGGGTTTGTGCCCCGGTCCGGGAAGATCCCACATGTCGCGGAGTGGCTGGACCCGTGAGCCATGGCCGCTGAGCCTGCGCGTCCGGAGCCTGTGCTCCGCAATGGGAGAGGCCACAACAGTGAGAGGCCCACGTACCGCAAAAAAAAAAAAAAAAAACATCAAAACTGTAACAACACTTGTTCTTTAAGGGCCAAGTGTTCTTTGAGGGACAAGGTCTTTTTCTTATGATCTAAAGGCACATAAGATGACAGAATTAAGACCAGTGACTGTTATAACAAATAAAAATGGATAAACTTTCCTATTAAAGGTATTTTAATTTCAGGTCAAATAAGAAAAATCAGTGACTCTTCAAAATGAGTGACTCAGGGAGAATGAAAGACTTGAAACAGACAATACAAACATTAGTAAAGTAGCAATTTAAATATTAGTATTAGTGCTTTGTGACCACCTAGAGGGGTAGGATAGGGAGGGTGGGAGGGAGGGAGACACAAGAGGGAAGAGATATGGGAACATATATATATGTATAACTGATTCGCTTTGCTATAAAGCAGAAACGAACACACCATTGTAAAGCAATAATACTCCAATAAAGATACTAAAATAAATAAATAAATATTAGTATTAAAATTTAATTAAAGTTAAAAATGAAATATTAGCTTTGTCATACATATCATACATATTTTAAAAAGAAAGTTTCAGGCTTTAATCTTTTAACCTACTGTTTTCCTATAGTCAATTTGTGAGATTATAGGGGATGGAGAGACACAGACATCAGGTTATTAGTTGAGAAAATGGTAAGATTCACGTGATTAATCATGAATAAGGAAGAAAAATTTTAAAGTTTACCTTAAATGAAGAAATGCTATCAGGCATAGTTATTATACTTGTCAAAAACACCAAATTCCTTGAGAGTTAAACCTTTTTTATTTCCCAGTATTTGACTTAATGTTTTGTATGTAGTTGTTTCATTTAATTTAATGTTTTGTTTGTAGTTGATGTTGATAACAGCAGTGAGGATGAGGAAGGTGACAGTGTTCTTGGAGAGCCCTGAGTATCCATGGCAAGCAAAACATTTTATTGTTTTGTGTAGTCAATTCTAATGCTTAATTTCTTTTGTTCAGGTATTGAATGACTCTGCTGGGAATAACCATTCAAAGTGTTCACATGTTACGGCTTTTAAAAGTTCACAAAATTTTATGCAGTTCAGGTAACCTTTAAAAATAAGAAAATGCTTTAATTTCTGAAATAATTTATCAGCTCAGTAAATAATGTAAAAATTTTGTTTATTGTATTTTAGATTGTTAACTCCACAGAAACAATCAAATTGCAATCAGTGGTTGGAAAAGGGAGATACAGGTATTTGCTGTTTATATTTTTCCTAAGAAATGTGAGTAACAAGTTATATCAGGTTTTTACACTAGTCAAATTATTTGCATTGGTTGCATCTCTGGTTAACTGACCATGCATGCCTGGTTTTTAAATGCATTTTTCTTAAATATAAAACAAATACATTTTATTGTAGAAAATTTGGAAAATGGAGAAAAATATAAAAGAAACAAAAATACGACCACCCAGATATAACTGACACTACATAATGCTGTTGTATATTCTTATATTTTTTCTATGCATATCTGTGTTTTGTTCTTTTAGTTTATTCCTCCAAATTTGAAGCATACTATGTATATTATTTTGTATCCTTTTCTTTCCACTTGATGTACGGTTGAGGATATTTTTCCATGCCATTAAATAGATTTTATTTGTGATGACTTATAATAGGTCTTTGCATCGGTATGCTGTAATTTATTTAGCCATTCTCTCACAGTGAATATTTTGTTATTTCCAGGTTTTTTGCTGTTATAAATAACGCTACTATATTCTTTTATATAAATATTTTATTATCTTGGATTATTTTCTTTGAATAAAATCATAGAAAGGTCACAGAATATATACGTATGAGTTTATTATCCTAGAATCAACTAGCTATTGGAACTTTGATGCACCCTTAAGAGACAGAGACTCATTCTCTGTCTATGTATATATGTGTATGTATATGTATACATGTATGTATATGTATATATAAAATATATAATATATCATAGAGACACATAGGTATATATGTGTGTATATATATATATATTTGGTAGCCCAATAACGAATAGTAATTATTCCATTCATTAGGCTATATAAAAGTCTTTACCTCTTCTTGTCTATAGCATGTGGATTACTGACTTATTTTGAAATTAAAAAAATGGCTCATTCTGGCAGTGTAAAATTCTGCAAATGTATGCACATTCAGAATGGTCATATAATATACTATGAGTCTATTCCTCTCACTCTCAATATAGGATTCAACCAAGACAATATGCTTATTTAATGCAGATGGATATTCTTCCTGCTTTCTTCTGGAAAAAAGAATTATATCTTATCTGCCCAGGTGATATATTTCACCTGTTTATAATCCTCTATATATGCTAAGCTGACAGAGTGTTAGACAAGGGAGGAACGGATAATCTCTAGGAACAATATACCCCCTAATACAGATATGTGGGGAAATGCATGTATCTGGCATAGTCCTGGTTGCCGTTGAGCATGTATGGTGAGGCTTCACACCCAAGAAGGCATATAATTATCTTGGAAGAAGAAAAGACTTTCTTCAACAATCTCCAACCCTATCTTTTGAAGAAGTTAATATGTGGTGAAAATAGTAGTGTGACTGAACTCGAGAAAAAACTATAAAGCATTCAGATGACCAAATAGGGAAACATTTATTCAAGATAGGAAAGAATTTCTTAAAAAAATTAAAAAGCCCAATCATAAAAGAAAAATTGATAAATTTGGCTATATTAAACTTAAGAATTTCTGTTCATCAAAAGACACTATGAGGGCCTCCCTGGTGGCGCAGTGGTTAAGAGTCCACCTGCCGATGCAGGGGATACGGGTTCGTGCCCCGGTCTGGGAGGGTCCCATATGCCGCGGAGCGGCTGGGCCCGTGAGCCATGGCCGCTGGGCCTGCGCATCCGGAGCCTGTGCTCCGCAACGGGAGAGGCCACAACAGTGAGAGGCCCGCATACCGCAAAAAGAAAAAAAAAAAAAAGACACTATGAAAAGAATGGGAGGCAAGAGAATATATTTCCAATACATAAAACTGTCAAAGGACTCGTTTCCAAAAATGTATAAAAAACTTCTACAAACCAAGGATAAAAATACGGACAACCCAATAAGAAATATGTGCAAAATAAATGAATAGGCACTTCAAATAGAGAAACTTTTGTGGCAGATAAACATATGAAAAGATGTTCAACAAATCAGGAAACTGAAAAATAAACCCACAATGAGATATTATACACCCATCAGATGAGCAAAATTCGGAAAGTCTGACAATGCTAGATGTTGATGAGAATGTAGGACAGTTAGAACTCTCATAACTATTGGTAGGGACTGTCATTTATAAATGAAATATATTGTCATATAACTAAATTATAATTGGAACTAGTAATTTTGTCTGGTGAAATCGAATGATTTCCTAGGGTAGCTCAGGATGGCTAGCTGCCACAACAAAAATTGGTGAATAGTTTCAAAACTAAAGTTTGGAAAATAGGTTAACATCTGGTAAAATGAAAGAAACACTACCCAGTATTTTGTAATTCCACTCCTAGGTATATACCTAGAGAAATACAAGTACATATATACAAGTATATATGTAGAAGAATGTTAACAACATTGTAATAGCCTCAAAGCAGAAACACCCCAAATGTCCATTTGCAATAGAATGGATAGATATATTGTGTTGTGTTTGTACATTGGAATACTTTACATCCGTAAAAGGAAGCAAACTATGTCTATATGCAACAATACATATGAATCTCATAAGTGTATACTAAACAAAAAAAAGCATGACAAATGTATTATTATTTCATCATACAACATTTTAAAACAGGAGAAAAAACTATATTGCTTAGGTGATAAAACTGTATAAAGCAAATCAGGGTATTGATTATTACAGAAGTCAGGATAGTGTTTACCAATGAGGAGGAAGATATGTGGAATATGAGGCCTTATGGAGAACTCATAATGTTCTATTTCTTTACCTAGGTGGTGGTTACATGGGGTGTTCTCTTTATAATTTTGTTTGTTAAACTGTTCATATAGGTTTTATTCTCTTATCTTTATGTATTGGGTTGAACTATCTAAAATTTCCATTTTTATAGACCCAGAATAGTTAAATATTGGCAATTTCATATGGTTTGGCTAATATGTTTTATTTACAATTAAATTACAAACAGAAAATATATTTTGTTCTCATATAACAAACAGATGCTGAGTGTGGAGATAAAGGGATGGTAAAACAATTGAAAGAATCAAAATGTACTTCACAAGTAAGTCAAATGTTTGGTTTCTAATTTCTAAGCAAAATATTACAATTTAAAATATTCTGTTTCCGTTTTAATTTCAGTTTGGTATAATGAAGATTATTTATGTGAGGTCTAGATCTTATTAGTTTGGTAATCAAGTTGCTGTGATGTTATAGATTCTATCCCTTGGAGGAGTTATAGATTTAAAAATGAAGCCACAAAAAGTTTACATGAAAATTTACACAAAAAATTGTCATTAATAATTGACTATATATAATTGATACCACAACAACTAAATCATAACTGAAGAAAACAATTTTGTTTGGTAAGATTGAATTATTTGCCCAGGCTGCCACAAAAGTATCTTCAAAATATTTTTTAATAGTGGAAAGCTTTAGCGATGATAGGTGTAGGCAGTGTACCATAGCTACTAAGGGATAAGACAGGAGAAACAAGAGTAGTATTCTGCTGTAAAGAAATACAGGTAAAAAGCACATTTTCATTTTTTTGCTGGAGGGACCCAAACTGTTTCCGTAATGGGATTTGGTAACAAAACATTTGAGAAATCATATTCCTAGCCTACAAAATGATATAAAGGAAAATTAGTATTCAAGTTCTCAATCTTTGCAGGGAAAGTAGTATAATGAATTTATTAGGGCAAAAAGTGCAAAGAACATAACAAGTGAGAGCAAGATTGCTCTTTTCTTTCAAGGGGATATTGTATACAAATCTTGACCCAGAGCATGATGTGGAAATTTTAAAAGAAAAATCATTCCTAACCATTTTTCTTCATCAATCTGAGTATGTCCTGGTTATGAGTTACTTTTTCAGGTAGGGGTAGGTGAGATAGAGCTGAGAAGAAAAGAAAAATTGGAAAATTAAAAATAATTATTTTCCTGTTTTTTGAAGATATATTTTGGTATCACTTTCACCAATTATTCTTATTTTACTTATTTTTTCTATGAAATGATAACATCATATGTTAATATGATGTTTTTAACCTCATATTTTTACATATATGAGTTTATTAATGCAATAACAGTCATTTTTATAGTTTTCTGTTACTTTGAATTTGCAGGTTACATATGCCGAACATTTGGGGAAGCCAATAGAAAGTAATAGTGATGAAGTAGAAGAAAGGGCTGAGATTCTTCCACGAACTCCTGAAATTCCTTTATTTTTAAGGACTCCTGAAGCTGTGAGAACACTTGACTCTGTGGAGAAATTACCTAAAACCCCCTCATTTGAAATGTAAGATTTTAATTAGTAATTATAATGAAAGAATCTACATATTGAGTTATGTAAGTAATTGATAGGAATAGTAAAATGCCTAATACCTGTAACTTTAAAAAGTTTTTATTATGGAATATTTCAAATATACAAAGGAGAGAGAGAGTAGTATAATGAACTCTCATGTACCTATCACTCTGTTGGAACAGTTATAAACATTCTGCCATCTCGTTTCATAGATCCTCTTCCCCATTTTCCCTGAAACATTTAGCTGAAGGTGGACTAGATCCTGAGTACTTATCAAGTTCAATAGTATAAGATTTAAGATTTTCAGAAGAATAAAAAATGTATGGAAAAATTTTAAATGTCAAGCTAAAAAGTTACTATCACATATGGTAGGTTGTGGACATCATTGAATAATGTTCCAGCAGTCATTTTTCCTTAATGTTACAGTGTCTAAAACAAGAGATACCATTCTTTTAAGTAACCTTGGTAGGCATAAATATCTGTAACATCATTATTTAACTTTGGAAAATACAGATTTGTAGTTTACAGCCAAGAAAATAGTGCTGCATTCAAGCTCTCTGTTTAGTTCAATCTTTTCTTAAATCTGAACGCTGAGATTCTTCTAAAATATATGTCAAACAGATTTCACTTCATCAGGAATCTCTCACCTGTGTTCTACTCTCTTTTTTAAATTGCTACTAAGATTTTTATATATGAATGTCATGCTGTTGACTCAAACACAGCATGTTCAAAGTGGAACTCATCATCAAATCTGAGAACTGTAAAAGGATGTGGCAATTGTATACTAAAACCTCATATTTATGGATGAGAAAACCAATCTGTAAAGTGACTCATTAATGATCATGGAGAGAGTTATAGAAGTATCTTCAGACTTCTATTATTTAACATGCACTTAATAGCACTATGTGTAAGCATTTAATAAATATTGCTCCTTTCATATTCACAACAGCTTTATGAGATGTAAGTACATTATTATCCTTATTTTATAGATGAAGAAACAGAATCACAGGTGATACAACTCGTTGCTGACAGAGTTGAGATTTAAACCCAGGCAGTTCTGCCTCCAGAATTCATGTTTTAACCACGTGTTATATACTGTCTTGTCTAGTTATTTTCCCCAAATCATTTTATAACTTAACTCCCTTATGAAACAATCTGTCATGGCTGACTTCTCATTAAGACTAAAATTTTGTGACTGCTCTCAAGATCTTGGGGACAGTATAGCATCAGGCTTAAGAGCTTAGACTTTGAATCTTTGTTGCTAGCTACACTCAAATCCCAACTCTGGCACTTACATTCTTTTGAGCAAATCATTTAATCTTCCTATGCTTCAAAATCCTCTTCTCTGAAATGGAGGTGATAATAATGGTAGCTATCTCATAGGGTTATTGTGAGGAATAAGTAAATTAATGATGATGAAAATACATAGAATAGAGACTGACAGTATATTCTTAGTAGGAATTCTTTATTATCATTTCATAATTGATTATTCTACTTTAGTTAATATTATTCTCCACCCAAAACCATAGGTTTGTTTTTTTCTCTATAGGTTTGTCATTTCAATAACTACTTCCTCCCTTTTCCTGCTATGCTAATTCTTACCTTTCTGCCATTGCCTATGGTGCTTACCAGTCTGCAATATTTAATAATATGTATTTAACATTTTGATGATTTCTTATTTCTCTGTATCAGAAATAGAAATACAGCTACTGAATGTCAAACACAAAAGGAATCCCCTGGATTTTCTTTTCTTATGAGTTATACTTCTAGATCTCCTGGATTGAATTTATTTGATTCTTCTGTATTTGATTCAGAAATCTCATCACATCAGGTAATATGAGAAGCTAAAGTTTTATTTCTAAAAAAATTGTACACTGAAACCTCAAAAAGTTTAATTCTTTAATACTAAACTTCCTTGGAGCACAGTACAAAACAGAGGCAATTTATTTTATTAAAAAATTTTTTTATTGATGTATACTTGATTCACAATGTTGTGTTCATTTCTGCTGTACAGCAAAGTGAGTCAGTTATATATATATATATATTCTTTTTCATATTCTTTTCCATTATGGTTCGCCACAGGATATTGAATATAGTTCCCTGTGCTGTACAGCCAGAACTTGTTGTTTATCCATCCTATATACAAAGTCTGCCTTTGCTAATCCTAGACTCCCAATTCTTCCCTCCCCTCCCCCCTCCTTGGCAACCACAAGTCCATTCTCTATATCTGTGAGTCTGTTTTTGTTTTGTAGATACATTGACTTGTGTCATATTTTAGATTCCACATGTAAGTGATATCATATGGTATTTGTATTTCTCTTTCTGACTTACTTCGCTTAGTATGATAATTTTTAGGTTCATCCATGTTGCTGCAACATGGCACCATTTCATTCTTTTTAATGACTGAGTAACATTCCATTGTATATATATATGCCACATCTTCTTTATCCATTCATCTGTCGATAAACATTTAGGTTGTTTCCACATATTGGCTATTATAAGTAGTGCTGCTGTGAACACAGGGGTGTATGTATTTTTTAGAATTATAATTTTGTCTGGATATATGTCCAGGACTGGGATTGCTGGATCGTATGACAACTCTATGTTTAGTTTTTTGAGGAACCTCCATACTTTCCATTGTGGCTGCACCAATTTACATTCCCACCAACAGTGTAGGAGGGTTCCCTTTTCTCCACACCCTCTCCAGCATTTGTTATTGGTAAACTTTTTAATTATGGCCACTCTGACTGGTGTGAGGTGGTATCTCATTGTACTTTTGATTTGTATTTCTCTAATGATTAGCAATATTAAGCATCTTTTCATGTGCCTATTGGCCATCTGTATGTCTTCTTTGGAGAAATGTCTGTTTAATTCTTCTGCCCGTTTTTTGATTGGGTTGTTTGTTTTGTTGTTGTTGTTGAGTTGTATGAGCTGTTTGTATGTTTTGGAAATTAAGCCCTGTCGGTCACATCATTTGAAAATATTTTCTCCCAGTCTGTAGGTTGTCTTTTCGTTTTGTTTAAGGTTTCTTTTGCTGTGCAAAAGCTTGTAAGTTTGATTAGGTTCTATTTGTTTATTTTTGCTTTTATTTCTGTTGCATTGGGAGACTGACCTAAGAAAACATTGGTATGATTTATGTCAGAGAATGTTTCGCCTATGTTCTCTTCTAGGAGTTTTATGGTGTTTTGTTTTATATTTAAGTCTTTAAGCCATTTTGAGTTTATTTTTGTGTATGGCATGAAGGTGTGTTCTAACTTCGTTGATTTACATGTAGCTCTCCAACTTTCCCAATACCACTTGCAGAGGCAATTTTTTAATAGATTCTGAGTATTGATAGCATAACAACGTTTCCCCATTATCTTTATGTTTTCAACTTCAGGTGGCTCAAATTGACATCTGTTGATAAAACAGAATCTCAGGATAGCAATGATTTAAATTGCAGTTAAAGGCAGTTTAAAAGTTAATTTGGCTTTGTAATTCTAAACAAACTTCATATATTCTCAGTGTGAAAAAATTTTCAGGTAGGTAATTGGTCTTTTCAACTACATGTGTATGTAGAAACAAAAATTGACAGGATTAAAGGGAGAAAGAGACAAAAACACAAACTTAGTTGGAGATTTTTAATACCCCTTTCTCAGCAATTGATAGAATTAGGCAACACCATCAAGAAAGATCTTATATAAAATCTGAACAACCCCATCGACCCCCTTGACTTAACAGACATTTATAGAATACCACATCTAACAACTGCAGCATATTTATTCTTTTCAAGCACTGATGGTACATTCACCAAGATAGACCATATTCTGGGCCATTAAATGGCTCCTAATAAATTTAAAAGGATAGAAATTATATGGAGTATGTTATCTGATCATAATGGAATTAAAATTGGAAATCAATAAGATATTAGGAAAGTCCTAAATATTTAGGCCATGGATCAAAGAAGAAATTAGAAAAGATTTTGAAATGAATGGTTATGAAAATTCAGCATATCAGAAACTGTAGGTTGCTGCCAAAGCCAGAGCAAAATAACTTTAAATAATTTAATTAACCATTTAAATAATTAAATTAATAGAAAAGAAGAAAGGTCTGTAATCGGTGACCTAAAATTCCACCTTGAAAAGCTAAAAAAAGAAGAAAAATAGAAATAGAAATAGAAATTTCTATAGAAATAGAAATAGAAAACAAACAATAGAGAAAATTAGCAAAGCCAGAGTTGGTTGTTTGAAAAAAATTGACAAAATTTGTAAACTTACTAGATTGACAAATAAAAAGATAAAATTTACCTATATTAGGAATGAAAGAGAGGCTATTATTATGGCTCCTACTGGTTTTAATAATAAGAGAATATTATGAAATAGAAGACTGATAAGGGGGAACTTCACTTTTACATATTAAAATATCCTATAAACCTAGAGCAATCAAAATAGTGTGGTAAAGGTACAAGGATTGATTGATTGATCAGTGGCATGGGAAATGTCTTGAAACAAAAGAATTTAGAATGCGATATAGATAGGACCACAAATTAGTGGGGATAAATTAGGCATTTGTCTTACACTGTACACCAATAGATATTATAGATGCATTACATTTTAAAATGTTAACCATAAAATATTTCAGAAGAAATATAGGTGAATATTTACCAGATCTTAAGAGAAGGAAGTATTCTCTAAGCATAAAAACAGTGGAAGAAGAGACAAAAGAAAATAAAGAGGGTTTTGGTTTGGTTACATATAAAATTTTATATGTTAAAAAAATTTTAAGGCAAAATGATAATGTGTTATAAAATATTTGCAATAATATGACAAACAGTTAAGATCTTTATTATATAAAGAGCTTATATGTACCAGCAAGAAAATTGCTGCCTCAGTAGAGGTATGGACAGAGTCTATTTGGTGAATAGATAATTCACCGAAAAAGAAATTCAAGTGCCTTATAAAATCTCTGGGAAAAACAGCTTTCCTTATTAATTGTCAAAGAAGTATAAATCTGTGCATAATAGTATATATTCAACTGTGATTTATATTAGAAAAAAATAGAAACAACCTAAATGTTTTAAACAAAAGCATGATTGAAACTATATTGTATGTCCATATTAGAGGAATATTAAAATGCCATAAAAAGAATAAGGTTTTGGAAGAACAGTTATTTGGAAAAATGCTCATAATGCAATGTTAAGACAAAAAAAAAGAGGACAGAAAACTGTTTCATGATCCCATTTTTTGAAAACCCTGTTTTACAGAGAAAATGGACTCTTTTGGCAGCAAAACTTTATTTGAACTGACATGAAGCTGTAATACTTTGTATTATTTTTATAGTCAGGAAAGCAGTAACAACAACCTGATTTGTAAAAGGCCTTCAGAATAAAACAAAGTTAATTAGAATTTTAGGTTATATTAATATTCCAAAGTAGGAAGTATCCTTGGTATAATATATATATATAGCCTATTAATATTTTATCTATTGCCAGAGTCAAATCAATAAACCTTATTTTAATATAAGTCAATGATAGTTTTGAAGATAGGTCTCTTTTTAATTACAATAAAGCACTATATAGAATGTTGCAATTTTGTCTACCCTAATTATGCTTATTAGAAAAACTAGGCTTTAGAGTCTAATATAAATGCTATACCTACTGTTCTACTGATTTCATGAGTAATATTTAATGAAAATTATTTTTCAGTTTAATGAACATTATTCTGCGGGAAATTTAAATCTCTCATCACAACAAGAAAATGGTAAGTGATTTGAAGTTTGCTATATATAAAACCATGTTAACTCTCACCATTTGTGTTTAGTTTGTCTCTGATTTTCTTAGGCACTCAGTTTATTCTTTAAAAATATCCTTTACTTCTGCACCATTCACTAATTATTATTATTTTTTAGCAATTTAGCTTCTTCTCTCACTACTCTACCAAAACTTGCTTTTTCCAATATTACTAATGACTTACTAATTATCAAACATTATGAGTATTTTATTTTTATTATCATAGTCAGTCACTTTGCAGCATTTGATATTGTTGACTATTCCCATCTCCCTTCTGGAGTTTTTGGATTTCTTCTTGTCTCGCTGAGGCTTACTTTTTATTGGACCTTCTTTCTTCATTTATCCATTGATTAGTTCATTTATTCAACATATAAAAATAAATGTATGTATATATAGTATATTTTATATCAGGTACTGCTTCTGGCTCTGGTGATAGAATAGTGGACAAGAATGCAAAATTCTCATAGGGTTTATGTTCTAGTGGGAGAAACTGAAAATAGACAATGATTATATGTAAGGTAATGCACTAAAAAACAGTTGACATGGATTTGAATTGGCAGTCAGACTCACTGTCACAATTTTTAGTCTTAGATTTACTTAACTTTATAGAAAGATACAGGATAGGAGATAACAGCATGTACAGCATGTTTATCTTATTGAGAGGCCCACCGGCAACCCAAATAATAAGCTTTCTTTGGCTACCTCATCTACATGGGATATGTAAAGCTGCTATGGACAAAAGACATGATGCAGGTAAATCACCTTGACACACAAAAGCTGCAGCCTTGGTTTCCCACCTGAGAGCTAGGAAGGACTATATACCAAGTCACAGGTCCTCTAATTCAGGTGTAGTGCCACCCAGTACACTACTCAAACACATCATTATACATTTACCTTAATTCTTATTTTCTAAGAAAACAGTGCTGTGATGAGTCAGACTCCAAGGTCATTCTTCCAGGTGGGCCTGGATCAGCACAGGCCTGATGTTAACTCTACTCACTTGTGGGGATAAATATTATGAAGAAAACTAAAGCAGAGTAAGGGAAGTAGGGAGTATTTGCATTGGGAAGATAGTTGCTGTGTTCCAAGGGAATCAGAGAAGGCATCACTAAAAGGCAGCATTTGAGCAGAGACCTGAAGGAGGTGCAGGTACAAGCTACTGGGATAACTGTTCTAGGCAGAGGGTTCAAAGGCCTTGAGATGGGAGTGTGCTCAGCATGTTCATTGAACAGCAGCTTAATTGATATGATTGGAATCAAATAATGAAGGAAAAACTGGTAAGAAATTAAATCAGAGAAGTTGGAGGGAGAGCAAACCATAGGGGACACTTAGACCATTTAAGGACTTTGGGGTGTTTTTTTTTCTGTTTGAGATGGGAAGCTATTGGACAGTTTTCAGCAAGGACTGAAATGATCTGACAGGTTTTAAAAGAATTGTTTGGCTCCTATATAGAGAACAGACCATATGGAAACGTGGGGGAGATCAGGGAGATTGATCAGGGAGCTATTGAAATAGTACAGGTGAGAACTGATAATGGTGCGGATGATGTCAGTGGAAGTGGTGAGAAAGGTCAGATTTTGGTTATTAAGTTTTCTGAAGGTAGAGTTGTAAGGATCTGCTTATGGACTGAATGTAAGGATTAAGAGAAAGAAGGGTGATGCCAAGATTTTGACCTGAATAATTTTAAGAATGGAATTAACATCTGTTGAAATATAGAAGGCTGTAGAAGTTAATTTGAGATTGACAGGAGTTTAATTTTAGAAGTGTTATCACTGAAAAGCCTATATTAGATATCTGAGTGAAAGTAAGTAGGAAATTTTATATATGAACCTGGAATTCATTGGGGTGAGACATAAATTTTGGAATTGTCATAAATGGTTATTAAATGCTACAAGACCAGAACAAATCCAGCAATTGTAGACATTCTTTAAATGCGACTATCTAAAATATTAAATCTATTTACATTCTCCCCTTTGACATTCTCATTTGACACTCATTCACTTCAGCATTTTCAAATATTATAATACATATCTTCCCTCCCTGACTTCTCCTAATTCTCTTAAACTCCTGGACCTTACTTTTCTTAGCCTCCCCCCACGTTTTACTGAGATAAAATTGTCATATACCACTGTATAAATTTAAGGTGTGTTACATAATGGTTTGAAGTACTTATATTGTGAAATGATTCCTGCAGTAAATTTAGTTAGCATCCATCATCAAATATAGATACAATTAAAAAATTTTTTTTCTTCTTGTTATGAGAACTTTTAGGATTTAGTCCTTACCAATTTTCATATATATAACACAGTAACGTTAACTATGGCATCATGTTGTACATTACATCCCTAGTACTTATTTATCTTATAACTGGAAGTTTGTACCTTTTGACCACCTTCTCCCAATTTCCCCTCTCCGTACTCTCACCTCTGGCAACCACAAATCTGATCTCTTTTTCTGGGAGTTTGGTTTCTTTCTTTTCTAATTTTTTAGTTTCTACTTATAAGTGAGATCATACAGGTCTGACACTTATTTCACTTAGTACAATGCCCTCAAGGTCCATCCATGTTGTTGTAAGTGACAGGATTTTCTCCTTTTTTATGGCTGAGTAGTATTTGTATATGTACGAATACATATTTAGATATCTCACAACTTCTTTATTCATTCATCCATCATTTCACACACAGGTTATTTCCATATCTTGGTTATTATAAATAATGCTGCTATGAACATAGGGGCACAGATATCTTTTCAAGTTAGTGTTTCATTTCTTTTGGATATATTCCCAGAAGTGGAATTGCTGGATCATATAGTGGTTCTATTTTTAATTTTGTGAGGAACTTCCATACTGTTTTCCATAGTGGCTTTAGCAGTCTGTAATCCCACCAATAGTGCACAAGAGTTCCTTTTTCTTTTTTTTTTTTTTTAATTTTGTTTATTTATTTATTTATTTATTTATTTATTTTTGGCTGTGTTGGGTCTTCGTTTCTGTGTGAGGGCTTTCTCTAGTTGCGGCAAGTGGGGGCCACTCTTCATCACGGTGCGTGGGCCTCTCACTGTCACGGCCTCTCTTGTTGCGGAGCACAAGCTCCAGACGCACAGGCTCAGTAGTTGTGGCTCACGGGCCTAGTTGTTCCGCGGCATGTGGGACCTTCCCAGACCAGGGCTTGAACCCGTGTCCCCCGCACTGGCAGGCAGACTCTCAACCACTGCGCCACCAGGGAAGCCCAAGAGTTCCTTTTTCTGTACATCCTCTCCAACATTTGTTATTTCTTGTCTTTTTGATGATGGCCATTCTAACAGGTATGAGAAGATATCTCATTGTGTTTCTGTTGTTGTTTTTTTCTTTTTTTGGCTGCACTAGGTCTTCATTGATGCACGCAGGCTTTTTGTAGTTGTGGCAAGCGGGGGCTATTTGTTGTGGTGTGCGGGCTTCTCATTGCAGTAGCTTTTATTGTTGTGGAACATGGGCTCTAGGTGCACGGGCTTCAGTAGTTGTGGCCCATGGGCTCAGTAGTTGCAGTGTGCAGGCTCTAGAGTGCATGGGCTTCGGTAGTTGTGGTGCACGGGCTCTAGAACATGAGCTCAGTAGTTGTGGTGCACAGGCTTAGTTGCCCCACAGCATGTGGGATCTTCCTGGATGAGGGATCGAACCCATGTCCCCTGCATTGACAGGCAGATTCTTAACCACTGGACCACCAGGGAAGTCCCTCATTGTGTTTTTAATTTGCATTTTCCTAGTGACTAGTGACGTTGAGCATCTTTTCATGTACCTGTTGGCCATTTGTATATCTTCTTTGGAAAAATGCCCATTCAGATTGTTTGCCCATTTTTTAATTGAATTATTTGTTTGTTTGCTGTGTGTTGTATAATTTCTTTATATATTTTGGATGTTAACCCTTTATTGGATATATGGTTTACAAATATATTTTCCCATTTTGTAAGTTGTCTTTTCACATTGTTGATTGTTTCTTTTGTTGTGCAGAAGCTTCTTAGTTTGATGCAATCCCATTTATTTTTCATTCTGTTGCTTGTGCTTTAGGTGTCATATCCAATATTGTTGCCAAGACTCATATCAAGGATCTTTTTTCCTATATTTTCTTCTAGGAGTTTCGTGGTGTCAGGTCTTACATTTAAGTCTTTACTCTGTTTTGAGTTAATTTTTGTGAGTGATGTAAGGTAGTGGGTCTAGTTTCATTCTTTTACATATGAATATCCTATTTTCCCAACACCATTTATTGAAGAGACTTTCTTTTCTCCGTTGAGTATTCTTGGCTCCCCTGTCAAATATCAGTTAATTGTGTGTGCTTGGGTTTATTTCTGGGCTCTCAGTTCTGGTCCATTGATCTGTTTGTCTGTTTTTATATCAGTACCATTCTGTTTTGATTACTATAGCTTGAAATCAGGAGTGTGATGCCTCCCTCCTTGTTCTTTCTCAGGATTACTTTGGCTTTTCTTTTGTGATTCCATATAAACTTTTGGATATTTTTTTCTACTTCCGTAAAAAATGTCATTAGAATCTTTTTTTTTTTTTTTTTTTTTTGTGGTACGCGGGCCTCTCACTGTTGTGGCCTCCCCCGTTGCGGAGCACAGGCTCCGGAAGCGCAGGCTCAGCGGCCATGGCTCACGGGCCCAGCCGCTCCGCGGCATGTGGGATCTTCCCAGACCGGGGCACGAACCCGTTTCCCCTGCATCGGCAGGCGGACTCTCAACCACTGCGCCACCAGGGAAGCCCTAGAATCTTGATAGAGATCATCCTGAATCTATAGATGGCTTTTGGTAGTATTGGCATTTTAGCAATATTAATTCTTCCAATCTGTGAACATGGGTTACCTTTCCATTTATTTCTGTCTTCAATTTTTTTCACCAGTGTCTTGTAGTTTTCAGAGTAGAGGTCTTTTACCTCTTTGGTTAAGTTTATTCCTAAGTATTTAATTGTTTTGGTGTAAATGGGATCATTTCCTTTATTCCTTTTTCAGATAATTTGTTAGTGTACAGAAATGCTACTGATTTTTGTATGTTTATTATGTATCTTGCAACTTTAGTGAATTTGTTGTTTAGATGTAACAATTTTTTGGTGGAGTCTTCAGGATTTTCTATATATAAAATCATGCCATCTTCAAATAGAAATAATTTTACCTCTTACTTTCCAATTTTGAGGCTTTTTATTTCTTTTTCTTGCCTGAATGCTCTGACATGGTCTCTCAATACTATGTTGAATGGGAATGGACACTCTTGTCTTGCTCCTGATCTTAGAGGAAAAGCTTTCAATCTTTTGTTATTGTGTATGATGTTAGCTATGGGCTTATCGTATATAGCCTTTATTATGCTTATTATGTTGAGGTGAGTTTCTTCTATACCTAATTTTTTAAGAGTTTTATCATGAATGAGTTGAATTTGTCAAATGCTGTCTCTGCAACTATTGGGATGATCATATGATTTTTTTCTTTCATTCTATTAATGTGATGTATCATGCTGATTGATTTGCATACATCAAACCATCCTTGCATCCCAGGTATAAATCCCACTTGAACATGATGAATGATCCTTTTAACATGCTGCTTAATTCAGTTTGCAAGTATTTTAGTGAGAATTTTTGCATCTATATTCATCAGAGATATTGGTCTGTAGTTTTTTTTATGGTAGTGTCCTTTTCTGGCTTTGGTATGAAGGTAATGCTGGCCTCATAAAATTAGTTTGGAAATGTTCCCTCTTTGATTTCTTTGAAGAACTTGAGAAAGATTGACAATTAATTCTTCTTTAAATGTTTGGTAAAATTCACCAGTGAAGTCATCTGGTAGGACCTTATTTATAATTATATAATTGATATCTCTTTATATCTAAGGCATCTGTTGACATTAAAAACTCAGTATATCTGAAATCAAACTTGTTCTCTTTCTGATATACCTAATGGTCTCTCCATTATTCTAGTTGCCAAGACTCAGAACATCAGGGTTAATTTTAACTTCTTTCTGTGCCTGTGACTACATTCAGCTAGTCATCAAGTTTTATCAGTTCTCTCTCTGAAATATTTATTTTCTTTTCTGTTTTCATTATATGGAAATCATTATATTTCAAAGTCTTATTACCATTCACCTGGGCTATTGCAGCAACGTTGTGATTGGTCTTTTCATCCTTTCAGCTTACTTATAGATCATACCCCAATTACTCTCCTTATGCGTAATGTTGGCCATCTCATTGCCCTGGTTAAATACCTTTAGTGGCTCCCCTGGAGTAGCAAATTATGCTCCCAGTTTTCTAACGTAGCTCCTGAACCTTTTTGTCCTATAAAAATAATCTGTGCTTTGGCCATACTGAAGAACTCACTGCATCCCAAATCTGCCCACACTTTCTTACCCACTTTTTCTTCCTGAAATCCTCAACTCTATCACTTTCTAACCATCTTTTCAAGACCAAGTTCTCTTCCACAGAACCTTTTATTTTTCCCCTTTGACATTCCATTCCAAAAAGGTCTCTCCCTAAAAGGGCCTAGATGAAGGCTATTCCCCAAGCTGTAAAACCTGGGGCTCTGGTTGCCTAACAGAAAGTAAAGAGGATATTATCTGAAGACTAAGTAACTGAGTCTATGAAAACTTCCCAGATCAACAACAGATGGACAGCAATTGGAATTGACTCTCCATTAGTCATTTTTAAAACATGGTAAAAGTAAAGTAGCCATATTTAATTAGGTTAATTCTAGGTATACGACTTCTGCACATACTATTACAAATTATAAATTTTTAAGATATTTTTCTGAATTTTTAGTCATTGTTAACATAGAAATAAAATTTATTTTCTATTTTGGAAAAAAAAGCTCTTTCCCTCACTTTTCTGAATGTCTTTTTTAAAATACTTTTTTGTATCTATACCATTATTATACTGTCATTATTTATGAATATACATAAAATATTTTCTAATCATAGGTTCTTTGAGGGCAGGGACTCTTGTTTACCTTTGAATTCTCCACAGCACCTAGACTACACAGTAATCTTGTACAGTAATCTATTATTTTATTTAAGGTGATCACAGGAGTTCTATGAAGACGTCATATGAACTTCTTTTGTTCTGAAACTAAAATAATGTCAAATTCATTTTTCAAAGAGAGATTCAAGATTTTTAGTTCTTTCTGGATCTATAGCTATGTTATAGCTGTTTTCCTTTGTTTAAGTCTTATGGATATGTACTGAAGTGAGAAAGAGAGGAAGAACCCAAGGATCAGTCCATCCATCTGTCCATCCCTCCAGCCATCCATCTACCCACCCACCCTATTGCTGTTTGGTTGGCTCAGCTTTATTTAGGGTAAAATAACTGAGATATTTGAAAATATATGAAATTTCAAAGTGGCACAAAGTAAATTGTTCTGCTTAATGTATTAATTGAATTGGTTCTCTGTGGAAAAAATATAGATGCTTTAAAAGACTTATTTCAAGTAAGTCTTTGGATTACTGTACATTTAAAATTGTTTAATAGTAATTAAAAATTCTAATTAAGATGTTGAAAATATATTTTTATAATTATAGTCTTAAATAATATAATGAATGAAAAACAGTATTTTTCCTTAAAGGCAATTCTGGGAATCATTAACCAAGTAATTCTTTATGTAAAGTTGATTTCAAAAACTCCTTTTTTTTTTTTTTTTTTTGTTTTGCGGTACGCGGGCCTCTCACTGTTGTGGCCTCTCCCGTTGCAGAGCATAGGCTCCGGACGTGCAGGCTCAGCGGCCATGGCTCACGGGCCCAGCCGCTCCACGGCATGTGGGATCTTCCCGGACCGGGGCACAAACCCGCGTCCCCTGCATCGGCAGGCGGACTCTCAACAACTGTGCCACCAGGGAAGCCCCAAAAACTCCTTTTAAAACTATAAAATCCTTTTCACTGTTCTGTCAATTTCCTTGAACATTGCCACAAACAGTATATTGTAGTTATGCAATAAGTAATAGTTGAATAAATTTGACTTATACAGTATGTCTCAAACCTAGCATTTCTTTCTCCATTCCCTTTTCTATGATTTGTAGGTAATGCCAAGCTTTCATCATCTCTTTCCTGTTAGCCCCATTTCTAAACATTTTCCTGTTCCAGGCTTTCTACACATTCTCTCCTGACCTGAGTAATCCTTATAAAGCAGTTCAAATCTTGTCATACCTCTGCTTGTAAATTTTTTTTTTTTTTTTTTTTTGCGGTACACGGGCCTCTCACTCTTGTGGCCTCTCCCGTTGCGGAGCACAGGCTCCGGATGCGCAGGCTCAGCAGCCATGGCTCATGGGCCCAGCCGCTCCGCGGCATGTGGGATTTTCCCGGACCAGGGCACGAACCCGTGTCCCCTGCATCGGCAGGTGGACTCTCAACCACTGCACCACCAGGGAAGCCCTTCTGCTTGTAAACTTTTAATGGGTTTATCTTATCTATCAAATAAAGTCCAGATTCTATAGCTGGAAATTCAGCAGTCTTTACAAGCTCATCTTTATTAATTCCATTTTAATAACTCTTTGTTAGTTCTCAATGCTTCTGATAAGCTGAATTGACTTCTGTTACCCTTATATTTCCTTTGTACACCTATTTCTGTTCCTCTGTGCTATTCTCTCCATTTGAGATTTATTACTCCTCTTTCTACCTTATATACTACTTATTTATATACTTGAATTCAAATTACATGAAAGTGGGGTTTAAGTTTGGACCTGTTTAACCTTCCACAGTACAAAGGACAATGCTTTACACATAAGAGAAAAACAGTTAAATATGTTATTCAATGTTACCCTATTTATTGTGTGCAGTATACTGTAATTTGGTAGATTATAACCAAATTAATCATATTATGTAACATAAATAGCATGATATTGTAATATTTATCTTCCTCAGGAAACTTATTTGGGAAACCAAAAGGAGAAGATACCTTTACTTTTTCTTTTCCATCGGACTCTTCAACTCATACATTTGGAGCTGGAAGAGATGATTTTAGTTTTCCGTTTCCATTTGAACAGGATCAAAACTCAACACCTTCTTCTGTAAAAGAGTTTTCATCCTCCTCACAAAATACCACACAATTTACTTTATTTTGAACTAGTTACTAATTTATTGAATTATTTTACTACTCTGTAATCATCTAAGGCAGAAATTTACATTATTACTTAAACTATGAAGACCACTTTCTTTTGTTGATTAAAGAAATAATGGGTTACCATAGTAACATTATTTGATTATATTTATTCAAATATTGAAGGAAATTAAGACTGTGTAATCTACTTTTTTTTTTATTTGCAGCATTAGCTATCATTATTTATTTTGGTTTTGATTTTGCAAGCTATATTCATACAGAATCTATGCTTCACTGCTGCAGTAAAAGAGTGGTACTTTAATAATGATCTCAAAGAATTTATGTTATTGATAGTGAATAAAATGTGTTATTTTCTTCTAATACAACAAAAATTAAAATATTATCATTTATTCTAATAGCTTTAGTAGAAGGAAATTAAATATGAAAGGCTAGAGTAATTTCTGAAAATTGGTTGGTTGCATTAATTGTGATACTGTTAATATTTATTTTTGCTTAAACTTTTTTGAAGAACATTTAAAATTTGTTTCCTGTCTTCAACAAAAAATTCACCTTTATGTTTTATATGTAGTATTTGCTTGTCAATCAATTATATAGCTTAAATGAAGATAATTAAAATTTGATGAAATTATATAAACATAATTGCTCAATATCTGTGCTTTTTCAAATTAGTTGTATTGAGTTATCAAGAAATAAAGAGTCTGATCCATATCTTGATGTGTGACTGCTGAAAGATTTTGAGCCTCACCCTGTTTTCTTCCCTTCTGCCCCACATCTGGTCAAGCTGGTAAGAAAGCACAGGTGTTTCCTTCTTTGGCATCAGTGGGAAGTTCAAACCATGTATAGGAACATTTGCCATGGCTCACCCCTAACCACCATAAAAATCCAAAGCCAGTCTCCCTTCTCTGCTCTATCAAGCCATTTTCAGACCAGCTTGTGAGGCCTGGTCTGCTCTCCCCAGAAAATGTTATCATATGAGTAATAACTTTTTCATACCCTATTGGAATGTGTGGTGTCATCAATCTCAATATCCAAACCAAATTTTAGGTGAGAATCAATCTTGCTTCTTCAGGGTGTCCATAACATATCACAATTGTATTAAAGTAAACCTTCCCAAACTTTTTAGAAGTCAAAAGGATGGTGTAACTAATGATAGAATTTAAGGAAACTTTGGATTGTGTTTTAAAAAACCTTCAACAGCTGGTTGAAAGGTGAAAATTTCAGTTAAAAACCTGGAATTTTTCTTTTTATACCAACTATTAATTTTATTGTCCCTATGATTTAATTAATTGGTAGTTTTGATGTAATAAAGACATTTACTATATATGAGAAAGGATAGAAATGTAACTGGCTTATTATTTAGTAAGAGGTTCAAAACTGGTTTTAGCCTTGGGAAACCCACTGATTCCATGGTTTATTTTTACTTTAGAGAAATGTCTAGCAAACCAGTATGGTTAGATTTATCATGTATCAATAAAAGAGGTAAAATAAAATAAGTGTTTTTAAAGTATCTATAGTGTGTGTGACATTTTGAGGGCATATAAAAGAGCTAAAAGATATAGTCTTATACCCAAGGAATTTATAATTTAGTTGAGGAGACAAAACTTAGGAAACAAAAGCACATGTGAATAAAATAGTTGATAATCAAATTCTACAGCTTATAACTTGGTTTCTGCTAGAGAAGAGATTGAGTGCTTTAAGAATTAGAAAAGAAAGTCCATCATGGACCGGAAAGCTTAGGAAGGATTCATTGAGGAGGTAGGACTTGAATTAGGACTTTAAAGGTATGTAGATGATAAAATTCTTGAGTATAAGGTTGATGCCTTTTTCTAGTTTACATTTTTTATTGCTTAACTTCACTGGCTAGTGTTTAGTAGGATTTCATTAAATGCTTGTTGAATTTATAGAGTTGAACTGAATTGGTAAAGGAGGCAGGGAGGACTTTCTACGTAAGGGAGACAATATCATGAGCAAAAGAAAAATGCAATCACAAATTTAATGTATGTGGAGGAAATTCAAGAATAGACCTAATTGGAGTGGAGAATAATATGTAATAGGAAATTGAGTTTAATAGATATGGTACTGATTTGTAGAGGATCTTCAAGTGTTTTGACTTGATTTCTGAGGCCAATAAGGAACATATATCTTAAATGCCAGAGTTGCAAGAAAAAAGAAATGGCTGAGAAAGATTAAACAGACAATACAGTTAGAGTTGGGAGGAATTAGAGTTAAACCAATTAGGAGGCATTATGCAGTGATAAGTTCCAGGTGATAATAACTGATTGTCTTGTTGTTTGATACTCCTAACACCTAAAATTGGAAAAGTATACCTTAAGTATATTTGATTGAATACCATCTAGGTATAAGGAAAGAGGAGGAAGGAATCAGTTATTTGGTTGTGTTTGAATGTCACAGGTCCTCCAACTGGTGAAGGCAAGTGCAGTGTTTCTGATACAGATCACAAAAATAACTTTGTATGATCAAATAGCCTTCTAAAGACAATTTTTTAAAGAGCAATATTCTCCTAAAGATAGATGAAATCTGCTGTAATCTTCAGAATAGCAATTTGTCTCTACTTCTACTCAACAAGATTTCAGAAATATGAGGTTCCAGTTCCAGAACCCTCTCTCATGTAGTCTAACAACTAACACAGCATATCTTATCATGTTTAGGGAAAAAGCTATTTTAATATGTTTAGAATAATTTTTTCTCAACAATTACGAAAGGTATTCTCAGTATATGAGAGGAATATTCCAAAATCAGTCAAGACTCTGATTTATCCTCAAAGGAGCACACAATAATTACTGGGGTATCACTACTACTCAGTGGACAAAGCCAGGATCTCTCAGTAGACAGAGCTAGGAAACAGATGAATGTTTACTAATCTCTCTGTACATATATGTGTCTATCTAACTAACTAAATGCTCAGAACAAAACAAAACAAACATGAGCTTATACAGATAACTTCAGCAACATGAGGCTCATTTATTACCCTTTTGCTTATTTGTATAACTCCTTTCTCTGGCAGTGAGAAATCTGGCTTTTATTACCTACAACTTATTTACTTTCTGTTCAACCCTAGGATACATGTAGTTTCAGGACTGTGACCTCAGACCTTGTGAGAAATTTATTATAGGTCATACTACTTTTCTATGGCTGCTGTAGCAAATTACCACAAACTTGGTGGATTTGAAACAACAGGAATTTATTCTCTTGCAGTTGGAAGTCCAAAATCGGTTTTACTGGGCCACAATCAAGGCAAGACCATGCTTTCTCCTGAGGCTATGGGAGAATCCATTCCTTGCATGTTTCAGCTTCTGGTGGCTGCTGATGTTCCTTGGCTTGTGTCGACATCACTCCAATTTCCAAGGTCATTATGTTAGGTTTTCAGAGAAACAGAACCAATAGCACCATCCTTTTTCCTCCCTCCCCCTCTTCCTTCCTCCCTTCCTCCCTTTTCTCACTCTCGTCTATCAACTTGATTTATTTTAAGGAACTGGTTTTCATGATTATTCAGGTTGCACTTCTGAAATCTGTAGGACAAGTTGGCAGGCTGGAAATTTAGGTAAGGGTTGATTTTGCAATTTGGGTCTGAAATCTGCAGGGAAACCTGGCTGGCTAGAAACTCAGGCAGGGTTTCGATGTTACAGCCTTGAGGCCAAAACTTCTTTGGGAAACCTGTCTTTGCTCCTAAGGCCTTCAGCTGATTGGATAAATCATAGCCAGAGTAATCTGCTTTGCTGAAAAGTCTGCTGATTTAAATGTTAATCACATTAAAAAATACCTTCACAACAATATCTAGAATGGTGTTTGACTTAACAACTGGATACCAAATCCTAGCCAAGTTGACACATGCAATTAACCATCACAGCCAGCATCTTCAAATCTCTCTCTGCTCTGCCTTCACATGGCCTTCTCTCTGTTTGTGAAATCTCCCTCTGCCTTTCTTTTATAAGAACAAGTCATTGCATTAGAGTCCACCTGGATAATTCAGATAATCTTCTCATTTCAAAATCTTAATAACATCTGAAAGACCCTCCCCCTTTTTCTTGTCATATAAAGTAACACAGGTTCCAGGGGATAGGACCTGGGTATCTTTGGGGTGATATTTTCTAGCCTATTATATAGTATATAGTATTAGAGTATCCAGTCAAAACACTGTTTTCCAAAGTTACTTAGGATAGCTCCTGTCTTCCCTACCCACTTGATTATGATTATGTCACTCATTTATAATGCAGTTAGATTCATTTGTGGTCATCTGCATTTCATCTTGAGTTTATCTGAATTCCTGATTGATTTTTAAGAAGTAAAACTTCTTTGTGATGTGCAGTGATGTGCAGGTTTTAACAAATAGAGTTTCATATATCCAGCATTACAGAACCATACAGAACAGTTCCATCACCCCTAAAGTTCCCTAGTGTTGACCCTTTGTAGTCAGCCCCTCTCTCTACTTCCAAAGCCTGGAAACAGTGGACCTGTTCTCTGCTTCTATAGTTTTGTCTTTTCCAAAATGTCATATAAATGGAAATATATTCTATGTAGCCTTTGGGGTCTGGCTTCTTTCACTTAGCAAAATGTATTTCAGCTTCATCCATGTAGTTGCATAAGTCAATAGATTGGTCTTTTTTATTGCTAAGTATTACATTGTATGGGTGTAGTACAGTTTATTCATTTACCTGTTGAGAGGCATTTTGGTACGTTTTAGTGATTATGAATAAAGCTTCTATAAACATTTATGTATGGGATTTTATGTGAATATAAATTTTATTTCACCTGAGTCAATACCTGGGAGTAGGATTCTTGGGTTGCACAATAAGTATATGTTTAACTTTATAAGAAACTGCCAAACTTTTTCCAAAACGACTGTACTATTTTGCATTCCCACAAGCAGTGCGTGAGGGTTCCAGTTGCTTCACATTTTTTTTTTAGTACTCAGTATTATCAGTTTTTAAGATTTTAGCCATTCTAATAGGTATAAAATGGTATATTGCTATAGTTTTAATTTGTAGTTCCCTAAAGTCTAATGATGTTGAGCATCTTTTCACATGCTTATTTTCCATCTGAATATCTGTTTTCAATAAAAATTTGGGTGGTTTCTTTTCTTGTTGAATTATGCAAATTCTTTATGCATTCTGGACACAGGTCCTTTATTTGCAAATATTTTCTCCCAATCTGTGGCTTATCTTTTTATTCTCTTAACAGTGTCTTTCACAGAATAAAAAATTTTAATTTTGATAATGTCCAATCTATAATTGGAACATGCTTTTTTTTAACATCTTTATTGGAGTATAATTGCTTTACAATGGTGTGTTAGTTTCTGCTTTATAACAAAGTGAATCAGTTATACATAATATATGTTCCCATATCTCTTCCCTCTTGCGTCTCCCTCCCTGCCACCCTCCCTATCCCACCCCTCTAGGTGGTCACAAAGCACCGAGCTGATCTCCCTGTGCTATGCGTCTGCTTCCCACTAGCTATCTTTTTTACGTTTGGTAGTGTATATATGTCCATGCCACTCTCTCGCTTTGTCACAGCTTACACTTCTCCCTCCCCATATCCTCAAGTCCATTCTCTAGTAGGTCTGTGTCTTTATTCCTGTCTTACCCCTAGGTTCTTCATGACATTTTTTTTTGTTAAATTCCATATATATGTGTTAGCATACGGTATTTGTCTTTCTCTTTCTGACTTACTTCACTCTGTATGACAGACTCTAGGTCCATCCACCTCACTACAAATAGCTCAATTTCGTTTCTTTTTATGGCTGAGTAATATTCCATTGTATATATGTGCCACATCTTCTTTATCCATTCATCCGATGATGAACACTTAGGTTATTTCCATCTCCTGGCGATTGTAAATAGAGCTGCAATGAACATTTTGGTACATGACTCTTTTTGAATTATGGTTTTCTCAGGGTATATGCCCAGTAGTGGGATTGCTGGGTCATATGGTAGTTCTATTTGTAGTTTTTTAAGGAACCTCCATACTGTTCTCCATAGTGGCTGTATCAATTCACATTCCCACCAGCAGTGCAAGAATGTTCCCTTTTCTCCACACCCTCTCCAGCATTTATTGTTTCTAGATTTTTTGATGATGGCCATTCTGACTGGTGTGAGATGATATCTCATTGTATTTTTGATTTGCATTTCTCTAATGATTAATGATGTTCAGCATTCTTTCATGTGTTTGTTGGCAGTCTGTATATCTTCTTTGGAGAAATGTCTCTTTAGGTCTTCTGCCCATTTTTGGATTGGGTTGTTTGTTTTTTTGTTATTGAGCTGCATGAGCTGCTTATAAATTTTAGAGATTAATCCTTTGTAAGTTGCTTCATTTGCAAGTATTTTCTCCCATTCTGAGGGTTGTCTTTTGGTCTTGTTTATGGTTTCCTTTGCTGTGCAAAAGCTTTTAAGTTTCATTAGGTCCCATTTGTTTATCTTTGTTTTTATTTCCATTTCTCTAGGAGGTGGGTCAAAAAGGATCTTACTGTGATTTATGTCACAGAGTGTTCTGCCTATGTTTTCCTCCAAGAGTTTGATAGTGTCTGGCCTTACATTTAGGTCTTTAATCCATTTTGAGCCTATTTTTGTGTATGGTGTTAGGGAGTGATCTAATCTCATACTTTTACATGTACCTGTCCAGTTTTCCCAGCACCACTTACTGAAGAGGCTGTCCTTTCTCCACTGTACATTCTTGCCTCCTTTATCAAAGATAAGGTGACCATATGTGCATGGGTTTATCTCTGGGCTTTCAATCCTGTTCCATTGATCTATCTTTCAGTTTTTCTGCCAGTACCATACTGTCTTGATTACTGTAGCTTTGTAGTATAGTCTGAAGTCAGGGAGCCTGATTCCTCCAGCTCCGTTTTTCGTTCTCAAGATTGCTTTGGTTATTCGGGGTCTTTTGTGTTTCCATACAAATTGTGAAATTTTTTGTTCTAGTTCTGTGAAAAATGCCAGTGGTAGTTTGATAGGGATTGCATTGAATCTGTAGATTGCTTTGGGTAGTAGAGTCATTTTCACAATGTTGATTCTTCCAATCCAAGAACATGGTATATCTCTCCATCTATTTGTATCATCTTTAATTTCTTTCATCAGTGTCTTATAATTTTCTGCATACACGTCTTTTGTCTCCTTAGGTACATTTATTCCTACATATTTTATTCTTTTTGTTGCAGTGGTAAATAGGAGTGTTTTCTTGATTTCACTTTCAGATTTTTCATCATTAGTGTATAGGAATGCCAGAGATTTCTGTGAATTAATTTTGTATCCTGCTACTTTACCCGATTCATTGATTAGCTCTAGTAGTTTTCTGGTAGCATCTTTAGAACTCTCTATGTATAGTATCATGTCATCTGCAAACAGTGACAGCTTTACTTCTACTTTTCCGATTTGGATTCCTTTTATTACCTTTTCTTCTCTGATTGCTCTGGCTAAAACTTCCAAAACTATGTTGAATAATAGTGGTGAGAGTGGGCAACCTTGTCTTGTTCCTGATCTTAGTGGAAATGCTTTCAGTTTTTCACCATTGAGGACGATGTTGGCTGTGGGTTTGTCATATATGGCCTTTATTATGTTGAGGAAAGTTCCCTCTATGCCTACTTTCTCGGGAGTTTTTATCATAAATGGGTGTTGAATTTTGTTGGAAGCTTTCTCTGCATCTATTGAGATGATCATATGGTTTTTCTCCTTCAATTTGTTAATATGGTGTATCACATTGATTGATTTGCATATATTGAAGAATACTTGCATTCCTGGAATAAACCCCACTTGATCGTGGTGTATGATCCTTTTAATGTGCTGTTGGATTCTGTTTGCTAGTATTTTGTTGAGGATTTTTGCATCTATGTTCATCAGTGATATTGGCCTGTAGTTTTCTTTCTTTGTGACATCCTTGTCTGGTTTTGGTATCAAGGTGATTGTGGCCTTGTAGAATGAGTTTGGGAGTGTTCCTCCTTCTGCTATATTTTGGAAGAGTTTGAGAAGGATAGGTGTTAGCTCTTCTCTAAATGTTTGATAGAATTCGCCTGTGAAGCCATCTGGTCCTGGGCTTTTGTTTGTTGGAAGATTTTTAATCACAGTTCCAATTTCAGTGCTTGTGATTGGTCTGTTCATATTTTCTATTTCTTCCTGATTCAGTCTTGGCAGGTTTTGCATTTCTAAGAATTTGTCCATTTCTTCCAGGTTGTCCATTTTATTGGCATAGAGTTGCTTGTAGTAATCTCTCATGATCTTTTGTATTTCTGCAGTGTCAGTTGTTACTTCTCCTTTTTCATTTCTAATTCTATTGACTTGAGTCTTCTCCCTCTTTTTCTTGATGAGTCTGGCTAATGGTTTATCAATTTTGTTTATCTTCTCAAAGAACCAGCTTTTAGTTTTATTGACCTTTGCTATTGTTTCCTTCATTTCTTTTTCATTTATTTCTGATCTGATCTTTATGATTTCTTTCCTTCTGCTAACTTTGGGGTTTTTTGTTCTTTCTCTAATTGCTTTAGGTGCAAGGTTAGGTTGTTTATTTGAGGTGTTTCCTGTTTCTTAAGGTAGGATTGTATCACTATAAACTTCCCTCTTAGAACTGCTTTTGCTGCATCCCATACGTTTTGGGTCGTCGTGTCTCCATTGTCATTTGTTTCTAGGTAGTTTTTTATTTCCTCTTTGAATTCTTTAGTGATCACTTCGTTATTAAGTAGTGTATTGTTTAGCCTCCATGTGTTTGTATTTTTTTCAGATCTTTTCCTGTAATTGATATCTAGTCTCATAGCATTGTGGTAGGAAAAGATACTTGATACAATTTCAATTTTCTTAAATTTACCAAGGCTTGATTTGTGACCCAAGATATGATCTATCCTGGAGAATATTCCATGAGCAGTTGAGAAAAATGTGTATTCTGTTGTTTTTGGATGGAATGTCCTAAAAATATCAATTAAGTCCATCTTGTTTAATGTATCATTTAAAGCTTATGTTTCCTTATTTATTTTCATTTTGGATGATCTGTCCATTGGTGAAAGTGGGGTGTTAAAGTCTCCTACTATGAATGTGTTACTGTCGATTTCCCCTTTTATGGCTGTTAGTATTTGCCTTATGTATTTAGGTGCTCCTATGTTGGGTGCATAAATATTTACAATTGTTATATCTTCTTCTTGGATCGATCCCTTGATCAGTATGTAGTGTCCTCTTTGTCTCTTGTAATAGTCTTTATTTTAAAGTCTATTTTGTATGACATGAAAATTGCTACTCCAGCTTTGTTTTGGTTTCCATTTGCATGGAATATCTTTTTCCATCCCCTCACTTTCAGTCTGTATGTGTCCCTAGGTCTGAAGTGGGTCCTTGTAGACAGCATATATATGGGTCTTGTTTTTGGATCAATTCAGCCAGTCTACGTCTTTTGGTGGGAGCATTTAATCCATTTATATTCAAGGTAATTATTGATATGTACGTTCCTATTCCCATTTTCTTAATTGTTCTGGGTTTGTTATTGTAGGTCTTTTCCTTCTCTTGTGTTTCTTGCCTAGAGAAGTTCCGTTAGCATTTGTTGTAAAGCTCGTTTGGTGGTGCTGAACTCTCTCAGCTTTTGCTTGTCTATAAAGATTTTAAATTCTCCATCAAATATGAATGAGATCCTTGCTGGATAAAGTATCTTGCTTGTAGGTTTTTCTCCTTCATCACTTTAAATACGTCCTGCCAGTCCCTTCTGGCTTGCAGAGTTTCTGCTGAAAGATCAGCTGTTAACCTTATGGGGATTCCCTTGTGTGTTATTTGTTGTTTTTCCCTTGCTGCTTTTAATATGTTTTCTTTGTATTTAATTTTTGACAGTTTGATTAATATGTGTCCTGGCATGTTTCTCCTTGGATTTATCCCGTATGGGACTCTCTGTGCTTCCTGGACTTGATTAACTATTTCCTTTCCCATATTAGGGAAGTTTTCAACTATAATCTCTTCAAATATTTTCTCAGTCCCTTTCTTTTTCTCTTCTTCTTCTGGGGCCCCTATAATTCGAATGTTGTCCCAGAGGTCTCTGAGACTGTCCTCAGTTCTTTTCATTCTTTTTTCTTTCTTCTGCTCTGTGGTAGTTATTTCCACTATTTTATCTTCCAGGTCACTTATCCATTCTTCAGCCTCAGTTATTCTGCTGTTGATCCCTTCTAGCGTATTTTTAATTTCATTTATTGTGTTGTTCTTCGTTGCTTCTTTCCTCTTTAGTTCTTCTAGGTCCTTGTTAAATGTTTCTTGCATTTTCTCTGTTCTATTTCCAGGATTTTGGATCATCTGTACTATCAATATTCTGAATTCTTTTTCAGGTAGACTGCCTATTTCCTCTTCATTTGTTAGGTCTGGTGGGTTTTTATCTTGCTCCTTCTCCTGCTATGTGTTTTTCTGTCTTCTCATTTTGCTTATCTTACTGTGTTTGAGGTCTCCTTTTTGCAGGCTGCAGGTTCGTAGTTCCCATTGTTTTTGGTGTCTGTCCCCAGTGACTAAAGTTGGTTCAGTGGGTTGTGTAGGCTTCCTGGTGGAGGGGACTAGTGCCTGTGTTCTGGTGGATTAGGCTGGATCTTGTCTTTCTGGTGGCCAGGTCCATGTCTGGTGGTGTGTTTTCGGGTGTCTGTGACCTTATTATGATTTTAGGCAGCCTCTCTGCTAATGGGTGGGGTTGTGTTCCTGTCTTGCTAGTTGTTTGGCATAGGGTGTCCAGCACTGTAGCTTGCTAGTCATTGATTGAAGCTGGGTGCTGGTGTTGAGATGGAGATCTCTGGGAGATTTTCACCATTTGATATTATGTGGAGCTGGGAGGTCTCTTGTTGGCTGTCTCTTGTTGGCTCTGAGTTGGCTGTCCCACCTCAGAGGCACAACACTGACTCCTGGCTACAGCACCAAGAGCCTTTTATCCACACGGCTCAGAATAAAAGGGAGAAAAAGTAGAAAGAAAGAAAGAGAAAGAAAGGGGATAAAATAAAATAAAGTAGAGTAAGATAAAATAGAGTTATTAAAATAAAAAAATTATTATTAAGAAAAATATTTTTTGTTAAAGTAAAAAAACAACAACAACAAAAAATGGACGGACAGAACCCTAGGACAAATGGTGAAAGCAAAGCTATACAGACAAAGTCTCACACAGAAGCATACACATACATACTCACAAAAAGAGGAAAAGGGGAAAAAATAATATATCTTGCTCTCAAATCCACCTCCTCAATTTGAGGTGATTTGTTGTTTATTCAGGTATTCCACAGATGCAGGGTACATCAAGTTGATTGTGGAGATTTAATCCGCTGCTCCTGAGGCTGCTGGGAGAAATTTCCCTTTGTCTTCTTTGTTAGCACAGCTCCCAGGGCTCAGCTTTGGATTTGGCTCCGCCTCTGCGTTTAGGTGGCTGGAGGGCGTCTGTTCTTCGCTCAGACAGGATGGGGTTAAACGGGCAGCCGATTCGGGGGCTCTGGCTCACTCAGGCCGGGGGGAGGGAGGGGCACGGATGTGGGGTGAGCCTGCGGCGGCAGAGGCCAGTGTGACGTTGCAGCAGCCTGAGGCGCGCGTGCGTTCTCCCAGGGAAGTTGTCCCTGGATCCTGGGACCCTGGCAGTGGTGGGCTGCACAGGGTCCCGGGAGGGGGAGGTGTGGAGAGTGACCTGTGCTCGCACACAGGCTTCTTGGTGGCGGCAGCAGCAGCCTTAGCGTCTCATGCCCGTCTCTGGGGTCCGCGCTGATGGCCGCGGCTCATGCCTGTCTCTGGAGCTCCTTTAAGCAGCACTCTTAATCCCCTCTCCTCGCGCACCAGGAAACAAAGAGGGAAGAAAAAGTCTCTTGCGTCTTCGGCAGGTCCAGACTTTTCCCCGGACTCCCTCTTGGCTAGCCGTGGTGCACTAACCCCTTCAGGCTGTGTTCACGCCGCCAGCCCCAGCCCTCTCCCTGGGATCCCACGGAAGCCCGAGCCTCAGCTCCCAGCCTCCGCCCACCCCGGCGGGTGAGCAGACAAGTCTCTCGGACTGGTGAGTGCTGGTCGGCACCGATCCTCTGTGCAGGAATCTCTCCGCTGTGCCCTCTGCACCCCTGTTGCTGTGCTCTCCTCCGTGGCTCCAAAGCTTCCCCCCTCTGCCACCTGCAGTCTCCGCCTGCGAAGGGGCTCCTAGTGTGTGGAAACCTTTCCTCCTTCACAGCTCCCTCCCACTGGTGCAGGTCCCGTCCCTATTCTTTTGTCTCTGTTTATTCTTTTTTCTTTTGCCCTACCCAGGTACGTGGGGAGTTTCTTGCCTTTTGGGAGGTCTGAGGTCTTCTGCCAGCGTTCAGTGGGTGTTCTGTAGGAGTTGTTCCACGTGTAGATGTATTTCAGATGTATCTGTGGGGAGGAAGTTGATCTCTGTGTCTTATGCTTCTGCCATCTTCCCCCTCTTGCCCTCTATTGTTTTTTAATCTCTATTTTTATTTATTTCCTCTCTGATCTTTATTATTTCCTCCCTTCTGTTGACTTTACGTTTTGTTTGTTCTTCTTTTTCTGATTCTTTTAGGTGGTAGGTCAAGTTGTTTATTTGAGACTTTTTTTGTTTTCTTGAGGAAGGGCTGTATCACTATGAACTTCCTTTCAGGACTGCTTTTGCTACATCCCATAGATTTTGTATGGTTGTGTTTTCATTTTCATTTGGCTCAAGGTATTTTTAAATTTCCTGTTTGATTTCCTCATTGACCCATTGGTTTTTTTTAAGTAGCATGTTGTTTAGTCTTCATGTAATTGGCTTTTTCTCATTTCCTTTTCTGTGGTTGATTTCTAGTTTTATGCCATTGTGGTCAGAAAAGATATTTGAAGTAATTTTTGACGTGTTTCTATGCAAAGTTCAAAGGGGTGACTGGAGATGGAAGAGAAAGGACAGGTGAAAACTATTAAATGGAAAACACTGAAAAAACGTCCTCACTAATTGGCTATGACAGATGAAAAAGGCCTCAGTTATGATTTCTAGATTTTGAGCCAGTGTTACTGGAAAAAATTAGGGGTTAGGAGGAGGAGCTGAAGATAATAGGGAGGAGAGAAGATAGTAAGTTTAGATTTTCATATATTAAGATTGAGATGGCAATTGATGACTCATGAGTATAGAAGGCATTTGAAGTTATATGATTTATGTTTAGAGAAAGGGTTAGGGCTGAGAGTATTTTAAAATTTCTCACTCATTTCACAAAAGATAGATGGATGGGGATATATGTATATTTTGAAATCCTACACTTGGAAGATGGTTGAATCTATATTTAGGTTATGAATCACTGGTTCTATAAGGCAGAAGCAGCAAGCAGAACACAAGCCAAACAGTTGAGTGCTGAGTCTTATGGAATACTCATGGTTGGGGGTAAACAAGGAAAGAAGAGTCAGAATAGGTAGTACGAGAAGTTAAAGGAGAATGAAAGCCAAGTGCACAGGGAGTTTCAAAGGGGAGGTTGTAAATGGCTTTAACAGCTACAGAGAGGTAAGGAAAAATAAGGATTTAGAAATAATAAGGAGACCACTGATGGCTATGGATATGTGGTTTCAACAGAGTAATGGAGGTGGAATTATAGGATGATGGCTAGGTGCTGAGGAATGCTCAAAGGGTTTAAACCACATTTTGGTAGTAAATGAAAGAAGAGACTTTAATTCAATAACATTACTTTAGTACTTACTATAAGACCTATACATTGAAAACTAAGAAATATTTCACAGGGAAATTTTAAAAGACCAAAATAAGTAGAGAGATATGTACCATGTTTATAGATTTAAAAACTCAATTCTCTCAAAGTTTATAAACATAGATTCAATTCAAGCACAATCAAAATCTCAACAGGCAGTTTTTAGAAGTTGACAAGTTGATATTAAAATTTATATGGAAAAACAAAACCCAATCTTGGAAAAAAATAAAGCTGATGGACTTACACTACCTGATTTCAAAATTTTATTATAGGGACTTTCCCGGTGGCACAGTAGTTAAGAATCCGCCTGCCAATGCAGGGGACATGGGTTCGATCCCTGGTCTGGGAAGATCCCACATGCTTCAGAGCAGTTAAGCCTGTGCACCACAACTACTGAGACTGCGCTCTAGAGCCCGTGAGCCATGGCTACAGAGCCCACACACCACAGCTACTGAAACTCGCACACTCTACGGCCTGTGCTCCGCAACAAGAGAAGCCACTGCAATGAGAAGCCCATGCACCGCTAAAAAGAGTAGCCCCCACTCGCCGCAACTAGAGAAAGCCCACACACAACAACGCAGACCCAACAAGACCCAACAAGACCCAACGCAGCCAAAAATAAATTTACTATAAAGTTACAATGATCAAAACAATGTGGGAGTATCGTAAGAACAGACAAATAGATCAATAAACCAGAACAGAAAGTCCTGAAATAGACCCTCATGTGTAAGTCACTTGATTTTTGCAAAGGCGCCAAGGCTATGCAACAGGGAAAAGTTTTTTCAGCAAACGGTATTACAGCAATGGGGTAAATTTATGAAAAAAATGAACCTCAACCCCCACCTCATACACTTCACAAAAAATAATTTGA
This sequence comes from Mesoplodon densirostris, assembly GCF_025265405.1. Classification (NCBI taxonomy): domain Eukaryota; kingdom Metazoa; phylum Chordata; class Mammalia; order Artiodactyla; family Ziphiidae; genus Mesoplodon; species Mesoplodon densirostris. The sequence goes on from NC_082664.1 coordinate 42,588,590, forward strand.
GATATATCATTGACCTAAATATAAAAACTAAAGCTATAAACTTCTAGAAGGAACATATGAGGACATCTTTGAGAACTTATGATAGGCAAAGATTTATTGGATTGACAGCGCCAAATGTTGGTGAGAATGTAGAGAAACAGGAGCTCTCATACATTGCTGGTAGGAGTGCAAAATGATGAATAACTTTGGAAAACTGTTTAGCAGTTTCCCATCATGTTAGTTAAGCATATATCTACCCAATGAATCAGCAATTCCACTCATAGCTATTTGTCCAAGGGAGATGAAAACATCTCCACACAAAGGCTTGAGCAATAACGTTCACAGCAATTTTATTCATAATAGCTCCAAACTAGAAACAACTCAAATGTGAATGGATAAACAAATTATAGTGTAGCCATATAGTGGACCACTACTCAGCAATGCAAAAGAATGAACTATGGATGTAATCAACAACATGATGAATCTCAAAAACGTTATGTTGGGTGAAAGAAGCCTTACACAAAAGAGTACATACGGCATAGTTCTGTTTATATAATGCTTAAGAACAGGCAAATTCAATCTATGGGGATAAAAGTTTAATTAGTGTTTGTCTATGGTGGGTGGGAACTGGGAAAGGAGCATAAGGAAACTTTGTGGAGTAATGAAAATGGTCTATATCTAGATTAGGGTGGTGGTTACATGGGTATATACATTCATTAGTTCATAAAATTAACTTTAAGATCACTGCTATTCACTGGGTATTTTAACACAAAATTTTTTTTTTAATCCAGAGGGACCAACAACAGAATAGAACTGGAGAAGCAGGTGATACTTTTCAGTTTTTTAAATAATATAATTAATTGATTAATATTTCCTTTTCACTTCAGGACCAATAACCATTTAAATGTTTAAACAATGAATGATTGTTTAAAGTTCATCATCTACTTGTTAGATTCCTATTATACTTTGAAGAATTCTAAACAAAGAATGGCAAGCTAATCATTTTCTTCTGTCAGTCATCCTTTGTATATGCTTAAAACTCTCAGAGTAGAGTTAGACCTAAAAACTAATCCAATCTAACAACAGATATCCTAAGGTTAGTCACTGTTTTTTTCCTAAGCCATAATTTTTTCTTAAGCATGATTACTAGAATAGTGACTGACTCTCAGTAGGTTTACAATAAATATTTGTTGACTGACTTTTGACTAGTGACAAAAATAATCACCCTCCCCAACAAAAAAAAACAAATAGATCATTGAATGTCCATTAGCATTATGAAGGATAAAGTTAAAAAGCTACAAGCTATTTATATTTCACTCGTTTGGTATTAATATCAAAAAGTGTCATATTCTATTGTTTCAACAAAAATTTATTGAACATTCCCAGTTCCTGAGTCCTAGACATGGAATATTGGAGATAACAAAACAGTGTCCCTCCCCTATAGAGCTTACATTCAGTGGGTGAGAGAAAGTCAGTAAGAATAATATGTCAGGAAGTAATAAATTATATGAAGAAAACTGAGGAAGTAGGGTAAGAAGCTAGAGAGTAACAGAGGTACTATTTAGATAAGGTGACCTAGGAAGATCTTACTCTGAGGAGGTGATGCTTGAGTAATAACAAAAATGAAATGAAAGATCCAACAATATGAAGGGCATAAAAGGGAGGATGTTTACAATATGAAGGGTAATAAGAGAAAAGGCCTTTAGGTAGAAGGCAAAGTTCTAGAATCAAAAATAAGTTAGGTGTGTTCAAGGAAGGACTGAGTGAGGAAGGAGAGGTAGGCGATGAAGTCAGTAAGGTAAGCAAGGACTATATCATGTAGACCCTCAGGGGCCTAGATAAGGAGTTTGGATTTTATTGAGAATACAATACTATGCCATTAGAGTTTTGAATTGGGGGATTGGAATGGTGAATATCAGAGTGACATGATCTGATTTATGTCTCGAAAAAGTTAGCCTGCCTGCCCGTTAACAAAATGACTGTAAGGATTCAGTAGTGCAGCCACAGTTTTGATGATGACCACAGGCAATTATATAATTTTCAAGTCTCACATTTGAACTAGATATGAGAATTTTGAAATTTAGAAGGCAATGTCATAACTTCTTTGAGACATCTAAAGAAATATTTAGGTTTCCAAATTCTGAACGATTTATTGGTGAAGTATTTGAAGGTTAAAATTTGTTTCTTACTAACTTATGTAGTTCACTCAGTTATTTAAAAATATTTACACTAACTATATGCAAGGTTAGTCCTCTGCTAAGCACTCTGAGGACATTCAATGCACAGTAAAGGACACCAGCTAGAGATTGATCCTCTGGTATTTTTTTTTAACTTGTTGTTGTTAGCAGTATTGCCTCTTATTTTCAGCACTTATTTGAAACTGTTTTAGCTCACCAGTCTAATTAAAATTTTGCTTAAACCAGTTAAATATTTTTTAGTTCTCTATATTCTATCATTGTTTCTCAAAATGTGTTTTTTATAAGATTACCCCTCAGAGATGTTCCATGAAAAAAAAAAAAAGACTTCTGTGATCAGATAAGCTTGGGAAACATGTATCTTTCCTCAGAGATTAAAAATGCATATTAGACTATAAAAGATTTTAAGATGTCCCAGAGTAAAGAACTTATATTTTAAAATATACTTCTCAAACAATTTAGACTACATAATTTAGCTCATGTTAACATCCCAAGGAACTAGTGTTCTACAAGACACATTCTGGAAAATGTTATACTAAGTTGTTTAGTTAGTCGTTTCCAGACAGTTTCTCTCAATTTACATTCCTTGTGTCCTAAAAGTATTGTTTTAAAATCCAAAAGGGTTTCTTGGATTTCTGAATAATCTAATTCTACAATGGAGAAGAGTGAAATAATTCTTCAGCTTCATATTTCTTTTTTTTATTGTGATAAAAAACATATAACAAAATTTAACGTCTTAAATATTTTTAAGTGTACCGTTTAGTAGTGTCAAGTATATTCACATTTTTGTGAAGCAGGTCTCCAGAACTTTCTCATCTTGCAAATATGAAACACTATACCCATTAAACAACAGCTCCCCTTCCTCACCCCACCCAGCCCCTGGTAACCATAATTCTACTTTTTGTTTCTATGATTTTGACTTCTTTAGACACCATATATAAGTGGAATCATACAGTATTTCTTTTTGTGACTGGTTTATTTCACTTAGCATGATGTCTTCAAGGTTCATGCATGTTGTAGCATATGACAGGATTTCCTTCATTTTTCAAGCTGAATAATATCCTATTGTATGTATGTATCACATTTTGTTTATCCACTGAGGTTGATTCCACCTCTTGGCTATTGTGAATGGTGCTATGAACATGGGTGTGCAAATATCTCTTCAAAGCCCTGCTTTCAGTTCTTTTGGATATAAACCCAGAAGTGTGATTTTTCAATCGTAAGATAGTTCTATTCTTAAGTTTTTGAAGTACTGTAGTGGTTGCACTATTCTATATTCCCACCAATAGTGCACAAGGGTTCCAATTTTTCCATATCCTCACTAACACTTGTTAATTTTCTGGGTTGTTGGTTTTGTTTTTTGGGGTTTTTTGATAGTAGCTGTCCAGCAGAGTACCATGTACTGGTTACCAATCCCAGGTGAGGACTCTAAACACTTCTCCCTATTGCATCTAGGTATCAGAGACACCACAGAAAACAACACAGTAAAGCAATGGATGGAACAGCACTTTACTTACATAGAGGAGAGATGGAGCAAGGCCAGCTTCAGTAGTGGACATTGGTCCCCCATGGCCAGCAGGTCTTTCCTGGCAGTCCACACAAGGCAGTTTGCCTACATGGACCCTTCTCATGTTGGCAGAAAGGACCCTGACCCTTCCCATGTGAAGTCTGAAATACTATATAAAAGCTGGGGGGGGGGGGGGAGCCTGAGGGCCTTTGACATACAATTAAGCAAAACAAAAGCATACTTGACTGAGTTCGAAACAGAGAAAGATATTCTCGCACAAGGTGATAAGCCCAGCACAGGCTGTGTGGGCTCTTTATCTCTTGGTTAAAAAGTGTTCTGGGTCCAGGTAATCCTCTTCAACTCTTCCACATAGTTCTAGTATTTACTTCCATATTTCTAAATAATGCTTATATTAGGCTGAATCATAAGAAATTGAGATTTTTGTAGGTGAAAAGTGGTTAACATCAACAATTTCAGATGGTTCAACTTAATACTAATATTTCTTGGGTTTACAGTTCTGAACATTGTCTACTGACTTTCCACTATGGAGAGAAAGGATTTAGATTTACTACAACACCCCCCCCACACACACACACACACATGCTCACTTCTCCCCCATCCTTCCCATTTAGTTATAGCACAACTGGTGATTAAGAGTTCACATTATTACCCTATGTAAATATTACTCACAGTTGAGCCTTACACTGTACTGTGATTTCACTTCTTTTCTTGCTCAACTTTATTTTTCCCTGAAATTTAATTACCTCATTTTAAACTTTGCTCAGTTTTCTATATACCTGTTGTAATTCATCCACAAACTTCCTGACGTGATTCTTAAATTTCTCTCAGTCATGTAAGGTAATCTGTCAATTCTCTTTTGCTTGCATATCTGTCTAGAAACTCTCCATCTCTCTGATGTCATGAATGAATTTTTAGAAACATTTTATTCTACTCCTGGTTGCTTATCTCTATTTTTTCTGAATTTCTTTTCTGTTTGCTTTGGTCTTTGTCTTCCACGTTAGAAGTCTCCCTCAGGGACTTCCCTGGTGGTCCAGTGGTAAAGAATCTCCTTACAATGCAAGGGATTTGGGTTCAATCCCTGGTCAGGGAACTAAGATCCCACATGCTGCAGGGCAACTAAGCCCGCGCTCCACAACTACTGAGCTCGTGCGCCTCAAGTAGAGCCTGCGTGCCACAAACTACAGAGCCTACGTGCCCTGCAGCCTGTGTGCCACAACTAGAGAAGAGAAAAAAAAAAAAAACACCTGCATGCCGCCACAGCTAGAGAGAAGCCTGTGTGCCACAACAAAAGATCCAGCATGCCTCAGTGAAGATCCCACGTGCCTCAACTAGGCCCTGATGCAGCCAAAAATAAACAAAATAAATAAATAATAATAAATCTTTAAAAATAAATAAATAACAGAAAGCCCAGAAATGGATAAAAATTGATTTAAAAAAAGAGTCTTCCTCAAATGTCTAGCAACACTTAGCTGTCTTTTCCTAGTTAATAGTGAGGTACTGAAAAGCTAATTAGAAGGTTTAAGTGTCAGCTGTTGGGCCTCCCCATAGTGTGATTGAAGGAGACTGATGGTTTCAGTGGAGCACTCAAATGTCAGCATTCATGAATGTTTTGCTTGGGTCAGTCAGTTTCTACCAAGAAGATTCCTCCAATCTCCTCCCTGGGGGTCCAATCCTGGCTGCCAACATTTAGAAACCTTTACACAGGGAAGGAAATGGAGGAATCCCAATGTTCAGAATAGAAATTTTCATGTAATTTATCTTTAAGGTATAGTTCTTCCCCCTGCCCTCAACCATACCTATTGTTTCTGAGCACAGGATGTCTCTGATTCAGCGTTCCTAGAGAGCAAACCTCCTGCCTTCTGCTGGGATGGGGAAAGAGTAGTGGAAAAAATCAGCTGGATGTGCAGGGTAGGAAAGAAGATCTGGAGACTAACTGCTCCTGATACAGATTTACAGTCAATCTGCTTCCAGCCACCCCCCACCCCCGGCAATCAGAGGTACCCGGCACCTCTATGCTTTGACCTTGCCTGAGTGTTGCATTATGAATCAGCTTGCTTCTTATTACATTCCCACCCCACACTGGAAATTAGGCTTCAGTTTCTCCATTCACTAAGTACGTTGCTACTCATTTATCCTCCTTTCACCTTCTAAGTTCATCAATCGGTGAATATGAATAAATATTTATGGTGATAAGAAAAAGTGTTCTGGGCCCATGGCTCATTCTTATATGGCTGAGTGGGAGTCAAAAGACTACATGCACAAGACTGTCTTTTCCAACAGTAGCCATCCTGATGGATGTGAGGTGATATCTCATTGTGGTTTTGGTTTGCATTTCTCTGATGATTTGTGATGTTGAGCATCTTTTCGTGTATTTGTTGGCCATTTGTATATCATCTTTGAAGAAATGTCTATTCAAGTCCTTTTCCCATTTTTAAATTAGATTACTTTATTTTTGTTGTTGTTGAGTTGTAGGAATTCTTTATATTAACCATTTATCAGATATGTGATTTGAAAATATTTTCTCCCACTGCAATGTTGATTGTGTCCTTTGATATAAAAGGTATTAAGTTTGATGTACTCCCATTTGTCTAATTTTGCTTTTGTTGTCTGCTTTTGGTGTCATATCCAAGAAATCCATTGTCATAAATTTTTCTGCTAGGTTTTCTTCTAGGAGTTTTATAGTTTTGAGTCTTACATTTAGGTCTTTAATTTGTTTTGAGTTAATTTTTGTATATGGTATAAGATAAAGGTCCAGCTTTATGTTTTTCAATGAATATCCAGTTTTCCTGACACCATTTTTTGAAGAGACTGTCCTTTCCTCATTGAGTAGTCTTGGCACTCAAGGATCATTTGACCATATTTACGAGAGTTTATGTTGGGGCTATTCTATTCCATAGGTCTATTTGTGTATCTTTATGTCAGTATCACACTCTTTTGAATACTGTAGTTTTGTAATATGTTTTGAAATCTGAAAGTGTGAGTCCTCCAATATTTTTCTTCTCTTTCAAAATTGTTTTGGCTATTCAGGTTCCCTTGCGATCCCATGTGAGTTTTAGGATGAATTTTTCTATTTCTACAACAATTAGGATTTTGATATGGAGTGAGTTGAATCTGTAGACTGCTTTGGGTATTATGGGCATTTTAATAATATTGTCTTCCAATCCATGAACATGGGGTATCTTTCCATTTATTTGTATCTTTAATTTTTTTCCTCAATAATTTGTAGTTTTCAGTATACAAGTCTTTTGACTCTTTGGTTAGGTTTATTCCTAAGTATTTTATTCATTTTGATGCTATTAAAAATTGAATTATTTTTTAAATTTCCCTTTTGGATTATTCATTCTCGATTAGAAAACAACTGATTTTGCGTATTTATTTTCTATCCTGCATTCCTTTATTCTAAAAGTTTTGTGGCTTCTGTAGGTTTTTCTACATATAAATTCATGTCCTATATGAACAGAGATAATTTTGCTGCTTCCTTTCCAATTTGAATGTCTTTTACTTCTTTCTCTTGCCTAATTTCTCTGGCTGGGCTTTCCAATGCTATACTGAATAAAAGTGGCAAGAGCAGTTCTCCTTATTACTGATTTTAGAGGAAAAGATTTCAGTTTTTCACCATTGAGTTTGATGTTAGTTGTGGGCTTTTCATATGCAGCTTTTCTTATGTTGAAGTAATTTCCTTGTATTCCTAGTTTTGGTGAGTGTTTTTATCATGAAAGGGTATTGAATTTTGTCAAATACTTTTTCTGCATCACTTGAAATGATCATGTGCTTTTTATCCTTCATTCTATTTATGTGATGTGTCACATTTATTGATTTGTGGATGTTGAACCATCCTTGCATTTCACAAATAAATTCCACTTGGTCGTCGTATAGAATCCTTTTAATGTGCTGTTAAATTCAGATTGTTAGTATTTTGTTGAGGGTTTTTGCATAAATAGTCGTCAGGGAATTGGTATGTAGTTTTCTTTTCTTGAAGTGGAAATGTACCAGGCTAATGCTGGCCTCATAAAATGAGTCTGAAAATATTTCCTCTTCTTCAATTTTTTGGAAGAGTTTCAGGATTGGTGTTAATTTTTCTTTAAATGTTTGGTAGAATTCTACAGTGAAGTCATCAGGTCCTGGAATTTTCTTTGTTGAGAGGTTTTTGACTACTGATTCAGTCTCCTTACTAGTTATTAGTCATTCAGATTTTCTATGTCTTCATGATTCTGTCTTGGCAGAATTTTTTTCTTAATCTAACTAAGGGCTTATCAATTTTGTTTAACTTTTCATAAAAACAATTATTAGTTTCATTGACTTTTTTCCTATTGTTTTTCTGTTCTCTGTTTCATTGATCTCTGCTCTAATCTTTAATATTTCCTTCTTTCTGCTTGCTTGGGTTTAGTTTGTTCTTTTTCTAGTTTCTTGACTGGTAATACTGGGTTGTTCATTTGAGATCTTTCTTCTTTTTTATTATTTATTTTTTTACTGAGTTATAATTAACATACAATATTATATTAGTTTGAGTTGCACAAAATCGTTATTTGATATATGTTTATACATTTTGAAATGATCACCCACAGTAAGACCAGTTACCATCTACCACCATACAAAGTTGTTACAGTATTATTGACTATATTCCCTATGTGTACATTATATCCCTGTGACTTATTTATTTTATAGGTGGAAGTTTGTACTTCTTAATCCCCTTCGCCTATTTTGTCCATTCCCTTTACCCCCTCCCTTCTAACAACCACCAGTTTGGATCTATGAGTCTGTTTCTGGTTTATTTTGTTTGTTTACTTTTTTAGCTTCCACATATAAGTGAAATCATATGGTATTTTTTTTTCTCTGTCTGACTTATTTCACTAAGCATAATATCCTTCAGGTTCATCCATGTTGCCACAAATGGCAAGATTCCATTCTGTTTCATGGCTGAATAATATTCCTGTGTATGTGTGTATCTATCTATCTATCTACCATCATCTATCTATCTATCTATACCACATCTTCATCATAGATGCATGGACACTTGGGTTGCTTCCATATCTTGTCTATTGTAAATAGTGCTGCAATGAACATAGGAGTACATGTATCTTTCCAAATTAGTGTTTTAATTTTCTTTGGATGAATATCCAGAGGTGGAATTGCTGGATTTTGTGGTAGTTCTATTTTTAGCTTTTTGAGGATTTTTATTCTTTTCTAAAGTAGGCATTTACAGCTATAAATTTCCTTCTTAGCACTGTTTTTGCTGAATTTCATAAGTTTTGTATGTTGTGTGTTTTTGTTTTCATTTGTCTCAAGGTTTTTTCTAATTTCTCTTGTGACTTCTTTGACTCATTGTTTTTTTAAGAGTATGTTGTTTAATTTCCACATATTTCTGGATTTTTCTGTTTTCCTTCTGCTATCAATTTCTAGTTTTATTACATTGTGATCAGAAGATACTTTGTTTGATTTCAGTCTTTTTGAACTGTTAAGACATGTTTTGTGGCTTAAAATGTAATCTATCCTAGAGAATGTTCCATGTGTACTTGAGAAAAATATGTATTCTGCTATTGTTGGGTGAAGTGTTCTATATGTGTCTGTTAGGTCCAGTTGCTCTGTAGTATTGTTCAAGGCCTCTATTTCTTTATTTATCTTCAATCTGGTTGTTCTATCCTTTATTGAAAATGGGGTATTGAAGTCTCCTACTGTTATTGTGTTGCTGTCTATTTCTTCTTTCAGTTTTGTCAAAGTTTGATGTTTAAACTGGCCAGTTAGGAATCATATTATTAACATAATATGAAACCATATATAATCTAGTAAAGTATTAAAAAAACAGAAACATCTTAGAAACATTTCCCTCCACTCTTCTGTAGCTTTTTGAAAGAGATTGCCTTGCTTAAGTTAAAGTCACAGTGATTTTTCAGGGCCTTAAATACAGCAGTGGAACCTGGTCTTAAAGATATTTCTAAATTTTACCTGCTTTATATCATTTTTCTGGATCAACCTGGTCATTTATGATGGCTTCAGTCCAGAGGTAAATTTTATGGAGAAACTACTGAAGCTTAAGCATTCTTTGACCCCTTCTGATGTGTTCACATAGTTATGCTTTTGTAAAATTTGTAAGACTGAGGCATTTTAACTGTAATCAGTTAAGGCCACTTTTGTGAGGTGGTTTGGAGTAGCCAGTGGCACTTTTAGGATCCAGATGAGGTACAAGTGAGTTGGGGGCACATTTTCTTCGAGTTAATGGCATATATTTAGGTAGCTTGCAGTTACTTGTGTGTCTATCTAAGGCATTGTTAGATGTCAGAATGGTGTTGGAATGGCTTTCGATATGCTCCTGTGGCCCACTGTGCCTGCTCAGCCAGCAGTGTGACAGAAAAGTGTAAGTCCAGAGTCCACAGCACCAAATGAAGGCATCCTATGGCACTGTGACACGTAGTTCACAAGGATGCTGCCTCCTGGTATTATTAACTGAGAGGTAAATTTTTAGCACCAAATGAAAAACAGACTCTCTATGTTTGCTGCAAAATCAAAGATAATCAGCCACCAAATACCAAAGTTTATTAATGAACTTTATTTGATGATAATTTTCTCTAATTATATAAGCATGACAAACTAATATAATAATGGCTCCCCATACATAAATATAACTATTTGTTACATTTATTTAAAAATTCATTTAACCAAAAGGAAAAAATAGATTTTTCATACTTTCAAGCTTAAATTTAAAATTTGAGCTTTTTATCCATTTTTAATTGTCACAACCACCTAAATATTAGAAAGACTAAATTTTTTTATTTTAAATATTTCAAAGTTTTAACCACTTCTCTTGAGGAAAAGGCAATGGATAGAAAGACTCTAAAATTATTTTTGTTTTGTTCCATCTCATTATGGATATAGGGAAATTAAACTGACAGGTTATCATTGCTGGACATACTTCATGATTATAAACCAACAACCAATCAAATATTTACACAGTTCACTGAAAAGCCAAGAATTTATTAAAAGGATAAGTACAGGAATGAAAATGAGAAAATTAAAAGTCAAGTTTAAAGTAATCCTTCAAATTCACTTTAAAGAGTTAGATTTTAATCACTTTAAGAAAAGTACTATAGAAGAAAGACTTCTAGGGAACTAATGGTAGACACCAGCTTCTCCTTTTAATTATATTAATTTATTAATTCATTTGCTCACCAACTTATTGTTCAATAAGATACAATATGAAGACCTACTATGTTCTGAGCACTGTGCTAAATGCTGGGAATGTAGTGGTGAACCAGAAGATATCATCCTTGCCCTCATGGGGCTTCAGCCTCCAGGGATGCTTTATCTGGCAAACTAAGAAACATGCAATGGAGCCTCACAAGTTGACTGCAGTTTTAAAGAGCATTTTATTATTTGTTTTTGGAGGAAAAATCTTAGTGTCAAAATGTGAAAGAAGTTCAATTACGATCATCACTTTGCCTTTCTGAAAAACAAGAAGAGAAACAACTTATTGTTCTATCTACACCATACTTGAGTCAACAATAAGCAACAGAGAGGCAGCATGGAGCATGGGCTACAGGAAAATATACATGTGCTTCATTGCATTCCTGCTATTGACTCACTGAATCACATTTGGCAGCTAAGTCGACAATCAGGCTTTCATTTTCTCACTTATAAAATGGAATTATCTATGAAGACTTTTAAGATAGGTGAGATAACATAGGAGTGTTCAGATGAGCCACTTACTTCACACCATTATTGTACATTAGTTTATAATTGATGGTCAATAGGAAAGATAAGGAAACAATATCCTGAAATAAAGTCAAGTTCAATGTGTTGTGTAGGTTCTGGTGTTCTTCAAAAGAGACTGGGACTTTTAGCTCACTCTCAGAATATCAGAAATAAAAGTTTTCTAGCTGCCCCATTGTGTTTGGTGGTGATAGGGGGCACTGATCTGAGCCCACTTTCCCCAACAATGGAATCACATCTCCATTATCACACATGCACAGACTTTCAGGCAGCCATATTTCATAGACATGTATTAGAGAGAGCCAAAGCCAAAGAATTAACACCTGCATAAAAGATGCAAACCAGGCCATCACATTAAAGAGTATAAATTGATCAAATGAAAATGTAGTAAATGACAGCCTAATGGTCCTCATTCCGGCTTCCTAATTCTCTGTGCACTAGATGCTTTTATGCACCACTGAAGTAGAGCCATCACAACCTTCAACTAGCCCCAGTTATTCTAATTACAGCCTAATGCTCTCCAAATACGTCTGGCATAAAAGCCTGCATAACCTGCCTTTCCTTAGTTTTCATGGGTCAGACTGAGCACTTTTAAAAATCTGAACTATGGCATAAGCTTATAGTACACACAAAATATACATTCTTAAGGAAAACGTGCATTTAAACTGTCTCTGGTATGGTAACCTATCTCTGTATACAGATCAGAATTTGTGAAACTAGAGGAGTTTGAAGATTAATGAGAAAATGTGATTAAACTGCTATGAAAACTCTAAGTAAAAGATATTATTAATTTCCATGTCTTAATATTTTTATTCACCATGGACACGCAATTTTGTCTTATTAAGACTTGGAAAAAATTGGTCAGATAGTTGTTTCAGTATATTATCAGTATAATAATAACAATAGCTAATAAGCACTAATTGCTTTACCTGAGTTAACTCATTTAATCCTGTAACAACTCTAATCAGAAGATACTATTATTATCACTATTTTAGAGATGATGAGACCAAAGCATAGAGAAGTTGAGTAAATTGTCTCAGGCCATACAACATGTAAGTGGTAGACCTGGGATTTGAACTAAGGCAGTCTGTCTTCAGGTCACATTTTTTAACTACTGTACTAACTGCCCCTATGGGGGGTAGAAATGCAAGTCAAAGCCTATTGTATCAATAAGGGTTCTTAGACTGCATCTTAGCTCGCAGAATGTCCATGAGTGTCAGAGAGCCAGGTGCGGGGCCATCCAGTCAGGAACAGCGTTGAACATCATGCCACAGACCTGGTTCCGTAAAGCCACTTTGTTCTCCCTCGGGGCAGAACATCACACTTGAACTACCAACATCAGCCAAGCTGAATGCATGCTGCTGCTTGAATCTACTATGGCATCCCCCAGACACTGGATGTAGCCACCACCTCACCAGAATTGATTCTGCCAAGTCCCTACTTTTTTGCATCCCTAGCCTGCATCCAAGTCCAGCCTTTGTGGCTGATAATGATTACAGAAAATACATCCTGCAAAGACGTTACAGGCAACGCATTTGTTTCAGGTGAAGCAATCATGTAAACCTTTGAGAAAGAAAGCAATTTTTGATGGTTGATTATGTGTCACCGCTGAGAGGAATTTAAAGTCACCAAGAACATCTCCATTAATTAGGCACAATCAAGCTGTAGAGATAATGGAAAACAGGAGTGTTTCTTCGAGAATTTATTTTCCATTCAGATTAGCAAAAAGTATCTCTGAAAATCCTCAGAGGAAGTGAGTAATCACAGGCAATATCTACTGAGTCTACATCTTTCTTTGCACTGTTTCCCTTCATATGACGCTAATGGAGAAAAAATAGTTTTTTGTTTAAGTGTAAAGACTAAATAATGATAAATTGGTTGCCTGAAGTGTGGTAAAAAAAAGAAACAAATGGATGTGTGGCATTAACAGAGTTAATTATAGATGCAGATTAAAAGGCAAGATTAAGTAGTGGAAGAAAAGCCGAGAGTCACCTTCGGCCCAGACCCGCCAAGCAGCAGCGGTCAGTCACCTAGCAACAAGTTTCCTATCCCCGCTGTGCTCTTTAATTCAGCAAATCTGCTCAGGATGGCAGGCTGTTCTCCTGACAAAACGCATTATGTAGGAGACGGAGGGATACAAAAATCCACTGTACACAGCACTCTGCTCCCTATTGACCACTGATCCTTTCTCTCAATCCACAAAAGAGGCTCACATAATGCCCTGAAAGGAGAAGAGTCTCCACAGAGAAAACATTTGCTTGTAATTGAGATTGACTACATAATGAAAATGATGTTCTTTTTAAAATTCTGCTTGTTGAGGCCACACTTTTTGTCTCCTGGCACTCAAAACACATCCCCGCTGGGAAAAGGGGCAAACATTGTAAAAACTCAAAACTGTGATTTTTTTCTTTGCATTGAAAACACCCATTCTATAACAAAATGGCCAGGTCTCTCTCCTTAGAACTTAAACAAGTGATAAGAAGGTAAACAGGAAAACTTCTTTTCAGAGTTTCTGTCACAAATGCTCGCTTTGCTGAAGGCATAGAGGCCTTCAGCCTCTATGATGGTTGATGCATGCTCATTCATTTGCGCAACTAGACAAAAATGGTAGACAGAATTTTGATTTCTTGATTGCTCCCTCTATGAAAAGACCATAAATTGCTGGTCAAAACTCAGTCACCATTGCAAACATGTGGGTTGAAGCACCTATTAAAATCTTAACCTGGCTCAGAGGAAGAGACAGAGACAAGGAGAGGGCAGAATAACTCATTTCCTTAATCTAGAGGACACCATTAAAGTGACCTGTGTATGGCTTAAGTTGATTTCCTATAAAAAGATTATGTTGGGATCTTTGTGAAGACTGATCCAGCAAAATCAACTGTTTTAAAAGTAGATCATTAAATCTATTAATTTTTAAATAATGCTGAAATTATTTTTAAATGATTAGCAAGCATTAATTTACATGTCTGGGTTCAAAGACTTTATTATACAAAATAAATGACTTTCACAAAAAACAAATGATTTCCCTACACATTAATAAAATTCTCTTACTGGAACATGCATTCAACAAACATTTACAAGGCACCTACCTGTGCCAGGCACTGTTCTAGATGCTGGGGATCCAAAGATGAAACATACAGAATCCCAGCACCCAATAGAAACTGAGGACTATCACACAACTACAGCATGGTGTGAAGGGCATTGGGATAGAGTTTGGCACAGGGTGTAAGGGAGCACCTAGAGTGTTATATGGCCCAGAATGTAGGGGGAGTGAAATGTAGGGGGATGTGTGGTTAGAGATTGTCCAAGTGAAAGAGAAGTTCTTGGCAGAGAGAACCTTGTACAAAGATTCTAAAAAGAGAAAGAGCATGGTGTTTTGAGTGACTGGGAGAAGTTCAATATGGAGGAGGCTGGAGGTGGAGAGGTATTCAAGGACCAGATACATGTAGTCTCGTGAGCCAGGCTAAGGACTTTTCTTGAAAGTAGTGAGGAAATATTGATAGATCTTACTCAGGGGTGATTAGATTTGCAGTGACATTCACAGGTGATTTTTTTTTTTTTAAGAATAGTTGATTTACAATATTGTGTTAGTTTCAGGTGTACAGCAAAGTGATTCAGATATATGCGTGTGTGTATACATATATATGTGTGTGTGTATGTATATATATATATATATATATATATATATATATATTCTTTTTTATTCTTTTCCAGTGTAGGTTATTACACAGGTGATTTTTATGTCTTCTTCCTGAGGAAAGCTCTTAGATAATAAAGGAATGCAAATTCCCCATTTTAAGTTACTATTTAGGTTAGATGATGGAGTTCAGATTTTGCTGAAAACTCTGATGGGAAAAGAGGATTGTTGGTTTTATTGAATGGTTGAAAGAGAAATATAATACTTCAGTTTTCAGGGAATAGTGAGGTAGTGAGTCCTTGATGTTACTGAGGCTGCACCAAGTTGGCACAGAGTGAAACAAAGCAGAAAGTACTTGACATTTGTGCATCATTATTTTTTCTTTTTATAAATTTATTTACTTATTTTTGGCTGTGTTGGGTCTTCGTTGTTGCATGTGAGCTTTCTCTAGTTGTGGTGGATGGGGGCTACTCTTCATTGTGGTGCGCGGGCTTCTCATTGTGGTGGCTTCTCTCGTTGCGGAGCACGGGCTCTAGGCGCGTGAGCCTCAGTAGTTGTGGCATGCGGCTCAGTAGTTGTGGCTTGCGGGCTCAAGAGCACAGGCTCAGTAGCTGTGGTGCACAGGCTTAGTTGCTCTGTGGCATGTAGGATCTTCCCAGACCAGGGCTTGAACCCATGTCCCCTGCATTGGCAGGCGGATTCTTAACCACTGCACCACCAGAGAAGCCCCTGTGCATCATTATTATACTGATTAATACAACTGCATCAGTGACTAAATTAGAGTAACAAAATAGGTAATTTTCTGACTTCCTATCCTTGAAAGTGAAAGCTGTCATGCCCTATGGTAAAAAAATCACTGGTATTTTCTACTGTCTTAGTAAGTGGACTGAATTGATGGGATGTGTGCACTACGCATCTGGGCTGAAAAGTGGAAGATTATGTAAAACACAAAACAAATCCCAAGAGAACAGTTTATTATCTATATGGAGACATGATTAAAAACAAGTCAATACACAGCATAGCAATTGTCTAGTAGTTAGTTGTCATAGGAAGGCAGTACTGTACTGTCTGTAATCATGAGCATCTGCCTGCCCTTTCTACCACCCTCCCATTCTCTCTTCCCACACTGTCAGGATACAGTTTTGCATAGACTAGGCACAAGAGGGCGAGTCCAGTATCCGTATCAGGACCAAAGATGAACCAGTTCTAAATGATGATTTCATATCTCTGCTAGGTGGCACATCCCCATATTTGCCACACTGCTGATGGCACCCAGTACAAGGCCCAGCACCAAGCAGTCCAGGCACAGCATTTCTTGCTTGGATGGTTAGCTAAATTTTTAAAAGGCATGTCAGAACTCAAGAGGTAAAAGATCATGAAGGGTGACAAAATGGAAATACTCAGTGCTATAAGGACAGGAGCCACATTAACAGCAGACCCCAGGCCCTTCCATAAGCAAAGTTGTAACTTTTCCTTGAGGGGATTTTTGGTATATTCTGTGGTATAGTTGACACAGACATTTTAATTGGCTCCTCCACTATTATATTTCAGCAGAGAGGCTTCTGAGATTAAACAGTTTTCCCATTGGTACTATATATATTCCATTGTTTCAGTAGAAGTAAGTAGTTTTGAATATCTACTCACTCATTAAAACTAGGACTAGTTTCTTGAATGGGAAGAGTTAATTTTTACCCTTTGTTGCAGTGAGCAGTGGCTAAACCAATGCTGATGGGCTTAGCAAACTTCAGCATTCCCTTCTTCCTCTACCCAAAGCATATCCTTGCAAAAATTTCCTAGTGGGTATTTCAAGGGCCACTCCACAGTAGCTTTCTTCTTTACCAGGAAGAATCCATTGGGAAAACAGGGTCTCAGCAATGCCCGTCAGTTCCCTATAAAAGGTGAATTTAAACTCTCAAATGACAATGGGTCATATCAACTCCACATGATGAGCCACAGAGGATTTATGAAATAGAATTATGTCAGGGTCTGTGGAAATGTAAGAGTTAGGAAGGCTTACTCCAATAGTTTCTTTCAGAGAGTATGCTTAATAACTTTGCACATTTATGTCTAATCAGTTAAACCACATTATCCTCCCTCTTAGCTTTCTCATAGAAGATTATCTGACATTTAGCATTCACCAGTTTTTCTGAAAAGGTTAATAGTTCACCAGCCAAAGTTAGAGCTAAACAGAATTGATCATTCCTAAAACTCTTGGTTGAAATGTGAGGGCTTTGTGTTGACAGCCTAGGGGTTGTAATGAGTCTCCAGTACATTCTTAAGGCTTGTTTCTTTTGCCCTGTGAATGGAGAGAGTAAAATTATAGTCTCTAGGTGTTTTCCACGGTTCTTTCACATGTAGGCTTCCCGACACCAATTAAAGAGATTATGTCATCAAGTGAAAGGAAAGCTATAACTTGTATGTTAATGCTGTGATTACTTGAGACAGGGTCACAGGACCCAATAGCATAGCAGCTGACCTTCAAAAAACTAACTTTGAGCTCAATTCCTAATTAACCTTTTTCAATACAAGAAAGTATAATTTCAGGCCATTGGCCTTCCAAAATATTCACTTTTTCTTGTACTATAAATGTGTTAACGAAAATTAATTAGTAATTGTCAAGAGATTTTTTTTCCCTTAACGATGTAATCTTTGAGGATGAATTTTTATTTCCACTTTAAGTATTCTGTTTTCTTAGTGAGCAAAACTGCAGGAAACACACTTATACCTACAAGAAACGTAGTGTTAAAATAAGTTCATGTTGGTGCACAAAAATGTCAAATAAATAGTACACTTTGCCACTGAATAATCAACATTGTGAGATTATCAACCATGTGGACATATGGAAATATGTGCAAATTTTAAAAGATTATATTGAAATCCAAAAATTTCATCACTTTGATTTAATGTTCTCTGTAATTTTTAAAACTTTGCTCTGCTATACAATGGTATCTTATTCCAGAAATTGCCCTTGGATAAAAGTGTTCTAATTATATTAGCTCTTATTTTAGTCAGACCTGAAATTGATAGCTGGTGGACTTCACATTCTTATAATCTCTGATACCCTCTGGCTGAACAAAAGAGAAAGTAACTTTTAAAGTAGTTCTATATAATGAATGGCTGAAGGGTTTGGTACTGATATTCTTGGTTTGTCTCTGGAGATTATAAGACTTCTCTGAATAAATGATTTTTACGTTATTTAGTAATCACTCTCATGACCTCCATATTAAAGTGACATTTATCAAATTTTAAATCAAAATTAGCATTTTTATGCCATAGATTTAGAAAATACTTAAATGTGACTTAAATGTAGGTTCTACTACTCACTCCTTTGGCTGCTTTGAATCCAAATTGTACATAACTCAGGCCAAAATGTTGTTTTATTAACAAATTATTCAGAAACTATCCTAGCAACATTTGTATTTTTCTGTTTTACATTTTCCCCAGTTTTTCAATAGCAGCACTTTTTATTGTTAGTTTTGGACAATGCGGCACAAAATCCTGCAATATTTTAATGGAAAGAATTCATAATTATTACTCTTCTGGTTAAAATACCCTAATATTCAGGTCTGAAGTGTACTGTAGTAGAAATAGAGCAATAGACTTTTTAAAAGAGCCCCACAAAATGCTCTGAAATACACTGGCAAATATGAATTTTTTGTATACTCTTTGCCTTGTGGACAGTGTACAGAGGAATACACTGCTGTTTTGTTTATCAGTTGTATTTCTCTTGGAGCATTCATACATAGCAGGATTGAAAAGAAGAGCAGGACCAGTAATGAGACACAATTAATGTCTTGCATAGGTTTCACTCAAATCAGAAAAATGATACCAAGGACACGGTAGTGAGCACAATAGAAAACAGTTGGAGCACAGCTGGAAAAGTTGCTTTGATATATAAGTATGCAATTGGCATTGATCCTTAGGCTTTTAGGATGAAGCAGGGAAAAAAATCTTCCAGCTCTCAATCCAATCTATAAAATAAAGAAACACATAATGTTGGAAAAGCAAACAAAAAGTGCACATTTTAAAAGCAAATTTTATGTAGGTTTAACATTGTTCCAAAAATAAAAAATAATCCTGGATAGGACAGTTCAGGGTCCTTGTAAATTGTGTGTGTGTGTTTATGTATGTACTTGTCAATGGGGGAATTGGGCACAGGAGGAGTTTAACATGGCTGTGAAATGGAATTTTCAATTTCGGGGAATGGCAAAATGACTTCTGAAATTACCATCAACACACTTGTCCCACTCCTGGTGGATTCTTTTGTACTGCTTGATTCCCTTGAATTCATTTAAAAAGGAACAGTGTTATGACAGGATTTGAGATATGCTAAATTAGTCCCATTCTTTACTTGGTGACTAGGGTGACTTAGAGAGCAAGTAGACAGCTAACACATTATTAACACTTACCCTTTTTTGGTCAGCTGAAATGCATATCAATGCACAAAAGATATTATGTAATTCTAGAAGGGTTAGTTATTAATACATTTTATTAAATCTCAGAAGTTAAATGTGTTAAAATATTTGTAATATAAATGAAATTATTATTGGACTTTAGTCCTCCCCTAGAATTGTCTCCTTGGTACACAAAGGAGATGAAATGCAGGGATTCCTGGGTTCTTTTCTCAGCTCTCATTGAACTCTATTCCACTCTCCAAAATGTCCTGGATTTGGGAGGAAGGCATTGCTCTCAAGTTCCCAAAGAGAATAATT
This sequence comes from Mesoplodon densirostris, assembly GCF_025265405.1. Lineage (NCBI taxonomy): Eukaryota > Metazoa > Chordata > Mammalia > Artiodactyla > Ziphiidae > Mesoplodon > Mesoplodon densirostris. The sequence goes on from NC_082664.1 coordinate 42,608,345, forward strand.
TCTTTAAAATATCCAGAAACAACCGCCACTCTCAGTAATTATGCATGCCAGCTGTAGAATGCCACTCCGCATAAACATATACATTTCCGCCTTTCCCCATAACCATTCTACTTTCTTGATCCCTTTAACAGCTGCTCACCTATTCATTAACACAGCTTAAAAGTTTCACTGGGGCCTCCCTGGTGGCGCAAGTGGTTGGGAGTCCGCCTGCTGATGCAGGGGATGCGGGTTCGTGCCCCAGTCTAGGAGGATCCCATGTGCCGCGGAGCGGCTGGGCCCGTGAGCCGTGGCCGCTTGGCCTGCGCGTCCGGAGCCTGTGCTCCGCAGCGGGGGAGGCCACGGCAGTGAGAGGCCCGCATACCGCAAAAAAAAAAAAAAAAAAAAAAAAAAAAAGTTTCACTGAATTATTCTCCATCTTATTTAATTCACAAACATTTGATGAACACCTCCTATTCCAGTCCCTCTTCAATCTCTAGTTAGATTTATCCCTTTGAGCAAAGCCCATAACCATTCTGGGCCTCGATCTTTTCATCCTTAAGATAAAATGTTTAAAGTCCCTAGTGATTCTGTACGAACTCTCTTGTAACTCTGTCTTTTTGAAATCTTTTTCTGGAAAAAGACAAAGCACACAAAAATAGATATTAACACATATATTTTCAATGTTTTCCTTTATTCACTAATGGATGCCTATGTTCATATAGCAAATCTCACATCAAAAAGTAAACTGCAGATAAAGTATCTTCAGGTTTCTAAGTTATAAGTGATAGGAAGTAGATGGTATCACTTAATTCCTATTATTTATAACCTAGTTCCTTTCATTTAGTTAAAACGTATTTGAGGTATCAAAATCCAAGAAAATATGAGGAGTTGGATAATCCAGTGAAATTCACTGTAATGAAATATGATGCTTTTACAAAGGTATGCAAAAACCTACACACATGCAAAGACAAACGTGTGTATGTATGGAACTGAGAATGTGGATGGGTACAATACTTATATATGATTGTGTTTAAAGCAAAAATTGCTGGAAAAGTTTAGATAGAAACCCCTTTTATTGATGCATTATTATTGGTGCATGCCAAGAATGCATGAAAACATCTGAAGAAAGCATTTAACAAAGGAGTTTGGGGGAAACTCCTTTTACAAATCTTTTAAATCATAGCAGTATGAAGTAAGACACTGTGAAGGAGAAAAAGACTCTGGTGAGGAGTGGGGCTTCTATGGTTCGCCTCCGTGATACACCTCAGGACGCAGCCAGGACTGTAATGTCATTCCAGCAGTTCCTGTAGGCTAGCCTCCCAGAGCGCCAGGCTAGGAGCAGTTGGGAGACCAGGGCTCAACAGTGAACACTTAATGAAGACATTCCTGGACCTAGATAGAGCTGTACTGTTTTACAAAGATTTCCTTACAGAGAAAAACTCAAACGAGTATTAAGCCAGCACTTCTCTGTGACTCAGTAGCGGAGTAAGAGAAAAAGAGAGAACTGGAATTTTTTAAAATGGCTTTGCAATTATGTTACAATGCAAAGAAAAAAAAAAAAAAAAGGCCAGCACACCTTATAGTAAGCATTTAGCTTGACAGTGGACTCAAGTCTTTCTATTAAATATTATTGTTGCTGATATTTTTTAACATCTTTATTGGAGTGTAATTGCTTTACAATGGTGTGTTAGTTTCTGCTTTATAACAAAGTGAATCAGCTATACATATACATATATCCCCGTATCTCCTCCCTCTTGCGTCTCCCTCCCACCCTCCCTATCCCACCCCTCTAGGTGGTCACAAAGCACCGAGCTGATCTCCCTATGCTATGCGGCTGCTTCCCACTAACTATCTATTTAAATTTGGTAGTATATATAAGTCCATGCCACTCTCTGACTTCGTCCCAGCTTACCCTACCCCCTCCTCATGTCCTCAAGTCCATTCTCTACGTCTGCATCTTTATTCCTGTCCTCCCCCTAGGTTCTTCAGAACCTTCTTTTCTTTTTAGATTCCATATATATATGTGTTGTTGCTGACATTTTAATGAAACCTTGAATGCTAAGTTTATTTGAGCTGCTACTGATTTTTTTTTTTCCAGCCGTTAATGTTCAAATAACAAACATCACTGGGATAGATTTGGGAACAGGGTTTACTCCGCCACCTGCTGGTCATTTAAAAATACTGCTGCTCTCAGGAGCTCGCGGCTAGAACAGCGAGACTCAGCCCTGGTTTGTGCAAATGCCACGCTGTACGGGAGAAGAATTCACCTGGCCTGGGTGGTGGTGGAAATAGCACTGGATCTGGCATCAGAAAGCCTGGGGTAGAAGTCGCAGTTTTATCATTTCTTCTATATCCAGCTGCCCGAGCTCCTTCCATAACCAGAACAGCTCTCCTTCCCTCTCTGTGGACGGCTCTACCAAACCCTTAATTTCCTCCTCCCTAAGATAGGTGTTGTAAGTCCTTCCTTACACATCTCAAATGGGAAAATGCTTTTAAAACCGTAAGGCATTATATAATTAAATATATTGGTCAGAATTAGGGGTTGAATTAACAGCATACTGCCTGCCATCTGTATTTCATGTGGGCATCATCACAAAGCTTTTAAAGTCCAAAATCTAACTGGAGTCACCTTAAGTCACCTCAAGAAAGATGGAAAAATATAAATGCATGTACGTATTTGCATGTATACTGAACCAGTTTCCAACTTCAGCAGATCCCCGACCTGTATCATCCTTCCATCTTCCAAAAATACCTATTCCAATGAAAAATGCTGAAAGGTTCCATAATTTGTGCTTTGAACAGAGAAAGTACCAGTAATCATAAAAACAAAATTACCTTCACGACCTTTTCTACTTTTGCTGAATAGTATTCAAAGTTAGCCTTAATGGAGCTCAGGGGGAAAAAACGGAAATACACAAAGCATAACAGCCAAAACTGAATTGATTAAAATTGCCACACTGAACTCTTTTTCTAACAATTTCATGATTTCCTCTCTATGGACTATTATTCTGTTTTTAAAAACTCCAATAAAATTTCCACCATTTACTCTTGTGAGGGACTCTTGTTGAAATTTAATATAAATTCGCAGGTATTCACAAAAGGCAAAATAACATCCTCCCCAATTGCTTTATTTCTTCACAGAAATATCCCTTAAAATAGGCTTTTTCATGCTCCTGAGCAGCCCTGCAATCACTCTCACAAAACAAACATAGAATTCTGAACCTAAGCAAGCCACTAAGTCTGCTTGGGGAGACAATGTCTTCCTTGTCATTGATTTTGCCTTTTTTTTTAGAAGAGGAAAGTTTTTTTTTTCCCCTCCTATTTACAGACCACCCATGAACCTTTTAATTTTTCTCTTTTAATCTGAGAAAGGGGAGAAAAGGAGACTCCTTGCCCTTAGCAGTTCTTGGGATTTTCTCCCAATAGGGTAAGTTAATTATTTTAACCTACTGATGAGGGGTGGCCAGGGCAGTCCGCATGGGCGGGAGGGAGAACAGGTGTTTCAAACACCTGCATTTCTAGGCTTAATTGCTCTGAAATCTTGTAGGCTCTCAACTGCATTCTCCTTTCTTTACAGAGGCTCGGGGGAGGGGTTCATTTGTGGAGTTCTTAACTAATTGTAGCATAAATATTCAACCCCTTTTGGCTGAACAAATTATTTTCTTTAAAATGAACTCCAGGTAAATTTAATTAGGAAAAAAGTGATTGACAGGTATTACTCTGAATGCAAGGATTAAAAGCCCTACTGTTGTTAAAAGAAAAAGGCAGAGTCAATTGTCAGCCATGTTCTAATTGTTTTCTTCTCACACCAACGAGTTCAGGTAAAGAAAACCCAGATCAATGATTCTGGAATTCTTCATGTTGTGTGACATATCTACCACAATTCCAAAAAGTAAATTTTCTTTTCAGCAGAGTGCATGGAAAAATATGCTCTTAAAAGATGTTGTGATAACCTATGTACCAAAATGAGTATTTAATGTGGTGTTTTATTTTCAGCTTAAGTGTTTTCATAAACATAACTTGTAATAATTGAATGCCAGGCGTATCTTATATATCTTCTCATTTAATCCTCACACCAACCCTGTGAGATATTTCCTATTGTGAGCCTCCTTTTACATGTGAAGAAGCTGAAACATAAGGAGACTAATTAATTTATCCAAGGCCAGTGGTTCGTAGGGATTCCTACTTAGGCAGCAAGGCCTAGAGTCTATGACTCCCATTCGTATGGTTCATTCACTAGAAGTCAGTCTCCCTACACTGAATAGTTGGTTCTCCAGGAACATTTCCTGTTGATTTCTGAGGGTGGTAAAGGTAAGACAGGGATTAGAATTTCAGTGCTGAGCAAAAAGCTCCAAGAGTTCTGTTTTCTAGTCCTGAGTTGTGAGAACAACCCTGGGTCATGCACAGTATTATTTTAAAATTGATATGGAAAGATTCTCAGAAAAGCACAGGACTCCAGGGTGTACCAGGCCTGGAGCCAGGAAATCTTAATTGCAGTTCTGACTTGGAAATCCAATTATTTTGGAACTAATCCCCCCTGCTCAATGAATAAGTAATCTGTGGTCCAGAGAAATTAAGGGAGATTTGGTCGAACTTTCACAGTGGGGTCAGAGTCAGGTGCAAGATTACAATCCAGAAATACTGCTTCACAGCCAGTGCCTTTTCACCCCCAGTAACCAATTTTTCTTCCTTAGATGAGGATAATTAGACTAATCAATTAGGCCAACAATTTAATGACCTTGCCATATGACTGACTTCTTGTGTATTGGTGAAAAGGGCACTGAAATGGAAATACAATCTGTTACTGACGTGATGATTCTCATCAGGCAGCAGCTAACACATGCTCACTTGACACAGAAAATCAGGTGTCAACACCGGCTGACTCTGGCAAGTAAACATTCTGGCCTCAGACAAGGGAATCTTAGTTCTTGCTTCCACTTTCCTTTCTGCCTGCCCATTTTCACCTGTATTTTCAGGGTGTAAGGGTATAGAAATGGGAAAGGGGGGATTCCCTACTGGAAACTGCCTGGAACTTCCCTCTTCCTCCTGACGGATCCCAGCCTTCCATTAGGCCTGGCTCTACCACCATTTCCCTCCTTGCAGCCTGTTCCCAGTCTCCTTTATGACAATAAAGTCACCTTGGAATGGAGGTCAATAAGCCATTTTAGAATTATGGAAAGGGAGGGGTGCACAACTGCAGCATGAGTAATGTGTCCAAGATTCCGTTGGGACACACTAGGTCTTAAGGCAGGAGGTTATAATACAGGTTAAATGGGAAATTTCAGAGAAAGCCCTATGTTGCAGGGAAAGGAAACTTATGTGATTGGTTGTATCTCGGGTGAAGGTTAGGTATGTAGAAGCTTGGTGCATAACAAAATTTGAGCATAGAAAATCTCATCCCAACAGCTCCCGGGTTAGTCTTGGAAGGTCCATCCAGGTATTTTGAGTTTCTTAGATCAATAGTCCTTATCATAAGACAGAGTTGTCACCTAGTTACCTTTCCCCACACTTGTATTATCTATAGTACTGAGTATTGGATAGCAACGCTTCTCAAACTTCAGAAGTACACACAAGCCAACTGGGTATCTTGTTAAAGATTCTGATGTAGGACGTTTCGGGTGGGCCTGAGAGTCTGCATTTCTAAGCAATTCTTAGGTGATGTTGATGCTGCTGGTCTGTTGATCTTACTTTGAGTAGCAAGGTGATAGAGTAAATTCAGCTGATTTAAGAAGACAATTCTCTTCTACTTTTAATGAAAAATTTAGGGAAGCCTTAGGGAAGGATTTTAAAAAATATTAATTACACTTTTGCATACCAATGTGTTCTGCTAACATTGTGTGGCTTGACTTGTATTTTTTGAATGTGAACTAGTTGAGAGAAAGTGAACTGCAAAGTTGGTAAGCCTAACTCACATGCTTAGGAAGTTCTTGTTGACGTCGATGTATAAGTCTGCATTTTAGATGTCGAAGTGTTTGAGAGAATCAGACATGCTGAATTTATAACTGTAGTTTGAAGCAGCAGAGGGAATTTGAATAACTATGTAAGTGGCATAAAACTTTAGGGGAATTTGATCTTTTAAATTTTAATTAAATATTAGTCAAAGAACTAGATAAAGAAAGAAACATACTTAAATAATTCATAGAGCAAACAAAAATTATAATGAAAATGGGAAAATATTAAGAATGGAATGAAAACAAAATACTACATATCAGAACTTGTGGGATAAAGCTAAATCGAGAGTTATAGAAAAATTCGTAGTTTTTAATACTATGTTAGAACAGAGGAAAGGCTGAACATTAGACGTTAGAAAAAGAATAACAGGATAAATTGAGAAAGAAGAGGAAGAAAATAATAATAAACAATAATAAAGAGCATAACTTTGTGAAATAGAAAACAAAGAGAATCAACAAAGTCCCAAACTGGCTATTTGAAAAGACATAAATTACAAATTTCAATAAAGACTGATCAAGTAAAAGATAGAGGATACATATAAATATAAGCAAAATCAGGACTGAAAAGGAAGCACAACCAATGATGCTGCAGAGATTTTTTTTTAATTATGAGGATATTATGAACTGTTGCAAACACATTTGAAAACCTGGGAGAAATGGACAGATTCTTTAAAAAGCATATAAATCATAAAACTGACTCAAGAAAAAATAGAAAACCTGAAAGGTTCTACAAGCATTAAAGAAATTGAATTTAGTAGTTAAAAGTTCCACAGAGATTATACACCAGACTTCTCCAATTTTAACAGTTTACCAAACATGAAAGGAGTACAGAAAAAAAAGAGGACACTCTCAAACACATATCTAAATGGAAATTCCAGGTGGATTAGAGACTTCAGTGTGAAAGGCAAATCTATAAAGCTTTTAGAAGATGGACATCTTTATGGCATGAGGAACTATTTTTTAAACAAGACACTAACTGCACAACCTGTGGAGGAAAAGATGGGCAAAAAAAGTCAAAATACCATAAGGAGAAAATTTGAGATAACATTTCACACTCCTCAAGTTGGCAAAAATTTTAAAGTATGACCAAATCAAGTGTTTGCAAGAATGTGGAGGAACAGAAACTTCTATATACTGCTTGTGGCAGTGTAGATTGTTAGAACCACTTGGGAAAACAATTTAGCCTTATCTAAAAAAATTGAAGACATGCATGCCATGTGACCCAGCCATTAGATATATGCACAAAGGAACATTGTACATATGTACCAGGAAACATGTACGAGAAAATTCATAGCAGCAAAATCCATAATGGTAAAAATCCTGGAAATAATCCAAATGTTCATCCATAGAGAAAGAAATTGTGACATTAGTCATACAGCAGAACATTATGCAATATTGAAAATGAATGGACACAACAACATAGATGAATGTCAGGAACACAATGTCACAGAGGAATATAAAGCAGCAGGAAACTTTATACACACTCCTGTGCCTGGCACTCATCATAGCGGTCCATAATCCATAAGGCCTGTTTAATCTACCCAGGCTCATATCCTTCCTCAAACCACAGTCATCGAATCTGCTAGGCACTTTTCCATAGTTGCTCCTATGTACCGATCTCTCCTCCTCCCTTGACGTCACTGGGATCGTCACCTCTCCCGGAGTAGACACTGCTCTTCAGACTCAAGGAACCAGCCAAGGTCTCCCAAGCCCCGCCAGATCTCCGACCCCACAGGAAGCCATTTGTGGCTGCTCCACGTGTCTCCTCAGAACGTCCACGGAATTTATTGTCAGGACCGTGATGTTTTGTAATGAATCGTTCTCCAGGTAAATTTCATCTAGCAGGTACATAGTGAGCTCCCCTTATGTGAGCGAGCCTGTGGGAGGTGCTGCAAAGGGGCAGAGATGAACATGAAATAGTTCCCAGCCTCCAGTTCTAAAGAGTAAGCTATCAAAACCGGGTGGGAAATTAGGCAAAGCTTTGTGGCTGCTCTTGAAAGAGACGTAAAGCACCAGGTGGTGAAGTGGTTTGGAATTCGCAGACCTGACTTCTAGTCCTGGGTCCATCCCACACACCAGCGGTGTGACCTGGGCCAAGTCATTTTACTTTTCTATGCTTTAGATTCCCCATCTGTAAAGGTATGGTGGTACTACCCGCTTCGTGGGTTGTGGTGGGGACTACACAAGATGATACAGGATCGTGTGCTGAGGGCACTGTCTGGCACATAGTAAGCATAGGGGCAAACCTATGCTTACTATGTGCCTAGTAGCAATGAAGACGGCTAGGATTTTAACATGTGGAGATGGTGTAGGCAGGGAAAGTCGCCTCCCTTGAATAGTCCAGTTTGCTGGAGCACAGAGTTGAGGCAAGAGGAGACTGGGGAAGGGGAGTGGCTGGATCTGCTGCGGAGAAAGAGGCTGCATCTGACAAGTGTGTACTTAATCCTGTGGAAGAGGGTATTGGGCAAGGTGACCAACAGGACCATGCTTGGCGCTAAGAAGGCCCTGTGGAGAGAGAGTAGAAGCTGGGAATCTGATTAAAACCATTGAAAATTGTACTGTTTTGGCTGTAGTACAAAAATAATAATGCCATTAATCATTGAAAATTGTAATAATATTATGTTTATATTTTGCTTCTATAGAAACATAAAAAAGTAAATAAAAATTGATATAGACTTATACTCTATAGCATTAACTGCTATCTAACTAATTCCATTAGTAGTCAAAACTTCCAATAATGTTGATAATCATTTTTATTGCTAAAACTGTATAAGCAAATATTAGAAAAGTTTATCACCTAGGAAGCTGTGAGAGTGACTCAGTGCTGTCAGTGATAGACCTGGTTAGCATTTCCCTGACTCTCTTCTCTATTCTGGGAGGTAGGCAGGGGGCTGGTGGATGTTTAAAACAAGGACTTACCATGGTACTTTGAATTGGAAATGCTTTCTTGGTTTTATTTTTAAATTATCATGGCAAATAGTAATCATGTAACAAGTTATAGTTATCATCTAATAGAAACATAGGCACATTGACTTGCTTCATAGTCTTTGCAACATCTTTGAAAACTAATGCTCACCCAATCCACTTCAGTGCCCATGCTGGACTAGAAAACCCCTGAAAGAGCCTCTTAGCTTTATCAGTCAAAGAAGTAGAAAAAGGATCTTCTTCCATCCCATGCACTTTACTCTGGGCCTTTGAGTCTCTTTGTGACCCTGCCAAAAATAAAAATAAGATAAAATAAATATTATGAAATTTGTTCTCTTTGTGATTTTTCTGGCAATTGACACGGAGTCCTCTAGAGTTTAGATGAGATGGGTGGCAGATTCTGTGACTGACAGATTCTTTATGCCATGAATATAGACAACAAAAATGTAAGATTTCTCTTTCATAACTAAGAAATAAAAAGCCTTTCCTCCCCTTTTCTAAATACCTGACTTTTCCTCCCAAGAATTCTCAAAATTATAGTTAAGTCTCACTCACTGAATTCACAAGTCAATAAACTTAGAAAATGGATTGAATTATTCATTATGGTATAACCCACTTATAAATTAATCACAAGAGAGTAAATCTTCCCATAAGAAAGGCAATGTTTTTCTTGCATTCTACTTCTGTGGACTACTAAAAATAAATCTGCCTATTTGGCTCAACTGTAAATTTGTTTTGAAAATCTGAAAGACTGAATTTTGCTAAGTACAGACCTTGCTTATTTCCATTTCCTGGGTGTTACCCAGAGAATGTACAAAGAAATATTTGCAACCTATCAGTAAATGCTAGAGAATATGCCAGGAAGTTTGCAATCATATAAGGTATGACAAAGAAAAATATCCCTTCTTAAAAATGACTTTCAAAAAGAGTTCTTACTTTTACAATGCACTGTGATGCTACAAAAATAAATAAATAAATAAATAATCACCATGGTTTCCTTTCTTTAAAAGAAATAATGTATAGGTATTTCAATTTTCACAATCAAATGCCACAGCTTATGAGATAGTTCAAAATGCAATGCAATTACCTGACTTCCACAAATGCTCCTTTGAAATGGAAATAATGGGAGTTGATCACATTTCCTACTGAGGCAGGATTCCCAACGCTCTATTAATGATAGAAGACCTATTTGTTGCTCTAACTTGAAAACACACACGCAGAGTACAAGAATATGGAAGTGTTATAAACCATGTACAGTCACTGAACAACAATTGGGAATATTTATTGAGGGTGTGCCATGTGCCTGGCACTGTTCTGAGTACTTCATGTATAAGAACTTGTCTCATTTAATCATAATAACCTGATGAAGTTGGTACTATTATCATCATCTCCATTTTACAGATGAGGAAACTGAGGCATATGCAAGACAAGTGTTCCAGGTCACAATTCTCTGAGACCCAAACTGCTAACTACTGTGCAGCCCCACATCCCAGAAAGCTCAGGTACAGTGACCAATGTTATTGCCAAATGCTGGCCTGGAGTGGACCTTTGCCCAAAGTGGTAACCAATGTCAGTGCTGGCAGAGCAGGAAGAGCTCATTCCATCCTGCCCCTCTTTCTAGACACGTGAGACTCAGAAAGTGGAGTGAAGGAGCTGGGGCTCCATCTCCTGCTTTCCTCTCGGCCACTCTTTGCTCTACACCGTACTTCTTTCTGCTTTTTACAAATGTGCTGATTTTATTGGCAGCTACTCTCACAGCTGTGGTTTTGGCAAAGCTAATGGAAGGGGAGCTTTACTATGAAGTCAAAGTTGCAAACTAAGGGTTTCCGAAGTTCAAGTCCCCTATGTCAGGCATTAGTTATCACAGCAGGATCATCACAGCATGACTGAAAGGCTGCCAGACCTTCTGTTTTGGAGAGTAAGATTGCATCATCAGTTTCTCTGTCCTGGATATTATTGCATTTAAGATGAGTCAAATCGTTTCCTAAGATGGTCTAAAGCATCTGATTGGCTGTACCACAATTTGGTCATTTTGTTCATCTGAACGTGGCTTAGACCAAAAGAATATATCCTGCCCAATAGCTGTTTCTCTCCTCTTTACCATGTGACACAGAAAGTTTCTGGAGAGTGGAGCTAAGCCACCCTCCATTCCTGCATTCAGTTAACAAGTGGTGATGACATCTCTGTTGAACATCAGGCAAGGACTGGCTTTTTACAGTTATGATCCCCACTTTCACAGGATTAAATCTTCCAGGGGAGAGAGACCATCAAACCAGCAAGTACTATAAAGTGTAATCATAAGAAAAGAAAGTTGAAGGGTTTATGTGAGACCTGAGGAAGGGCATCCAATTCAGAAGTAGGGGCCAGGGGTCGATGGAGTCTTCTCTGAGGAAAGACCTGAGATCTGAAGGAAGAATAAGAATTACTCAGAGTGAATGGCCTAAGGAAGGAGAGAGAAAGGTAAGACAGGTAGAGGGAATAGCATGGGAAAGGCTTTGAGGTGAGAGAGAGTATGGCACACCCATGGACCTGGAAGGGGTCCCCAGAGCTATTTGTATTCACTGATTTACATGAAAAAGATTTTATCTTTGTCCAGCTGGGGTTTGGAAATATACAGCCATAATCAAAACCAAGTTACAGGAAACGCTTGCAGGAAATGTGGTAGGAGTCCCCTCTGTTTGTATCACGTTCTGTGAGAGGTGGGGCTCTGTGTGCACAGGAAGGACCATAACACTTTAGGGCTCAAGCGACCTCCAGCTGAGTGCAGCTTAGACGCATTCTTCTCTCTCTCCCTGAGTGATGACTAGCATCTCTTGCCTTAGGTACAGCCTCTGTCAGTCTCAGAACGGCCACAGCCTGGTCTGCCGGCCAAGGAGGGTTTCCTGCTCTGTGCATATCTGGGCAGTGGTGACAGCAGTGATTGGAGTGAGAATAAGGTAACACTCAGGTAGCACTTCTGTGGAAATCTAGAGGCTGGAGGCAACAGGGTCTTGGCTCAGGTGGCAAGAGAAAGAGGGTATCACTCAGTTCATGTTATTTGGGAGCTCAAGAGCTTGCTGTGAGACCCCCAAATGGGCAAAAGTAAAAGTAGATTCTCCTCTCTTTATGATAATAATGGAATAGGGGCATAGCACATCTTCAGCCCTGCTGGCACCCTGCTGCTAGCAGTGGCACCATGGGCAGATGCCAGCCTAGAGGGAAACCTCCATGGATTTGTTGGATCCTAAGACTGAGTTGTATTTGACTACCAGCAGCAGCAAGGGACCAGTGGGACTACTTTGTGGATACCTGTAAGGACCCTGGGATTCTTAGAGGGGACTATGTAAAAGAAGGGTTTTCTATGACCAAGTAGGGAGAAAGGGTCTTGGAGCCACTGAAATTTGGGCACAAATGGGTTTACATCCCTCCTCACCAGCTGGGGAAGGCGGAGACATGAGTCACATCCAGAAGCCACCACCAGCATGGCTAAACATGATAAACTCTTGGAGATTAGAGGTGGTGTGTGGTTGAATCCTCTGTAGTAATTATTACATGTCTTCCACAAAATTAAGTTTTATAAATATTTGACAATTTAATGACTGACTGAGTGTCTTTCTGTTTGATCTTCCTGGAAGGAAAACCTTGAACCACGAAGGCATGAGAATTATGGTGACACAGAATGAGGTATGCATACCCCTGGGCATGTGTTTGGAGGGAAATTCCCTGGGGCATTAATTTCTCTTAAATATTTTTTGGACAAAAACCAAACATTTGAACTGATCTGGTAAGTAATTTAAAACATTTTGATTAGAACAGGCATGGCTATATTAAGGATTAGCATATTAAAAAGCACATTGAATCTATTCATACTGTGTAAGTGATATGTGAAACTAAATATAATACAAAGGTAAAACAAGTGAAAAAAGATAAAACAAGTGATTTCAAATATCAGACTTACACTAGGACACTTAGACCCTTCACCTCCCCTCCCTCCTCCTGGGGTCTGCACCTTCACTGCCTTTGGCCAATAGAGATACTTGAGTGGAAAAGTCTGAAAAAGCACTGGTGGAGCAGGGAAGAGGGGTCAGGAGATACAAGTTCTAACTTTCTACTTTAATCGTCATCATCATCCATCTTCTCATTAATAATAAGAGTAGCAGCAACAAAAACAACAGCTAGTTTCATCAAATGCTTACTAGGTGCTAAATACTTTTAATTTAAGCTCCAGTTCTACACACACACATACATCTTTTGAGGTGTATACTATCAATGTGTCATTTTATCCATTTACCAATGGGACACTGATGCACAAACAGCTGAAGTTACGTAAGGACTATGGGATGGAGCTGACTCAAATCCCTGCAGTCTGGCTTCAGACTCCGCATTGAGCAATAGGACCTTAAGATGCCGACGAGCTCTGCTGCCCCCTGCTGGGGAAATAGGCTGTTGGTCCTAAGCCAAAGCAATCAGCTTTGGACCGCACCATTGCGGTGGCGGGCAAGAAAACTCAGCCTTAATGGCATGCTTTATACTGGCGATGTCCAATGATCCCATTAGTATTTTCTTGCGGAAAGTGTGAATGTAATACAGTCAGAAATAGAGTAGAAAAGGCAGAGGCAATGAGGAAACAGTTTGAGGGGAAGCAAAGCAGGAAAAAAGAGGCAGGGGGTGATGCGGTCAGAAGTGTCCCCAATGCCCGTGAGCCCCTAGGAGAGATGACCTGGTGGCCGAGTCCCTTGAGAGCTCACACTTGCTCAATCTGCAACTGTAGCAACGTGCTCTGCTTCTCTGTTAGACCTGGCTGGGCCACCCCTGATATGTCTCCTAGGTTTCTTCACCTTCCGTTCAGTCATCCCTCAGCATGCGAGGTCGTCTGAGTCTCTCTTCTTTTTTTTCTTTTTTTAACATTCATTTATTTATTCATTTATTTATTTTTGGCTGTGTTGGGTCTTCATTGCTGTGCGCACGGGCTTTCTCTAGTTGCGGCGAGCGGGGGCTACTCTTCGTTGCAGTGCACAGGCTTCTCATTGCGGTGGCTTCTCTTTGTTGCGGAGCACGGGCTCTAGGTGCGTGGGCTTTAGTGTGGCACGCGGTCTCAGTAGTTGTGGCTCTCGGCCTCTAGAGTGCAGGCTCAGTAGTTGTGGTGCAGGGGCTTAGTTGCTCCGTGGCATGTGGGATCCTCCTGGACCAGGGTTCGAACCCGGGTGCCTTGAACTGGCAGGCAGATTCTTAACCGCTGCGCCATCAGGGAAGTCCCGGCTCTCTTCTTTTCAGTCTGGAAACCCGACACAATACCAGTTTGGTGTAGGTCCTTGGGCAAATCACTTCTTTCTGGGTCTCAGGTTTCTCTTCGTTAAGGCAGTTGTGTTTTCAAGCCAGTGTGCTACTGCCCCACTGAGGGCAGTTGGAATGTGCGTATGTGCAGGGAAGGGGGCAGGTTGATTGTCACAAAGACTTAGAGGGAGTTCACGGGCACTTAGCACCAGGAACCAGCCATGCTAAACATCCTGCTAAGGCCATTAGTACCCCTGAGGAACACTGCATGATTCAGAGTCTATATGATTGTTTCTTCTTATAAAAATGTAAGTAAATCCATTTTAAGTTTTGAAGTTCTGCTAAATTAGTTTCTTTAGAGTTGAATGTTAAAATGTTCAAGGGAAGTGAAAAATAGCTCATGATTTATACAGAACTTTCCAAACAGGAATTTAAATACTGGGTGATTTCTAAAGGAAACAGCTTTTCTGTGACTGGAGGATTTCTGGCATGTTTCTAATACCTTCAAGTTCTAAAGATCTAAAACCATGATCACATTAAACACAGATGTCCTGTGAGCCGGAAAGTGTTCTGCTGATAAAATTGTATGGAATAGTTTTCTTGAGTTGTGGGAAAAAAATTTTTTTCTCAGGCCATGGGTACCTGATTTTATTTATCTGCTAGTGAAGGCGGATGGAATGTTTGGCAGACTCAGACTGCGGCAGACTACATTAAGGGCCCTGTCTGCAGGGCCAGCTGCAGTTGCCTTTTTTGGTCTTCCTGGATCATCTGTGAACCTATGACTTAACTTTTAGGCGTTTCTTATTGCCTATGTTATTTTTGTATATCTGGGTACCATGTGCCTTATAATTATCTTAATATTTTTCATCAACTCACTTTTTAAAATCTTGTTTGCCTCCTAAGTATTTTCTGTGAAATGATGGTTTGCTAGGTGATTTATATTTTTCAAATATACTTTAAAATATATGCATAACTATTAAAAAATTTTTAAATTCATCCATATATTACCTTAAATCATCTTGAATAAGTGTAACCATAACCATAACCTATAGCAATAAGAAAGAGGAGTTTTTAAAATCCAGATTCTATATAGAAAACATAGGGATTAAAAGAGAATAAATAAACCCGTGTTTGTAAAATGGGTATGTATAAGTTTATGACAGAGTTGACTTAAGCATGAATGTGAGTGTGTGTGTGTGTGTGTCTGTGAGTGTGCAGTCAATTACATCTAATATTCATTGTGGCCTGATGTGACATTCTGGTATTAACTTCCAAATACTTCTTAATAAGTGGTGAAATACTCAGCCGGCATCACTGCAATGAATTACTATTGCTATAATTACTATTGCTGTATTTCTTTGCCAAAAGCAAAGAAATTTGACATGTGAGTTAGTTTATTCTGGCTTTTCCAGGGTGGATATGCAATTTCTTTTAGGCTGTGGAAACCACTGAAACAGATCCTGTGACAGAGACAAGGGAATAATTATAATGCTTGGCCATGGACTTGAAGGTGAGGAAGGAGAGAAGTGAGGACATGAGGGGGGTAAGGACAGTTAAACAGGGTTAATAGATTGTGGTCCCAGTGAAGGTGAGCACCAGAGGCCCTGCCTTTTCTGTCTGACCTAAGCATTTCCAGGAATGGAGAAATGAAGTCCAAGTTCCTTTAAGCCTCACAGTCAAACTCCTATTCTAGCCACAGGCCCACATTATTGGGGAGAGGTTCGCATGTGGCCACAGACCCCTCCACCAGATAAAGTCATAAGAAGAACTTAGACCTTTCTTCTATTCTTTCAAACATATGGGTTCCTCCATCAGCTATGCCTTCTTCTTCATTACTGAATACAGTAATAGCTTCACATGTTGGGAGGACCCTCAGTGAGTCAGAGTTCTCCTTAAGTCAAAAGGAAGGATCCTATTTACAGGAAACTACTGCCAGCTCATTTTCAGGTTGACACTGTCCATAGAGTTTATCGATTTCGCTTGCTTCTTGCAAGCGCCAAGGGGATGGGGATTCTCACCTGCTTTGCTCAGAGTTTGAGCACCAGGGTTTAGCACATAGAAGGTTCTTAATAAGCATTTGTTGAATGAATGAATGAACCTTAGCCTTTCCCAGCTTCAGTGAAAAGTGCTGCAAGACAACTGAGGAGAAAATAAGGAAGGCTGGGTCCCTGACATTTGTTGATGGAGAGGCTAGAAGCCCATGAGGGGTGGGGTCAAGAGGCTTTTTCGTGGACTCTGCCACACAGGCCAGAGTGAACCCCATGATATGCACCACGACCCCCTGTGGCCATTCTTGCAGCCCGTTTCAGAGACCTAGAACCTTAGCCCACGACTGCAGACGCAGTTCCTCTGCCCCTGGTCAGGCAGTTCCCACTGATTTAGAGATAAACTGTCTGATGTATACAGTTTGTCTGGCCTTCAATCTTCAGTGGTCTTTGCAGTTTGAAAATTATAGTGATGCCTGGCTATTCAGTGCTCAGACTTCTAAATCCCCTCCCTTTTGCCCCAGGAGCAGCCACAGCTCAGAAACCTAACTCCGTCACCCTGTCTTTCAGGAAGAGTACCCCACTGGTAGTGCTGTCCAATTTCATTTTAGTATTTCAATTAAAGTAATTTTTAAAATGTATCTCTAAGAGCGACTTAACTTTTCTAGCCTTGTAAGATTTTCCCCATTTGAAAAAATTTCTAAATCGTAGGAAAAAAGTCATTTGACAGATATCAAAAGGTAGTGTGTGGATGATTTAGAGTTTGGAAAATAGGTTTACCGCATGGAAATCATGGCCGGGACCCATTTCACACAAAATTAACCCGCAGACGTGGTTCGGTGTCATCCTTAGTGTGTGTGTGCCAACCACTTCTCTAGCCACACAGGGACTTTTTAGGGTTGACGACGGGAGAGCGCGTCTTAACTCATCAGCGCACACCTACTGGGCGCGGAGCATCGCAGGCCGAGATAAGTACTTGCGCGGTCGTTAACAAGCCTCTGGGAGCCGGCGGCGCGGCACCCACGTGCTCCCCGAGCGTCACGGGGGGCTGGGTGCCAGCAGGTGCGGGGTCAGGTGAAGCCACCGAGAGCCCGCCTGCCCAGCCCGGGAGTTGGATCAGCCGCGGCCCGCCAGGCGTCCGGACCTCTGCTCGCCGCGGGGCCTGGGCGCGGGCAGGCGGCAAACCCCGTGCTCCCCGGGCCTCGCGGGCGGGCAGCCTCCTCCCCGTCCTCGAGCCGGGCAGGCAGCTGCGCCCACGCTCGCCCTGTCTCTCGCGCACCCCCGAGCGCCAGCGGCCGCCCGGGGGATTTGTCAGCGCGCCCTATATAGCCGCAGACAGCTGCCATCTGTTATGTTTAGTAACAACCCCGCGCCGCGCCCTCTTCCGGTGAATAAGCCTGCCTCGGTCGTTAAGCCAGGAAGCTATTTTTTTAAGGACTCCCACTCCCTCTCTCTCAAGCAGGCTTTGCCCGTTACGCAGCGGCTGAGTCTTCAGCGTCGAATCCTCCTTTCTCCCTGCCTCCCTGCTGGGAGCAGGAGGCCGGATTCACTGCTGGCCTGGGCCTATCGGCAGGTGCTTCAATAAAAAAGCTGAGAGCTCCTCGCTCCATGGGTTCAGTGAAGAGAAAAATCTGTGATGTGTGCACCATTTTAATGCATCACATTTCAGTTCTGCAAATGCGAAGTGTAAATTGGGTTAGAATATGATTGTGAATCAGACCAGACGTCATAATTAATTTATCACCGTGCTCCAGATACATCAGCTAAAATAATATGAATTTAAAGTAACAGTTCCTCTTGCCCTTGTGTTTGCTGGTGAACTCTTAAAGAATATATCACTGGAGTAATAAAGGAACTAAGATTCCAGTCTCTTCTTGTGCTGTCAAAGCATGAATGTAATTAAACATTCTCAACCAAGTTTCTTCCACCAACTGAAATTGAATTTGCCCACTGACACTTTATATCAGCCTATGTCCCACTCTCGCTGACACATCCTGAGCTGCTGATAAACATTGGAGATGAGCTTTTTCATATTTCAGGCATATTTGAGATGCCTAAAGTTCCGGTCCCCCAACTGACTGATTGTTAGAATTTACTAGGGCATTGTCACTCAAAGTGTGGTCTGGGAAGCAACCGCACAGCGTCACTTTCAAGATCACTAGAAATGCAGAATCTCAGGCCCCACCGCAGACCTATGGAATGGGAATCTAAATTTTTAGCAAGACCTCCGTATTAAAGTTTGAGAAGAAATGTTCTTTTTTTAAAACCACAAATACCTTTGCCCAAACGTCTATATGTGTTTAGTAAGCAGCAGAGGTGATTCTTATAAGTTGAGTAGTTAGGTTTGGAGGTCACTGGTCTCTAAGGCCTAAGGTTCAGGTGACTTTTATGCTCGTGACATCAGCCAAATTTTTGAATCAGTAAAACTGTTTAAGAGTTTGGTACAGGTGAGTTTATCTGTTTGGTTGTCCGTGAATTACAGATACAAGAAGGTTTATGAATTATTTGGTTAAATAACAACACATTTATTGCTCCATTAGGGAAGCTCAAAACTGGGAAGGTGGATTTTCTCCTAGTATAACTGGCTCATTCACTCCCAGACTGAGTGTAGGCATGAGAGAATCTTTTGCTTGGCCATTAAAGCTGCTCCCTTCCCCCACCCCCTATTCAAATGGTCTGACTTTATATATAACAGTACCTTTCATTCAGAAGAACACAAAAGTCCTTTATGCTGATGCTCAGCACTGTTTAGGGCTGTGTTAGAGGACTAGGTCTAGTTCTGTACTTCACAATAAAAGAGGGATGTGGAGACCTTGGCAGAGTTTCAGAAGAAATTCCTAAAGGTTATTTTTACAATTCAGAGTGAATCTTCAAATTGTGTGGCATTATCTAGAAAATGGCCATCTGTCCATTGACATAAACAACATGAAATGAGCCTTCACTGCAGCTTGAGAGATTTTCAGTTTTATAGAAATAAATATTGTAGGAATGCGTTAGAGAAGAGAATGTCTCTGGACTGCAAGTTCTCAACCTTGGTTACACATTGCAATCAGCTGGGGAGGTTTAAAAAATCCCAGTGCCAATTATGTTGGGATCCTTTGGGTGGAACCCAGGCATCGGTATTTATTAAAGCTCCCCAGGTGATTCTGATGTGCAGCCGAGGATGAAAACAGTGCTTCTCCAACTGTAGTGTGCATTGGCACCATCTGGGGATTTTGTTCAACTGCAGATTCTGATTCAGTAGGTCTGGGGTCAGCCCAGCTCTTCTGCAATTCTAGCAAGTGCTCAGGTAATGTCCAAGCTTGGTCCATGTGCCAGGCTTTGAGTAGCAAGAGGCTAGAGGCCTTTGAAATTAGACTAAACTCTCTCCCAGGAAGAGTCCATGCTCTTATTTTTAGGCCATCTCAGAGTCCCTATGGCTTTATGATATTTGTCAACATGCAAAAGCGGTAAGTTCAAGTATTATATAAACTGATGAAAAGAAAACCAATATCAAGAACACTGCTTTGGATGAAAATCTTTAACAATGATCAGTATCTCCTTGAATGGAAAAGTAACAACAGAACTTAAAGGACGGAAATGTTCCCAGCTTTCCTGGACAGCACCACCATCCCTCTTCTCATGTTACGATTTCCTCAAGATGGCTTTGGTAGTAGCAGAGTTGTCATAATAGTATCTGGTTGAGTACAGGGGCAGCTGGGGTGCTGGCTTTGCTGTATCTGTGCTGGTAACATCTGGTCCACAGTAGAGCCATCTCAGAACCTAGAGGTTTCTCTGAGTTCTGGGCATAGGATACCCAACCATTTTGTCAAAGAGGTCCAATTCAACTGTCAACATGATGGGGCCAGTAAGTAGAGCTAAATTTTAAATTAAAAAAATGTAAACACGTCCAAGTGATATTAATAGCTAACCTAAATGACAGGGCTTTACATGTACTATCGCATTTGGTCCTCTCAACAACCCCTATTTACAAATAAGACAACAGAGCTTGAAGAAGAGCAGACACTTGCCTGAGGCCACACGACTCAAAAGCAGCAGAGACAGTATTGGAACCCACTTCTGCTTGACTCCAGAACCCTCCACATTGAGTGCATCCATGATAACAGATCTAGCTTGCTGTTTAGAATTTTCTATTGGATATTTCTGCCACTATAAGCAGTGTGTTCATGTTTTCCCTAGGCTGTGGACTAAATATTTTTTTAAAGCAGCCCTTTAATTTTTTAATTAGCCTGGTTCCCCAAAGATAAAGCTCTTTAAAGGTCAGATGTTAATTTAATCCTCTTTGGGTTATTGCTGAAAAAGATCAGCCGAATTGACCTTGACAAAAACTACCTCAGAGGCCTGGGGACAGACAGGCTCTTCGATATCAGTGAACACAGACAACTGCTGTTGCAGGAAGGGACGTTTTCTTTGCCTTTGATAGCAGGCAGATTTGTTTTTCTTGACAAGACCCTGAGTAAAAAGACTTAATATCCATCTTCAATGTGAATCGAATCGTGTCCTACGGACATTAGATCCTCAGCCCTGGGGAACACCGGGCTGGCCGCTGGGGGGCTGCGTTAGGCCGACTCAATGACCATGAGAGGAAACGGAGCGTGACAGGAGCCGAATCACATCACCAGAAAGGGCGGGCTCGTCCCACGCTCACTGGCCTGCCTCCACCACAGAGCCTCACCAAGGACAAAGTCAGTAAAGGCCCACAGTTCAGATGACACTTTCCTAAGGACAGTCAGAGTTTCCAAGATATCAACCTAAAACGCAGATTTTGCCCGAGAAGAACAAAAGTCTGTCAGCTTTGCGTCAACATGGTAGCAAACAACTTTATACGTGACCAACACAACAAAGTATTACTGTCCTGGGCCTGGGCCAGGACAAAGATGGGGGCCTGTTGGCCCACCCCTGGGCTGCCACCTCCCCCGCATGGCTGGAATGGGGACAGCAATGACCACCGTCAGCTGAGTGGATGTGTGGCCCCAGCTGAGCCAATCAGAGTCCTTCCCTGGAATTTTTTTTTTAAATTTATTTATTTAATTTATTTATTTTTGTCTGCATTGGGTCTTCGCTGCTGCTTGCGGGCCTCCTCTTGCTGTGGCGAGCGGGGGCCACTCTTGATTGTGGTGTGCAGGCTTCTCATTGCAGTGCCCCCCCCGGCCCGTGGCGCCCCCCCCCCACCTCGCGGAAGCAAGGGCTCCAGACGCGCGGGCCTCAGCAGCTGTGGCACGTGGGCTCTAGAGCACAGGCTCTGTAGTTGTGGCACACGGGTCCAGTCGCTCTGCGGCATGTGGGATCCTCCTGGACCAGGGCTCAAACCCGTTTTCCCCTGCGTTGGCAGGCAGGTTCTCAACCACTACGCCACCAGGGAAGCCCCCTGGAATTTTTTTTTTTTTTTTTTTTTTTTTTTTTTTTGCGGTACGCGGGCCCCTCCCGCTGCAGAGCACAGGCTCCGGACGCGCAGGCTCAGCGGCCATGGCTCACGGGCCCAGCTGCCCCGCGGCATGTGGGATCCTCCCGGCCCGGGGCACGAACCCGTGTCCCCTGCATCGGCAGGCGGACTCTCAACCACTGCGCCACCAGGGAAGCCCCCCACCCCCACTGGAATTTTTTTTTAATTTATTTATTTTATTTATTTTTGTCTGCATTGGGTCTTCATTGCTGCATGTGGGCTTTCTCTAGTTGAGACGAGCGGGGGCTACTCTTCGTTGTGGTGCGCAGGCTTCTTGTTACGGTGGCTTCTCTTGTTGCGGAGCACGGGCTCTAGGCACACGGGCTTCAGCAGTTGTAGCACACGGGCTCAGTAGTTGTGGTGCACGGGCTTAGTTGTTCCACATGGTGTGTGAGATCTGCCTGGACCAGGGCTCGAACCCATGTCCCCTGCGTTGGCAGGCAGATTCTTAACCGCTGCGCCACCAGGGAAGTCCCATTCCCTGAAATTTTTAAAAGTGGATGCAGAGAAAGGAATCATTGCCCTCCCAGTGACAGTGGAGGAGGGATTGAGACTTAGGAACTGTCAGCAGCCGCTTTGCCTCCCATAGGGAGGAATCTGGTCTGCCCAGCACAGAGGATAAGAAAGGCCAGGGAGAGGTGGGGAGAGTGCTCCTGTGGCCCAGCTGCCTTCCTAACCAGCCACAATTTAATTGTTCAACCATAGTTGCCTAACCTAGTTTGGTTAAGTTTCTATCACTTGCCACCAAGAAAGTCCTGACTCATGCAGGGGAAGGGTGTGAAATGTGATGTTAGCCCTCCTCTTCATTTTCAGTGTCCTCTCCTCTAAAATGGACAAGCAGTTCCTTCCTGAAGGGGATACTGGGTTTTTTTCCCATTCCAAAACCAGCCGGCTGATGGCTCCTTCCCCAAGGATCTGGCCCCCAACTTTCTGCCATGTGGCTTTAAGAAAAAGGAGAGTTTCAAAATTTCTCCTTTGGGGGAAATCTGCATTTTTTTTTTTTTAAGGATGGAAAAAGGATGCATTTCAGCTCAATAAGCTGATGACTGTAGGTACTTTAGCAGAGAGCAAGCCTTCCAGCTGTTGCTCCCATGACATCAGTGTTGACCATAGAGTTTTAGTAATGGAAAGGGATGGCATTTATGGAATGTGCCTGACAATGTGTGAGGCACGTTTTACAAAATACCCTTTTTCATTAATCCTCACAATCACAGATAAGAACTGCTAGTCCATTTTGTAATGTAGCTGAGAAATATTATGATTTTAACTATTTTCTAATCTTTTACCCATATCCTTTCTCTTACCATTCAGATATCCATGGGCACTTTCTAAATGCCTTCCCCCTAGGGTGGGATCAGTATCCTAGAAGAGGGAAATTCTTGGTATTTGAGTTCAATGGTAGATTTTTTTAATCTATAGTAGATTTATCTGACTTTTAAATGTAAGACCCAGGCACTTGAATAATTTTTCTTTTTTTAATTCTAAAAGCTTGTTTCTCAATACTAAGGGCCAAAGACAAGAGGACCTAGAGTCCAGACTTTAATCTATAAACTCAGAGTCAGCAAGTTACAGCCTGCAGGGGTAAAGCTTTTGTAAATAAAGTTTTATTGGAACACAGTCACTCCCATTTGTTTATGTATTGTCCATAGCTACTTTTGCACTAGAACAGCAGAGGTGAATGGTTGCAACAGAGACTGTATGGACTGCTAAGCCTAAAATATTTACTCTCTGGCCTTTTTTGGAAAGTTTGCTGACCTCTGCATAAACCATAGAAAAGAGGAAGAACACAAGAAGAAGTGGTGTCTTCTCCCCCAAAAAGAGATAAGGGTTTGACTTGCAGGAGGAAGGAAGAAATTTAAGGATGGGTGACTAGAGCTTAGAGCCTTCTGGGCTCTGGAGAATGGGCACAGAGCCTACCATCCTAAGCCAAGACCAAAAGGGGGAGAGAGAAAAACCACAGATCAACTTGGAGGAAATTGGAGATCTGGGAACCTTGGCCTGCGGGTGACCACATGAAGGGTCTTGGGGCAGCCTCAACACAGAGTGGTCTACAGAAGCATCTGGAAGTTTCCTACATGCCCTATAAAGGGCTGGAGTTGACTGAGAGGGCTGGTAGCCTGGATGAAGCCTCTCAGTTTTGATGTGGGAATGCTGTCAACAAGTGGAACATACATGTTGGAGACCCAGCAGGACAAAAGCATCAGCAGAGACAGAGCCAATATCCAAATGCCATCAAGGTCAGAGGCTGTCACATATCCTGGATGCCCCACTCTGAATGCCAGGATAATTTTTGGAGCCCCTATTTCACCCTTGGAACTCAAACTACTCCTGGAGAGGAGATAGAGAATGGAGTCTTTGTCTAAGTGGTTTCCAAAAAGTGCTGAGTGGGCTGTCTGGAGGGTTTATATTTACTTCATTGCTAACAGTATCTTTTAGCTCATCCTTCAGAAGTTCTGACCCAGTGAAGTGTCATCAGTAGGGCAATAATACTAACTCATCTCACTCTTGACACTCTTTAGCTGCTGTTGTCTGTATTGCACTTGTGGTATTTGGTTGTAGTACATCTCTACATACATGACCCCAGGGATATCTTGGGAGAGGGGCAGATCAAGATTGTGAGGGTTGTGGAGGGTATATATGGGTGGAGTGTATGGTCAGGGCATCAAGATGGCAGTTCTCTTGCTCTCTGTACATCCCCTGCTTGACTAGTCCCTGCTTCACTTATATCCTACTCACCTGACTGACCTTCCCTTTTAATTATAGAGCCTAATCAGTAACTGCCTGTGTGTTTGCCCCTGGCCCCAACTAGTGATTGTTCTGTTAGACGAGAAAGGCTCCACCACGCCAGGTTATCAAAGGGAAACACCTGCCTCAGTGAGAATCGTTAACCCAAGTTGCTGTGAGGGGCGTGCTCCTCTGCTGGTTTCCCTGGTAACTGATGAGCCAACCCGAGGTCAATTCCCCCTATAAATAGTAAGCTTCTACTCCACTACCCTCCCCTCACCAGGAATGCCATGTCCTGCATGCTGTCTGCCATACTCAATGGGGTGTCGTTCCAGGACTTTGCTTCACACTTGTAAGATTCCCTATCCAATAAACCATTGATATCTCTGTCACCATCTCCAGGCACTTTCTTCAGTCTCTCGGCTGGGCAATTACAAGGCTTGCAGGTCTGTGAGGCGCAGCCCAATACTGCTGTAATGGAAATGTTCTATATCTGCACTGTCAAGCGTGGTTGCTACTCACCACATGCACTTGAACTATGGCTGTGCAACTGAAGAATTGAACTTTTAATTTTATTTCACCTTTATTAAAGTTATAATTTAAATAGCCACAGTACAGGTATAAGAGATTAAATTATTTCCAGGTATCAAATGTACTAATACCACTTTAAAATTAAAAGGAGTAGGGCTTCCCTGGTGGCGCAGTGGTTGAGAGTCCGCCTGCCGATGCAGGGGACACGGGTTTGTGCCCCGGTCCGGGAAGATCCCACATGCCGCGGAGTGGCCAGGCCCGTGAGCCATGGCCGCTGAGCTTGCGCGTCCGGAGGCTGTGCTCTGCAACGCGAGAGGCCACAACAGTGAGAGGCCCGCGTACCGAAAGAAAAAAAAATTAAAAGGAGTAACTGGAGAAGCCCAGTTTGAGGGTTAGTGGACAGGGTGACCTCTGTTTTCTAGTCCCTTCCATCTTTTCTCTGGAGTAAATTCCTGGAGTGTTCCTAGCAGATTCTCCCACGTAATATACAGATCAGCGAACCCAAATGAAGAAGCAAAACACAGATTGTTTGACATGAGGATGCCCTAAGAGCTTTTATTTTGATCCTCACAGGCCATCCGGTGCTGGTATAGGAAGATGGACAAAGAGATCTAAGATGAGGAAAAACAGAGATCAAAAAAGAAACCCAAGGTAAGGAGCAAAGGGTGGAAGGACAGGGTTGGGGCGGGAGGTGATATAACCTCCCCAGCTGCCTGGCTTCCCACTCCCTGGCCCTCGCAGACCCATCCTGATCAGCCTCCCACACCCAGCTGTACTCATTTGCCCTCATCCCATCTTTCCTCCGAGTCCGATCCTGTAATTACTAACACCGGGTGCACGGCTTCCACTCATCTCCTGTGACTTAATCATTCACGGAGCTATGAGGGGTAATTTGCCAACCTCCATGGAAGCTTCTTTTTAAAAGCAGGATACACTGGGTGTAATGTTACATCACTAAGAATCCTTAGACAATAGAAAAGGAAATGGAATTTACCCAGGGAACAAAGGAATCTGCAGCTCACTTTTCTTTAGCCCTAGATAGCCATGTGGAATTGACTGCAGGGCTTTGGGGTACAAAGGCTGTGCCCAGAAGGGGGAAGTGTCTTGTTGCAGGAGAAGTTTCTGGGGTTGGTAGCCCTAAGTGGGGCATTTGCTCCAGTGCGAAACTGAGATTAAGGCAAGGAAAGAAAAGGCTGTGGTTCATGCACTCAGCAGATTGCCCCTGGGGACCACAGAGTGGTTAGGAGCCTTGACTTGAAGGCAGACTTCCTGGGTTCATTCCCTGGCTTAACCAGTTAGTAGTAGGGCACCTGCACAGGTCAGGCTCCTTCTCTAAGCCTCAGTTTTTCATCTGATCAATAGGACGATTACCATGCCTATGTGATGGTATTATTTTCAGGATTTAAGTGAGATGCTGCAGGGGAAGCACTTAGGGTAGTACCTGGCTAAGGGCAAGCATACAGTGTCAACCATTAGGTGGTGCTGGTCTGTTTGGCTTTGCCTGGCCCTCTGTGAAGTTGTTGTGGGAGAGAGTAGCCATGTTCTTTGGGGCATATCCTTCTAAAACTGTCCTGTTCTGTATCTTGAAGGAGGGAATGATGCATCTGAAGCTGGTTTTATGCATCTCTTGTTTCTGTGGGCCTCCATACAAGTCTCTTTCCTTAGGAAGGTGGCTGAAAAAGACTGCTCCCTCCTTTCACATCTTCACATGGTCTCAGGGCTGGGATAATGAGGTACAAATCCCAAGGGTCCCTGTCGGGTTCTCTGGTCTTTTCAAGACCAATGCATTTTCCAAAGAGTCAATTCTGGAGGATTCAACAATCCCATTTTATTCATTTATTTTTATTGAAGAATAGTTGATTTACAATATTAGTTTCAGGTGTACAGCATAGTGATTCAGTATTTTTACAGCTTATACTCAATTAAAAGTTATTACAAGATAATGGCTCTAATTCCCTGTGCTATACAATATATCCTTGTTGCTTATCTATTTTTTTAATATTGACATGTCGTGAATTTTTAAATTTATTTATTTATTTGTTTTTGGCTGTGTTGCGTCTTCGTTTCTGTGCGAGGGCTTTCTTTAGTTGTGGCAAGTGGGGGCCACTCTTCATCGCGGTGTGCGGGCCTCTCACTGTTGTGGCCTCTCTTGTTGTGGAGCACAGGCTCCAGACGCGCAGGCTCAGTAGTTGTGGCTCATGGGCCTAGTTGCTCCACGGCATGTGGGATCTTCCCAGACCAGGGCTCGAACCCATGTCCCCTGCATTGGCAGGCAGATTCTCAACCACTACACCACCAGGGAAGCCCTGCTTATCTATTTTATACAAAGTAGTTTGGATCTGTTATTCCCAGGCCTCTAATTTGCTCTCCACCCTTCTCTCTCCCCTTTGGTAACCACGAGTTTGTTTTCTATGGCTGTGAGTCTTTTTATTTCTTTTATCTTTATTGGAGTATAATTGCTTAACAATGGTGTGTTAGTTTCTGCTTTATAACAAAATTAATCAGTTATACATATATTCCCATATCCCCTCCCTCTTGCGTCTCCCTCCCACCCTCCCTATCCCACCCCTCCAGGCGGTTACAAAGCACGGAGCTGATCTCCCTGTGCTATGCGGCTCCTTCCCACTAGCTATCTACCTTACGTTTGGTAGTGTATATATGTCCATGCCTCTCTTTCGCTTTGTCACAGCTTACCCTTCCCCTCCCCATATCCTCAAGTCCATTCTCTAGTAGGTCTCTGTCTTTATTCCTGTCTTGCCCCTATGTTCTACATGACATTTTTTCCCCTTAAATTCCATATATATGTGTCAGCATACAGTATTTGTCTTTCTCTTTCTGACTTACTTCACTCTGTATGACAGACTCTAGGTCCATCCACCTCATTACAAACAGCTCAATTTCATTTCTTTTTATGGCTGAGTAATATTCCATTGTATATATGTGCCACATCTTCTTTATCCATTCATCCGATGATGGACACTTAGGTTGTTTCCATCTCCGGGCTATTGTAAATAGGGCTGCTATGAACATTTTGGTACATGACTCTTTTTGAATTATGGTTTTCTCAGGGTATATGCCCAGTAGTGGGATTGCTGGGTCATATGGTAGTTCTATTTGTAGTTTTTTATTTTTATTTATTTATTTATTTATTTTACGTTACGCGGGCCTCTCACTGTTGTGGCCTCTCCCCTTGCGGAGCGCAGGCTCCGACACACAGGCTCAGCGGCCATGGCTCACGGGCCCAGCCGCTCCGCGGCATGTGGGATCCTCCCGGACCGGGGCACGAACCCGCATCCCCTGCATCGGCAGGCGGACTCTCAACCACTGAACCACCAGGGAAGCCCCTATTTGTAGTTTTTTAAGGAACCTCCATACTGTTCTCCATAGTGGCTGTACCAATTCACATTCCCACCAGCAGTGCAAGAGTGTTCCCTTTTCTCCACACCCTCTCCAGTATTTATTGTTTCTAGATTTTTTGATGATGGCCATTCTGACTGGTGTGAGATGATATCTCATTCTCATTGTAGTTTTGATTTGCATTTCTCTAATGATTAAAGATGTTGAGCATCCTTTCATGTGTTTGTTGGCAGTCTGTATATCTTCTGTGGAGAAATGTCTATTTAGGTCTTCTGCCCATTTTTGGATTGGGTTGTTTGTTTTCTTGTTATTGAGCTGCATGAGCTGCTTATAAATTTTGGAGATTAATCCTTTGTCAGTTGCTTCATTTGCAAATATTTTCTCCCATTCTAAGGGCTGTCTTTTGGTCTTGTTTATGGTTTCCTTTGCTGTGCAAAAGCTTTGAAGTTTCATTAGTTCCCATGTGTTTATTTTTGTCTTTATTTCCATTTCTCTAGGGGGTGGGTCCAAAAGGATCTTGCTGTGATTTATGTCATAGAGTGTTCTGCCTATGTTTTCCTCTAAGAGTTTGATAGTGTCTGGCCTTACATTGAGGTCTTTAATCCATTTTGAGCTTATTTTTGGGTATGGTGTTAGGGAGTGATCTAATCTCATACTTTTACAAGTCCCT
The DNA here is from genome assembly GCF_025265405.1 of Mesoplodon densirostris. Taxonomy (NCBI): domain Eukaryota; kingdom Metazoa; phylum Chordata; class Mammalia; order Artiodactyla; family Ziphiidae; genus Mesoplodon; species Mesoplodon densirostris. Next base: position 42,637,163 of record NC_082664.1, read on the forward strand.
GTCCAGTTTTCCCAGCACCAGTTATTGAAGAGACTGTCCTTTGTCCACTATACATTCCTGCCTACTTTGTCAAAGATAAGGTGACCATATGTGCGTGGGTTTATCTCTGGGATTTCTATCCTGTTCCATTGATCTATCTTTCTGTTTTTGCGCCAGTACCATACTGTCTTGATTACTGTAGCTTTGTAGTATAGTCTGAAGTCAGGGAGCCTGATTCCTCCAGCTCCGTTTTTCGTTCTCAAGATTGCTTTGGCTATTCGGGGTCTTTTGTGTTTCCATACAAATTGTGAAATTTTTTGTTCTAGTTCTGTGAAAAATGCCAGTGGTAGTTTGATAGGGATTGCATTGAATCTGTAGATTGCTTTGGGTAGTAGAGTCATTTTCACAATGTTGATTCTTCCAATCCAAGAACATGATATATCTCTCCATCTATTTGTATCATCTTTAATTTCTTTCATCACTGTCTTATAATTTTCTGCATACAGGTCTTTTGTCTCCTTAGGTAGGTTTATTCCTAGATATTTTATTCTTTTTGTTGCAATGGTAAATGGGAGTGTTTTCTTGATTTCACTTTCAGATTTTTCATCATTAGTATATAGGACTGCCAGTGATTTCTGTGCATTAATTTTGTATCCTGTTACTTTACCAAATTCATTGATTAGCTCTAGTAGTTTTCTGGTAGCATCTTTAGGATTCTCTATGTAGAGTACCATGTCATCTGCAAACAGTGACAGCTTTACTTCTTCTTTTCCGATTTGGAATCCTTTTATTACCTTTTCTTCTCTGATTGCTGTGGCTAAAACTTCCAAAACTGTGTTGAATAAAAGTGGTGAGAGTGGGCAACCTTGTCTTGTTCCTGACCTTAGTGGAAATGGTTTCAGTTTTTCACCATTGAGGACAATGTTGGCTGTGGGTTTGTCATATATGGCCTTTATTATGTTAAGGAAAGTTCCCTCTATGCCGACTTTCTGCAGGGTTTTTATCATAAATGGGTGTTGAATTTTGTCGGAAGCTTTCTCTGCATCTATTGAGATGATCATATGGTTTTTCAACTTCAATTTGTTAATATGGTGTATCACATTGATTGATTTGCATATACTGAAGAATCCTTGCATTCCTGGAATAAACCCCACTTGATCGTGGTGTATGATCCTTTTAATGTGCTGTTGGATTCTGTTTGCTAGTATTTTGTTGAGGATTTTTGCATCTATGTTCATCAGTGATATTGGCCTGTAGTTTTCTTTCTCTGTGACATGCTTGTCTGGTTTTGGTATCAAGGTGATGGTGGCCTCGTAGAATGAGTTTGGGAGTGTTCCTCCCTCTGCTATATTTTGGAAGAGTTTGAGAAGGATAGGTGTTAGCTCTTCTCTAAATGTTTGATAGAATTCGCCTGTGAAGCCATCTGGTCCTGGGCTTTTGTTTGTTGGAAGATTTTTTATCACAGTTTCAATTTCAGTGCTTGTGATTGGTCTGTTGATATTTTCTATTTCTTCCTGATTCAGTCTTGGCAGGTTGTGCATTTTTAAGAATTTGTCCATTTCTTCCAGGTTGTCCATTTTATTGGCATAGAGTTGCTTGTAGTAATCTCTCATGATCTTTTGTATTTCTGCAGTGTCAGTTGTTACTTCTCCTTTTTCATTTCTAATTCTATTGATTTGAGTCTTTTCCCTTTTTTTTCTTGATGAGTCTGGCTAATGGTTTATCAATTTTGTTTTTCTTCTCAAAGAACCAGCTTTTAGTTTTATTGATCTTTGCTACTGTTTCCTTCATTTCTTTTTCATTTATTTCTGATCTGATTTTTATGATTTCTTTCCTTCTGCTAACTTTGGGGTGTTCTTATTCTTCTTTCTCTAATTGCTTTAGGTGCACGGTTAGGTTGTTTATTCGAGATGTTTCCTGTTTCTTAAGGTGGGATTGTATTGCTATAAACTTCCCTCTTAGAACTGCTTTTGCTGCATCCCATAGGTTTTGGGTCGTCGTGTCTCCATTGTCATTTGTTTCTAGGTAGTTTTTGATTTCCTCTTTGATTTCTTCAGTGATCACTTCATTATTAAGTAGTGTATTGTTTAGCCTCCATGTGTTTATATTTTTTCAGATCTTTTCCTGTAATTGATATCTAGTCTCATAGTATTGTGGTCGGAAAAGATACTTGATACAATTTCAATTTTCTTAAATTTACCAAGGCTTGATTTGTGACCGAAGATGTGATGTATCCTGGAGAATGTTCCATGAGCACTTGAGGAAAATGTGTATTCTGTTGTTTTTGGATGGAATGTCCTATAAATATCAATTAAGTCCATCTTGTCTAATGTATCATTTAAAGCTTGTGTTTCCTTATTTATTTTCATTTTGGATGATCTGTCCATTGGTGAAAGTGGGGTGTTAAAGTCCCCTACTGTGAATGTGTTTCTGTTGATTTCCCCTTTTATGGCTGTTAGTATTTGCCTTATGTATTGAGGTGCTCCTATGTTGGGTGCATAAATATTTACAATTGTTATATCTTCTTCTTGGATTGATCCCTTCATCATTATGTAGTGTCCTTCTTTGTCTCTTCTAGTAGTCTTTATTCTAAAGTCTATTTTGTCTGATATGAGAATTGCTACTCCAGCTTTCTTTTGGTTTCCATTTGCATGGAATATCTTTTTGCATCCCCTTACTTTCAGTCTGTATGTGTCTCTAGGTCTGAAGTGGGTCTCTTGTAGACAGCATATATATGGGTCTTGTTTTTGTATCCATTCAGCCAGTGTGTGTCTTTTTGTGGGAGCATTTAATCCATTTATATTTAAGGTAATTATCGATATGTATGTTCCTATTCCCATTTTCTTAATTGTTTTGGGTTCATTATTGTAGGTCTTTTCCTTCTGTTGTGTTTCTTGCCTAGAGAAGTTCCTTTAGCATTTGTTGTAAAGCTGGTTTGGTGGTGCTGAACTCTCTCAGCTTTTGCTTGTCTGTAAAGGTTTTAATTTCTCCATCAAATCTGAATGAGATCCTTGCTGGGTAGAGTAATCTTGGTTGCAGGTTTTTCTCCTTCATCACTTTAAATATATCCTGCCAGTCCCTTCTGGCTTGCAGAGTTTCTGCTGAAAGATCAGCTGTTAACCTGATGGGGATTCCCTTGTGTGGTATTTGTTGTTTTTCCCTTGCTGCTTTTAATATGTTTTCTTTGTATTTAATTTTTGACAGTTTGATTAATATGTATCTTGGCGTATTTCTCCTTGGATTATCCTGTATCGGACTCTCTGTGCCTCCGGGACTTGACTGACTATTTCCTTTCCCATGTTAGGGAAGTTTTCAACTATAATCTCTTCAAATATTTTCTCAGTCCCTTTCTTTATCTCTTCTTCTTCTGGAACCCCTATAATTCGAACGTTGGTGCATTTAATGTTGTCCCAGAGGTCTCTGAGACTGTCCTCAGTTGTTTTCATTCTTTTTTCTTTATTCTACTCTGCAGTAGTTATTTCCACTATTTTATCTTCCACCTCACTTATCCGTTCTTCTGCCTCAGTTATTCTGCTATTGATCCCATCTAGAGTATTTTAAATTTCATTTATTGTGTTTTGAATCATTGCTTGATTCATCTTTAGTTCTTCTAGTTTCTTGTTAACTGTTTCTTGCATTTTGTCTATTCTATTTCCAAGATTTTGGATCATCTTTACTATCATTATTCTGAATTCTTTTTCAGGTAGACTGCCTATTTCCTCTTCATTTGTTAGGTCTGGTGGGTTTTTATGTTGCTCCTTCATCTGCTGTGTGTTTTTCTGTCTTCTCATTTTGCTTATCTTACTGTGTTTGGGGTCTCCTTTTTGCAGGCTGCAGGTTCATAGTTCCTGTTGTTTTTGGTGTCTGTCCCCAGTGGCTAAGGTTGGTTCAGTGGGTTGTGTAGGCTTCCTGGTGGAGGGGACTAGTGCCTGTGTTCTGGTGGATGAGGCTCGATCTTGTCTTTCTGGTGGGCAGGTCCACGTCTGGTGGTGTGTTTTGGGGTGTCTGTGGACTTTTTATGATTTTAGGCAGCCTCTCTGCTAACGGGTGGTGTTGTGTTCCTGTCTTGATAGTTGTTTGGCATAGGTTGTCCAGCACTGTAGCTTGCTGGTCGTTGAGTGAAGCTGGGTGCTGGTGTTGAGATGGAGATCTCTGGAAGATTTTCGCCATTTGATATTATGTGGAGCTGGGAGGTCTCTTGTGGACCAGTGTCCTGAAGTTGGCTCTCCCACTTCAGAGGCACAGCACTGACTCCTGGCTGCAGCACCAAGAGCCTTTCATCCACACGGAAAAAGGGGAAAAGGGGAAAAAATCATAAATCTTGCTCTCCAAGTCCACCTCCTCATTTTGGGATGCTTCGTTGTCTATTCAGGTATTCCACAGATGCAGGGTATATCAAGTTGATTGTGGAGCTTTAATCCGCTGCTTCTGAGGCTGCTGGGAGGGATTTCTCTTTCTCTTATTTGTTCTCACACCTCCCGGGGCTCAGCTTTGGATTTGGCCCCACCTCTGCGTGTAGGTCGCCAGAGGGCGTCTATTCTTCACTCAGACAAGACGGGGTTAAAGAGGCAGCTGCTTCAGGGACTCTGGCTCACTCAGGCCTGGGGGAGGGAGGGGTACGGAGTGCGGGGTGAGCCTGCGGCGGCAGAGGCCGACGTGACGTTGCACCAGCTTGAGGCGCGCTGTGAATTCTCCTGGGGAAGTTGTCCCTGGATCCCGGGACCCTGGCAGTGGTGGGCTGCACAGGCTCCCCAGAAGGGGGGTGTGGATAGTGAGCTGTGCACGCACATAGGCTTCTTGGTGGCGGCAGCAGCATTCTTAGCGTCTCATGCCCGTCACTGGTGTCCGCGATTTTAGCCGCGGCTCGCACCCTTCTCTGGAGTTCCTTTTAGCAGCGCTCTTAATCTGTTGGAAGATTTTTAATCACAGTTTCAATTTCAGTGCTTCTGACTGGTCTGCTTATATTTTCTATTTCTTCCTGGTTCAGTCTCAGAAGGTTGTGCTTTTCTAAGAATTTGTCTATTTCTTCAAGGTTGGCCATTTTATTGGCATAGAGATGCTTGTAGTAATCTCTCATGATCTTTTGTATTTCTGCAGTGTCAGTTGTTTCTACTCCTTTTTCATTTCTAATTCTATTGATTTGAGTCTTCTCCCCCCCCTTTTTTTTTTGATGAGTCTGGCTAATGGTTTATCAATTTTGTTTATCTTCTCAAAGAAGCATCTTTTAGTTTTATTAATCTTTGCTTCCTTCATTTCTTTTTTCATTTATTTTTGATCTGATTTTTATGATTTCTTTCCTTCTGCTAACTTTGGGGGTTTTTTTGTTCTTCTTTCTCTAATTGCTTTAGGTGTAAGGATAGATTTTTTATTTGAGATGTTTCTTGAGGTAGGATTGTATTGCTATAAACTTTCCTCAGAACTGCTTTTGCTACTTCCCATAGGGTTTGGGTCGTCTAGCTTTCATTGTCATTTGTTTCTAGGTATTTTTTGATTTCTTCAGTGATCTCTTGGTTATTTAGTAGTGTATTGTTTAGCCTCCATGTGTTTGTATTTTTTACAGTTTTTTTCCCTGTAATTGATATCTAGTCTCATAACGTTATGTTCAGAGAAGATATTTGATACGATTTCAATTTTCTTAAATTTACCAAGGCTTGATTTGTGCCCCAACATATGATCTATCCTGGAGAATGTTCCATGAGCACTTTGGAAGAATGTGTATTCTGTTGTTTTTGGATGGAATGTCCTATAAATAGCAATTAAGTCCATCTTGTTTAATGTATCATTTAAAGCTTGTGTTTCCTTATTTATTTTCATTTTGGATGATCTGTTCAATGGTGAAAGTAGGGTGTTAAAGTCCCCTATTATTATTGTGTTATTGTTGATTTTCCCTTTTATGGCTGTTAGCATTTGTCTTATGCATTGAGGTGCTCCTATGCTGGGTGCATAAATATTTACAATAGTTATATCTTCTTCTTGGATTGATCCCTTGATCATTATGTAGTGTCCTTCTTTGTCTCTTGTAATAGTCTTTATTTTTAAGTCTATTTTGTCTGATATGAGAATTGCTACTCCAGCTTTCTTTTGATTTCCGTTTGCATTGAATATCTTTTTCCATCCCCTCACTTTCAGTCATATCTATCCCTAAGTCTGAAATGGGTCTCTTGTAGAGAGCATATATATGGGTCTTGTTTTTGTATCCATTCAGCCAGTCTATGTCTTTTAGTTGGAACATTTAATCCATTTACATTTAAGGTTATTATCGATATGCATCTGCCTATTACCATTTTCTTAATTGTTTTGGGTTTGTTATTGTAGGTCTTTTCCTTCTCTTGTGTTTCCTGCCTAGAGAAGTTTCTTTAGCACTTGTATTAGAGCTGGTTTGGTGGTGCTGAATTCTCTTAGCTTTTGCTTGCCTCTAAAGGTTTTAATTTCTCCATCAAATCTGAATGAGATCCCTGCTGGGTAGAGTAATATTGGTTGTAGATTTTCCCCTTTCATCACCTTAAATATGTCCTGCCACACCCTTCTGGCTTGCAGAGTTTCTGCTGAAAGATCAACTGTTAACCTTATGGGGATTCCCTTGTATGTTTTTTGTTGCTTTTCTGTGCTGCTTTTAATGTTTTTTCTTTGTATTTAATTTTTGATAGTTTGATTAATATCTGTCTTGGCATGTTTCTCCTTGGATTTATCCTCTATGGGACTCTCTGTGCTTCCTGGACTTGACTATTTTCTTTTCCATATTAGGGAAGTTTTCAACTATAATCTCTTCAAATATTTTCTCAGACCCTTTCTTTTTCTCTTCTTCTTCTGGGACCGTTATAATTTGAATGTTGGTGTGTTTAATGTTGTCCCAGAGGTCTCTGAGAGTGTCCTCAATTCTTTTTATTCTTTTTTCTTTATTCTGCTCTGTGGTAGTTATTTCCACTATTTTATCTTCCAGATCACTTATCCATTCTTCTGCCTCAGTTATTCTGCTATTGATTCCTTCTAGAGAATTTTAAATTTCATTTATTGTATTGTTCATCATTGTTTGTTTGCTCTTTAATTTTTCTAGGTCCTTGTTAAAACTTTCTTGTATTTTCTCCATTCTATTTCCAAGATTTTAGATCATCTTTACTGTCATTACTCTGAATTCTTTTTCAGGTAGACTGCCTATTTCCTCTTCATTTGTTCGGTCTGGTGGTTTTTAACCTTGCTCCTTCATGTGCTGTGTATTTCTCTGTCTTCTTGTTTAGCTTAACTTAGTGTGTTTGGGGTCTCCCTTTCACAGGCTGCAGGGTCGTAGTTCCTGTTGTTTTTGGTGTCTGCCCCCAGTGGGTAAGGTTGGCTCATTGGGCTGTGTAGGCTTCCTGGTAGAGAGGGCTGGTGTCTGTGTTCTAGTGGATGAGGCCAGATCTTGTCTTTCTGGTGGGCAGGACTGTGCCTGGTAGTGTGTTTTGGGGTGTCTGTGAACTTAGTATGATTTTAGGCAGCATCTTTGCTAATGGGTGGGGTTGTGTTCCTGTCTTGCTAGTTGTCTGGCATGGGGTGTCCCGCACTGGAACTTGGTGGTCCTTGAGTGGAGCTGGGTCTTAGCATTGAGAAGGAGGTCTCTGGGAGAGCTCTCTCCGATTGATATTAATGGGGCCAGGAGGTCTCTGGTGGACCAATGTCCTGAACTCGGCTCTCCCACCTCAGAGGCTCAGGTCTGACACATGGCTTGAGAACCAAGACCCTGTCAGCCACATGGCTCAGAAGAAAAAAATGAAAGACAAAAATAAAATAGAATAAAATAAAGTTATTAAAATAAAAAATTAATTAAAAAAAAGAAGAGAGCAACCAAACCAATACACAAATCTACCAATGATAACAAGCGCTAAAATCTATACTAAAAAAAAAGAAAAAAATAAAAAGGACAGACTGAGCCCTAGGACAAATGGTAAAAGCAAACTTATACAGACAAAATCACACAAAGAAGCATGTACATACACACTCACAAAAAGAGAAAAAGGAAAAAAAAAATATATAAAAGGAAGAGAGCAACCAAATCAATAAACAAATCTACCAATGATAATAAGCTCTAAATACTAAACTAAGATAAACATAAAACCAGAAACAAGTTAGATGCAGATAGCAAACCCCAAGTCTACAGTTGCACCCAAAGTCTACTGCCTCAATTTTGGGATGCTTCATTGTCTATTCAGGTATTCCACAGATGCAGGGTACATCAAGTTGATTATAGAGACTTAATCTGCTGCCCCTGAGGCTGCTGGGAGAGATTTCCTTTTCTGTTCTTTGTTCGCACAGCTCCTGGGGTTCAGCTTTGCATTTGGCCCTGTCTCTGCATGTAGGTTGCCCTCTGTTCTTCGCCCAGACAGGAGGGGGTTAAAGGAGAGGCTGATTAAGGGGCTCTGGCTCACTCAGGCTGGAGGGAGAGAGGGGTATGGAATGGGGGGCGAGCCTGTGGTGGCAGAGGCTGGCGTGAGGTTGCACCAGCCTGAGGCGCACCGTGTGTTCTCCTGGGGAAGTTGTCCCTGGATCATGGGAACCTGGCCGTGGTGGGCTGGCTGCACAGGCTCCCAGGAGGGGAGGTGTGGATAGTGACCTGTGCTTGCACACAGGATTCTTGGTGGCTGCAGCAGCAGCCTTAGCGTTTCATGCCCATCTCTGCTGTCTGCACTGATAGCCGTGGCTTGCGCCCATCTCTGGAGCTCATTTAGGCGGTGCTCTGAATCCCCTCTCCTCGCACACCCCAAATCAATGGTCTCTTGCCTCTTAGGCAGGTCCAGACTTTTTCCCGGACTCCCTCCCAGCTAGCTGTAGTGCACTAGCCCCCTTCAGGCTGTGTTCACGCAGCCAACCCCAGTCCTCTCTCTGGGATCTGATCTCCGAAGCCTGAGCCTGAGCTCACGGCCTCCACCCTCCCTGGTGGATGAGCAGACAAGCCTCTTAGGCTGGTCAGTGCTGGTTGGCACTGATCCTCTGAGCAGGAATCTCTCCATTTTGCCCTCCACAACCCTGTTGCTGTGCTCTCCTCCATGGCTCCGAAGCTGCCCCCTGCTGCCGACCCCCTGTCTCCACCAGTGAAGGGGCTTCCTAGTGCATGAAAACTTTTCCTCCTTCACAACTCCCTCCCAGAAGTGCAGGTCCTATCTCTATTCTTTTGTCTCTGTTTATTCTTTTTTCTTTTGCCCTACCCAGGTATGTGGGGTGTTTCTTGCCTTTTGGGAAGTCTGAGTTCTTCTGTCAGCATTCAGTAGGTGTTCTGTAGGGGTTGTTCCACATGTAGATGTATTTTTGATGTATTTGTGGGGAGGAAGCTGATCTCCACATCTTACTCCTCCGCCATCTTGAAGTTCCCCCCTCTTTGTTCATTTCTAATTCTGTTTGTTTTTCCTTTTGTGGTTTGATGATTTTCTTTTGTAGTATGCTTGAGTTTGTTTATTTTTGGTTTCTGTGAATCCATTGTATGTTTTTCATTTGTGATTACCATGGAGTTCAAATATGTTGACCCATAGCTATGTCTACTTGCTTTAAACTGATAGTCATTCAAGTTCAAACATATTCTAAAAGATCTACGGTTTTTTTTTTTTTTTTTTTTTTTTTTTTTGTGGTACGTGGGCCTCTCACTGTTGTGGCCTCTCCCTTTGCGGAGCACAGGCTCCGGACGCACAGGCTCAGCGGCCATGGGTCACGGGCCTAGCCGCTCCGCGGCATGTGGGATCTTCCCAGACTGGGGCACAAACCCGTGTCCCCTGCATCGGCAGGTGGACTCTCAACCACTGCGCCACCAGGGAAGCCCTAGATCTACGTTTTTATACTTCCCTCTTCCACATGTGAATTTGATGTCCTATTTTACATTTTCATGCTTATCCTTTTACTGTTAATTGTAGTTATAATCACTTTTACACTGTTTTGATTGTTTTTTAATCTATGTATTGGCTGATTTAAGTGATCTTCAATCCTTTTCTCTATTTTCTGTTCTTCTGTGATTTTCCCTTTCCTGTAGATTCTTGCTTCTTTTCTACCTAGAGAAGATTCTTCAACATTTCTTTTAAGGTAAGTTTAGTATTGCTGAATTCTTTTGGTTTTGTTTGCCTAAGAAATTCTTTATCTCTCCTTCCATTATTAATGATAATCTTGCTGGGTAGAATATACTAGGTTTCAGGTTTTTCCCTTTCAGGACTTCGAATATATCATGCCACTCCCTTCTGGCCTACAAAGTTTCTGCAGAAAAATCAGCTGATAGCCTTAATGGGCTTCCCTTGTAACAGATTCTTTGTTTTTCTCTTGCTGCCTTTAGAATCCTCTCTTTATCTTTCACTTTTGCCATTTTAATTATGTCTTGGTGTGGGTCTGTTTGGGTTTCTCTTGTTTGTGGCCCTCTGTGCTTCCTGTATGCAATACCCATTTCCTTCTTTAGGTTTGGGAAATTTTCAGCCATAATTTCTTCAAATATATTTTTCAATGCCCTTCTTTTTATCTTCTCCTTCTGGAACCCCTATTATGCATAGGTTGGCATGCTTTTTATTATCCCATAGATCTCGTATGTTGCTTTCATTTTTTTATTTGTCTTTCTGCCTGCTGTTCTGATTGGGTGATTTCCATTATTCTATCTTCTACATCACTCATTCCTTCTTCTGTGTCATTTAGTCTGTTATTCATTTCTTCTAGATTGGTTTTAATCTCAGCAATTGAATTGCCTGTTTTTGATTGGTTCATCTTTATAGTTTCAACTTTCTTGTTACAGTGATCTGCATTTCTATCAATAATCTTTCTTAATTCAGTTAGCATTTTTTTAGCTCATTTTTGAGCTTGGGGTCTAATAGACTGGTGAGGTCTGTTTCATTATTCTTTCAGGACATGTCTCTAGCTCTTGTTTAATTGGGAGTAGTTCCTCTGCCTTTTCATTTTACTTTATCTCTGTGAATTTAGGAGAAAGTTACCTACTGTGGTCTTGAAGGAGTGTTTTTATGGAGAGCGGCTCTATGTCAACTGTGTGTGTTCAATATTTTTTTGTGTAAGGGCTGGTTTCAGTATAGATGCCAGCCAGGTCTTTTCTCAGAGTGTGCTGCCTATTATCCCCTTGATACAGGGTGTGATTTGTGTTGTATCTAGAGCCAGTGCTAGATGCGAGATAGCACTTGCTCTCTTCTCCCTGCCTTTCACCACCCTGTTGCAGTAGGGTCTGCTGCCCAGCTGTTGAAGTAGAAGCCCTGAGGGTTGGGTTTGATCAGGCTCTGTTGCCCTTGAGTGCCCTGGCACAAAGGAGGTGATTGCTGAAGCAAGTGAGGCCTGTGTGGTCACAGAGGACCTATGTGCCACCTGTGCAGGCATGCAAGGTTTCACTCAGAAGCAGGTCAAAGTCACATCCCTTTCTCTGTTGTGTTCATCACAGATCTAGTGCAAGGCTGTGGTATGGAGTAGGCTGGGGCTGGGGCTGGGGTCGGGGTGTTGTGGCTGCAGGAATTGAGGTAGCTGTGCTGCCACCTGAGATCTGGGCGGCCTCTGTGGCAAGACTCCTCCCAGGACCTGTCTACCCAGATCCAGTGTTAAGCTGCAGTGTGGAGTGGGCCAAGCTGGGCATTCTTGCTGGGAAATGAGCTGCTGATACTCATGCCCGGACCCCGTCTGCCCAAGATTCAGCACTTAGCCACTGCATTCCTGTGGCGCTGTCTGGTACATGTGCTGCAGCCCCACTCACCACCTTGTGCACCTGCTGACAATGGGCTCCATGGCTCCACCTAGATCACACCCCAGGCGCTCCAGGCTGTCTCTGCCTAGCTAGATCAAGACCTCCCCCAGATTATCTGCCCAAGATTTAGCACTTAGCCTCTGCACATTCTGTGGTACCACCCTGTACATGGGCTGACAATGGTCTTTGAGGCTCTGCTAGGTTTACATTCCAGGCACCTTGGCCTGTCTCTGCATAGCTAGACTGAATCTTTGCTGAGATCATGTGCCAGGCTATGGTGTGGAGTGAGCAGGGCCAGGGTGTTTGCCTCTTCAGATTGGGAAGTGTGGCAAGGTGGCAACCACCAGCGCAACACTCTCTCTGCCCTAATTGTTAGAAAGCTAGCATGGGTGCACTCCTCAGGAGTCTAGTCTTCTCCAGCCCTTCTATCTGTCTCACTGGATTTCCTAGGAGGCAAGGGGGGCTTGTCACCTCTGTGCAGGACTCCAGGACTGGGATGCCCAGATTGTGGCTAGACCTCCTCACTCCCCAGGGTGAGGGTCCACCAGTGTGGATCTTCACTCTTTTACAGATCCCCCTCAGGGGCACAGGTCCTGACATGATGCCTTTTTTTTCTGTCTTACCCAGTTATGTGTAGATCTCTCTTGCATCTTTGGTTATATAGGAGTTCTTCTGCCGGTTTCCAGTTAATTTTCCATGAGAGTTGTTCCACATATAGATGTTTTTGATGTGTTTGTGTGGGGAGGTGAGCTCCATGTCCTCCTACTCCACCATCTTGATCCCCCTCCTGCCCTTCGTATTTTGATAGAGAGTGCAGATTGCTGTACATTAATTTTGTATCCTGCAATTTTACCGAATTCAATGATGAGCTCTGGTAGTTTTTTGGGTTTGTTTTTTTTTTTTTTGGTGGCATCTTTAGGGTCTTCTATGTATAGTATCATGTCATCTGCAAATGGTGACAATTTTATTGCTTCCTTTCCATTTTGGATTCCTTTTATTTCTTGTTCTTGTCTAACTGCTGTGGCTAGGAGTTCTAATACTGTGCTGAATGAAAGTGGCAAACCTGGGCATCCTTGTCTTTTTCCTGATCTTAGAGGAAATGCTTTTAGGTTTGCCCCCTGCCCTCAGGACTCAGTAGGGCTAGTGGGTTTGGGGTATCTGAGCTCCACAGGGTTTTGAAGCAAGACTGTGCTCTCTGATAAATACCTGCTCTCACTTTACAGCATAAGAAGATGGGCTAGTACCCTTGGGACTAACTAGTTTTAACACATATCTACCACCCAGAAAGCATCTAGTCTTATAGAACAGTAGATTGGCCTATTGAAGATCAGTCCCATGGCCAGCTGGGAGGTAGCACCTTAATATGGGGTGCTACCATGTAGGATTCTTTTTATGTTCTGAGCCAGTGACAATATGGTGTTCTTTCTTCCAAAGCTAGGTATGAGGGTCTAGAACTGTGCTGTTTAATATAGTAGCCACTAGCACATGTGGCTCTTTAACTAAAATGAATCAAAATTAAAAATTCAGTTCCTCAGTCGCCCCACATGTAGTTAACGGTTACCGTATTGGATAGCAGTACAGAAAGTTCTGTTATGACAGCACTGGTCTATAACCAAAGTAAGAGAAGTAGATCGCCCACAAAATTTTTGCCTTCAGGGCTCATGACTACTGGTTTAGGACTTTTGTTTTCAAAGGAGGAATGCTTACACCAAGGTACAAAACCATAGTCCCACTAAGCTGGAAACTGATGCTGCCACCTATTTGGAGCTCCTCATTCTAGTGGGCAAGTAGACTTTTTAAAGGCTGGGGGAGAGGGATGTTATTGACTGATGTATTAGTTAGTAAAGACTAAATCATGCTCTGACTAGTGACTCCCAACTCTCAGTGGCTTATAACAACAAAGGTTTATTTTTCATTTGCATTATATGTCAATCATGGATCAATAGTTTTGCTTCTGCCCATGTCCTCTTCACTCTGGGACCAAGGATGATGGAATAGCCCCTATATGGGGCACTGCCAAGCTCATGACAGAGGGAAAAGGGTAGAACCACATGATAAAATCTTCTTCATGGAAGTCCCTTAAGCTCACACTCAACTGGTGAAAGAAAACCACATGGCCAGCCTAATCACAGTGGGATGGGGATGGGGGTGTATAATCTTCCCAATGGAGGGTCCCACAGGAAGTACCCTTTAGAGAGGGCCACAGAGTATTCTGAACAAAATACAACAGTGGGAATGATTCACACAGACCATTAAGAGGAAATAGTGTTGCTGATACAACAAATAGTGGTGTATACTTATCTAAATGTTTCAGATAATTTATCTTATTCCTACCCCTACTTGCCCACAGAGTACTGTAAGTTGTTGGTTAAATTCACCATTTATTTATTTATTTATTTATTTATTTATTTTTACAATATGAATTCATTTATTCTCTTATATTTAAAGGCTATTTCTTAAAAAAATTCCAGTTAGCACTGTCCTTCTACTAAATGGAAAATGAATCAAATAAAACAGTAGTGCTTCATTTAGTACTTAAGAGCCTAGTACTATCCTTTTGGGAAACACATGCTTTGGTGCTTTACAATATTAAGAAAATCAAAATTACTTTACATGCATAAATTCACCATTTAATATGTAAGTTACTGAATGGCAAGATGGGACTGTGACAGGACTAAAGAGTAGACATCACAGAGATATCCTGGCCTTGGAACATTGACAACACTTTCTGTTGTCTCCCTCTGAGGGGAGGTAATGCATTTTTGATAACTGCATTATGTGACACAGGAGCATTTTGGGGAGTATATGAATGAAAAGCACGTGGATGTGGATACTGGGAAACCAACGAATTATTTATAGCAGACAGTTGCCATAAATTGTTGCCCAGCATTCACTCCTTTTTCCTAACTGTGCTCTGATTTCCTCTGGGAAATCTCTTCTACAGCATTATGTATAGTCTTGGTGCATCACTAAATTTTGGTATCTGCCCCATATGAAGCTATGAGGATAGATCCTTCCTCTAATTACCTTGGTTCCTACCCATTTCCAAGCCTGGTTTTCTAGACTTCTATAAGTCTGTGAGTTTCTAATGGCCTTTCTATATTTTTTCACTTTTTCCTTAAGTTATCTAGAACCAGGATCTGTTGCTTAGAAAGGAAGAGCCCTAAGGGATCCATCCACTGTGTGGTAGGCACTGTGCTAGGTTTTCGTATACATTGTCTCAGTAATTCTCACAGCCATCCACCAGTCTCATGGGGAAAACAATGGTAGCAAGAACTGCAGAACCTATTTGTCTTGGCTAATGGCGAATTTTAAATGGGGAGTGTAAGTACCTTTATTAAACTGTACAAATCAGGGTTGATCCTCACTAGCCAGGTGATAGGAGAGAGAAGAAGCAGTTTGTAAGCTGTCTGTGCCCATTGTCAGGTGAGGCAGAAAGAGAAAAGGAACAGCTCAATCTATCATTGTAAATAAAATTGGCAATCTTTTCAACAAAGATGTTGGGAAAACTATATCCACATGCAAAAGAATGAAGTTGGACCCTTACCTTACACCATACATGAAAATTAAGTCAAAAAATGGACCAAACACCTAAATTTAAGAACTATGTAACCCGTAGAATAAAATATAGGTGAAAATCTTCATGACCTTGAATTAGGCAGTGATTTCTTAGGTATTACACCAAAAGCACAGGCAATAAAGGAAAAAACTGGACTTTACCAAAATTAAAAATTTTGTGCATCAAAGGACTATCAACAGAGTAAGTCAACCCACAGAACGGGAGAAAATATTTGCAAGTCATCTATCTGACAAGAAATTAATATTCAAAATTTATAAAGAACTACAACTGAACACATCAAAAAAAAATCCCCCACAAGACAACCAAACAACCCAATTAAGAATTGGGCAAAGAACTTAAATATAAAAATTTCCAGGGACTTCCCTGGTGGCACAGTGGTTAAGAATCCACCTGCCAATGCAGGGGACACAGGTTCGAGCCCTAGTCTGGGAAGATCCCACATGCCGCGGAACAACTAAGCCCGTGAGCCACAACTACTGAGCCAGCGATCTAGAGCCTGTAAGCCACAACTACTGAGCCCACGTGCCACAACTACTGAAGCCTGCTTGCCTAGAGCCCATGCTCCACAAGAGAAGCCACTGCAATGAAGAGTAGCTCCCACTTGCTGCAACTGGAGAAAGTCTGCAAGCGGCAATGAAGACCCATTGCAGCCAAAAATTAATAAATTAATTTTTAAAATTATCCAAAGAAGATACATAAATAACTAATAAGCATGTGAAAATATGCTCAAAATCTTTAGTTATCAGGGAAATGCAAATCAAAATCACAATGAGATACCACTGCACACCCCTTAGAACCGCTATTATTCAAACAGAAAATAAGTGTTGGTGAGGATGTGGATAAACTGGAACCCTCATGCATTGCTGGTGGGAATGCAAAATGGTGCGGCTGATGTGGAAAAACAGTCTGGTAGTTGCTCAGTAAGTTGAATAAATAATTACAAAAAGATATGGCAATTCCACTCCTAGATATATACCCAAAAGAATTGAAAACAGGTACTCAAAGTTGTATGCCCATGTTCATAGCACTATTCACAAGAGCCAAAAGATGGAAAAAAACCCAAGTGTCCATCAGTGGATAAACAAACTGTGGTATATACATCACTGGAACTATATTCAGCCATAAAAAGGAAGAAAATTCCTATAAATACAATAATATGGATAAAACTTGAAAACATTATGCTAAGTGAAATAAGCCAGACACAAACGGAAAAATAGTGTATCATTTCACTTATATGAAATATCTAGAATAGGCAAATTCCTAGAGATGGAAAGTATTGGGTTGGCCAAAAGGTTCGTTTGGTTTTTTACGTAAGATGGCTGTAGTAGCACTTAGTTGTCTTTAACTTCATTCGAAACAATTTTGTTAGCTTGTATGTGACAGCTGTCATATCAGCATGAATTTTAAAAAAGACATCAAAATTCGTGAATTTTTGTGTAGCCATTTTAATATTGAAGATGGAAGAAAAAAAGCAATATTTTCGGCACATTATGCTTTAGTATTTCAAGAAAGGTAAAAACACAACTGAAATGCAAAAAAAAAAAAAAGATTTGTGCAGTGTATGGAGAAGGTGCTGTGACTGATCGAATGTGTCAAAAGTGGTTTGTGAAGTTTCGTGGTGGAGATTTCTCGCTGGACCATGCTCCACGGTCGGGTAGACCAGTCAAAGTTGATAGCGATCAAATTGAGACATTAATTGAGAACAATCAACATTATACCACGTGGGAGATAGCCGAAATACTCAAAATATCCAAAGCAAGCACTGAAAATTATTTGCACCAGCTTGGTTATGTTCATCACTTTGAAGTTTGGGTTCCACGTAAGTTAAGCGAAAAAAACCTTGACCATATCTCTATTTATACATACTGAAAACGTTCCGTTTTTAAAACAAATTGTGATGGGCGATGAAAAGTGGATACTGTACAATATGGAATAGAAGAGATCGTGGGGCAAGCGAAATGAACCACCACCAACCACACCAAAGGCCAGTCTTCATCCAAAGAAGGTGATGTTATGTGTATGGTGGGATTGGAAGGGAGTCCTCTATTATGAGCTCCTTCCGGAAAACCAAATGATTAATTCCAACAAGTACAGCTCCCAATTACACCAACTGAAAGCAGCACTCGACGAAAAGCGTCCAGAATTAGTCAACAGAATATGCATAATCTTCTGTCAGAAAACGCAAGACTGAATGTTTTTTTTTTTTTGATGACCAGGCAAAAACTGTTACAGCTTGGCTGGGAAGTTCTGATTCATCCACTGTATTCACCAGACATTGCACCTTTGGATTTCCATTTATTTAGGTCTTTACAAAATTCTCTTAATGGAAAACATTTCAATTCCCTGGAAGACTGTAAAAGGCACCTGGAAGAATTCTTTGCTCAAAAAGATAAAAAGTTTTGGGAAGATGTAATTATGAGGTTGTCTGAAAAATGGCAGAAGGTAGTGGAACAAAAGGGTGAATAAAGTTCTTGGTGAAAATGAAAAATGTCTTTTATTTTTACTTAAAAAACCGAAGGCACTTTTTGGCCAACCCAATAGAATAGGATGCCAAGGGCCAGGGGAAGGGGAGAATGGACAGTTATTGCTTAATGGGTACAGTTTCTGTTTGGCATGATGAAAATGCTCTGGAAATAAATAGTGGTGACAGCTAAACAACATTGTGGATGTACTTAATGCCACTAAATATGTTTAAAATGCTAACTTCTGCTGTGTATTTTATAATAAAAAATTTGTTGAAAGATAATCAAGATGATGCAGTCTTCTCTGATAGGTTAATCCACGTGGCTAATATCGACCAAAGATGTTTGAAAAAATACTGGATTTTTTCCAGCTTAAGGATTTATTTTTTTACAGGTTATTTTAAATCATGGTAGGAGATAAATCTACTATATTTTAATTATTAATATTCTTTAATTTATACAATAATCCATATACATTAGAATTTCTATTTGATTTGTCTTTTCCCTGCACCACGAGAAAATGACTGGAAAGACTGTCACCAAATCTGAAGACTTAGGGTAGTCTAGCTCAAAATACAAGTCTGTGGCAAACATAAAATACACTTCGGTGCTCCCAGAAGCACCTTGGAGAGATGGGCCTCAGTCTCATCTCTAGATAATGATTCCCTAAGTATCTGCTGGTACACAGGAACAGGCAGTAGAGACAGATGGTTTCCATG
Source organism: Mesoplodon densirostris (assembly GCF_025265405.1). NCBI lineage: Eukaryota > Metazoa > Chordata > Mammalia > Artiodactyla > Ziphiidae > Mesoplodon > Mesoplodon densirostris. The sequence goes on from NC_082664.1 coordinate 42,655,577, forward strand.
TTAATTGCCTCCCAAGTCACAGGTGTGGATGCCAGTGGAGAGGGCTTTGACAGGAGGGTTAGTGTCGGCAGGGCTTTATTTAATATTGGGGAATAACTCTCCCCAGCAACATTGGGCAGGACAGCTGGAGCAGCAGGAAGATGAAGTATCCAGTAAGTGAGCAGAGCCCATGCTGTTAGGTTTTGCTTTTGTTTTTCTTGCTTACTACTTATATTCAGAGAATTCCTACTCCAAAGAATCACACTGACTAAGAAGAAAAATATATTACTATTTACCTTATGTCCTAGCCACAACTGGAAGTGACTGCAAGCAGAGCACCGTGGGGGAAGGGAAGCCTGAGAGAACAAAGCAGCGTTCACATACAAATGATCATAGTCACCATGAATTGACTTGGGTAAGAGCTTTAGAAGCAGCTCAAAAATATGCACATAATTATACATCTTAAGGTAGTCATATCAGAAATAAGTTGCTGATAAACTGGAGACTGTTTTGTAATGTTTTTTGAATGATAAAATATACGTTGTCCATTGTAAAAATTTGGAGAATGGTAAGCTACCAGATGCTTGACTGCTTTTAGCGCCAAGTCCACCTTCTCGATGTCAGTGTTACTCTGGCTTGGCGGGTGGTGGTGGCAAAGGGCAGCAGTAGCAGAGCTAGAAGCAAACAGGGCCTCCAACAGCACTTCACGTGGTCCCCGCCTCCCTGCTCCCACGTGCTTGCCTCAAAGTGCACAGTTCAGATTACACCACGGCTCCTGGCTCATGGTGGGCGGGCAGTAGCCAGGCCAGCTATGGATCCACAGGTCTGCCAGAACTACTGCCAAGGCTGTCCACAACCCCTCTCTCTTCCAGACTCCAGAATACTCCATTTGGGTGGAGGGCATAACAAAATAGATTTTTCTGACTGGACAGTCAGCCAAAATTATTTAAAGACTGGGGTTTGGGGCAGCACTGCACTGGGTGGTATAGGAGGCAAGGACGATTCCATGTGTTATTGAAATGCCACTGAGTAAAGCTGATTTGAGATAAGCAATGTCGTATTCATAACATAAACTTAGTGAAAGCTCTTTTCAAGAAGCAAAGGACATAAGCAGCTGGCTTTCTTAGGGATCTACCTTATCTAAAGCTCTCTTGTACCCCTTAGCGGGTGTGAGTGTGGGAAGTTCCCGATAAGACCAACATTCTCAACAGGCCTCAGCTGCCCTCCCTACCTGATACTTTTTTTCCTTTGCTCACTTGTTTCCTCTGCTTGGAAAACTATTCCTACTTAGCTCTGCCTATGGAAGTCTAACCTCATCCTCAACACCATGTGTTCCAACTTCATACCAAAAGATGCAGTAGCATTGACCTCTTCTTTAATAATTATGAGCACTTACAATATGACACCAGTATATGCCATGTGGTCCCAACCATTCTGCTACCAGCACTCCTCTCAAAGTGCACAGTTCAAGAGACCACATCTCCTAGAGCATACATAACACCAATCTCATTTTCTGCAGGCACACACATGAACAGGCTTATTCATCCATCAAATGCATATTGTGCCCCCATGTTAGTAAGTAGAGTTGTTCACAAATATTCTAGTTTGTTCCTTTTGGGTCCCCTTGGAGTTAGATGTGACTTGTTTTAGTCAATGAAACAATCCAGGTAGAGGGAACAGGTAAAAGCAAGTGTCTGTAAGACCCTAGGGTTTGAATGAGACAGGCATGCGCTGGACCAGCCGGGAGACCAGTGTGGAAGCAGAGAGAGATGTGTGAGAGGTCACAGGGACCAGGTCATTTAGGGGGCTTTGTAGGGTGATCATATAAGGACTTTAACTTTTGCTGAGTGAAATGGGAGCCACTGCAGGGATCTGAACGGAGGACCTGGGGAGGAACCAGGGAGGCATTCGCTGGAGATGGTGGGGGTGGGTAACTTTAACTGTGAACCTCTCAACCTAACCTTCACTGCTGAAGGACTTTTTCGAGCTTCCCAAATATTCTATCTTTCTAGCAGATTGAGAACCACTGCTTCAGAAAAGCCAGGGAACTGATAACAGAAGGAAAATCTGCAATCCTTATCTTAAACCTCATTTTAATTGCTTTCCTAATGGAACCTACAAGTGACAGTTGACAACTGAAGTTGGATCATCCCCTTCTTCCCCTAATACAGGGCCTTTGGAGGGACTTCATGGAGGGAGAACAAAAAGAGACTTGACTAATCCATCAAACAGTAATGCATTATTGACTACTATAAAACAAAGATGATTTCTAGGGACAAAATTAATTCCATTTTGAATTTCAGAAAAACAGAATTTTCTTAACTTAAAAATAGATACTTTTTTACTTTGAAATAACCTCCTCTTCTTGCTCTTAGTATCTACCTCCTTTTCTTCCCCTCCTCCACATTCCCTTCTTCCTCCCGTGCCAAAAAGAAAAATGCCAACTTCCTTAAATGACTTCAAGTTAATGTCTAAGAAAAATCAGATTCTAAGATTAAAAAGTATAATTCTTTTTACGTTAAGTATTCAAATTTTTATACCTGAACAAATGAGTTTTGAACAGAAGTGTTTGACTTTCAGTCCAAGAAACTAAAATATCAAGACAGTTCCAACAGATTAACAGCACCAACTATGGGATTTTCAAAAATTGCTACTGCATTCTTATCTCAAATTACGGAGACTTGCACTCTAGGAAGTTTCCTTCTTGAAACCCTGATCCTCCTGAGATGAAGCTTTTACTGACACTGTGGTCCTGTCTGATGCCCAGTCCATCTGGTGGTGAAGCAGGCAAACCTCTCTGAAGGTCAGGTTGAACAAGTAACAGTAGTGACAGGCACTGTGGAGCTGACCTTGAACAAGGATATTTGTATATGCATATATAATACACTTATAATCATACTGTCATTAAACAGTCCAGTCTATGTATTTTAAAAATCAGGACAGAGCACACGATAAACCTTTATGATATCCAAGGATACAGAATTCAACGCCTTTAGAGTTCTCTAAAAAATATTTACAGAAGTCCTATAGCAGAACATAGGCTAGGAACTTAGATATTTAAGACAAAACCAAAGGAAAAAACAAGGCAATTATTCTGATTTCAGACAGAAAAGGAAATACTAAGGAAGGACAGCAAGTAAGCTCCCTCTCTGTGATCTAAGCACAGAAGCAGTTTTATTGCCCTTAATAAGACCTCTCTCTATTAAGGATCACTGCAGCAAAGAGTCTGTCAAAAGTACATAAAAGGGCCTCCCTGGTGGCGCAAGTGGTTGAGAGTCCGCCTGCCGATGCAGGGGATACGGGTTCGTGCCCCGGTCTGGGAGGATCCCATATGCCGCGGAGCGGCTGGGCCCGTGAGCCATGGCCGCTGAGCCTGCGCGTCCGGAGCCTGCGCGTCCGGAGCCTGTGCTCCGCAACGGGGGAGGCCACAACAGTGAGAGGCCCGCATACCGCAAAAAAAAAAAAAAAAAAAAAAAAAAAAAAAAAAAAAAAGTACATAAAAAAAGGCAGACAGTTATAAAATTTGAATTTACATCAGATACATGAATACTTTTATTTGCCTAATGCTAAGTTTAAAAAGTTACTTCCCATGTACTTCTACTTCATCCAGTCACTAGAAAATTTTAGTTTTTGTTAGGAATGTTTTGGAGACTTTTAGTTTAAAAAACCTTTCAGTTTTGTTAGTAGGCGGTTAAACGATCAATGGCTAAAATAATTGAGAATAACTCTGCTCTCATAATGACATAGAGTTAAACTTTGTTTTCTTCATTAAATAGAATCAACTATACATTCAAAATGTTATATTGAGAATTTAAAAGACAATCCTGGAATGGTTTCAGGATGCTAATACATACATAACACCTTAGACTTAGTCACAAACTTTTCTAGCAAACCCTTTGATTTTTAAATACTTGTTACCAAAACAAACACAAATAGCAAAATATAAAATATCTTTAGGAAGGGCACAGCATGGATACAACCTAAGTCAGAGTTTGATCATCACACAGAATGAAGTTAGAGCTTTCACCCACCTTTAACAAGTACTGAACTTAAGAGTATGATTCTCAGAAACTTCAATGATGTCTCACAGTCACAGACTGAGTTGGATCCATACATCTTAACAGGCTTAATAAAATGTTTGAAAGGAACTCTTCACTCACCTCAATTATGTAATTTAAAATAAAACTATAAACATCATTTTCCCACCTTATCTTTTATGCTTTATTATAATTCTGCCTGAACATTTAAATTCAATATTATTCCCTTTCTGGGTCACTGCTGGAATAACATTTCTCATACCAAATGTCTACGCAGCAAGTTGATCTATCCTAGAGCAACTATAGGGGCACTGTGAAAAGTCGGAAAGACAAAGAATAAGTTAGTAATTTAAAATAAAAAGTTATCCTAAGAGCTTTCATTTAATTTCAAGGTAAAAATTATAAATTTGGTATTGTCTATTTACCGAAATTCATATTTGCAAATTTTTTCAAAGCAATAGCTTTTCTTTAAACTTGTCATCCAGTTCTAAGGATCAATTCTAAGGAGACATGATTCAATTGAAATATAAATACTGAGAAGTGCAGGTGACCTCTGAACAACACAGGTTTAACTGCGCAGTCCGCTTATAGGCAGACTTTTTCCACTACATATGTACTACAGTACTACCCAATCCGTGGTTGGTTGAGTCTGCTGATGCAGAAACAAGGATTCGGAAGGCTGACTGTAAGGTTATACTTGGATTTTCAACTGTACAGAGGGTCGGCACTACAAACCACCGCATTGTTCAAGGGTCAACTGTACTGACTTGCAATCTGATCATTTAGTAACTTCACAAACTATTAAATTGAACCAGATAAAAACTGCCATTTTGGTAGATCAAAAATGATCAAATATTGTCAATTTCACTAGGTCAAGTATCTAGAAAAACATTTGTGTAGCTATAAGGAAAGCCACAGAGAAAATGATTTATCCGGAAGACCCAAGCTTGTACCCAAACTATAGCAGAGAATGACACACATATAGTGTGTTTAGCTAATGCACTATTCAGGTAGCAGTACCACTATTAACATGAAACACAATTTTATAAAAAGCTTTTTAGGTACTCTGAATCACCTTATATTAGGTATGAGAATAAATATGAGTCTCATGTAGACAACAGGCAGCAGCAGAACACAAATCTTTTACCAGTGGTTTTGTGCCAAGTAAACCAAGTCCTACAGAGGGCATGCATCCAAGTTTTTTGGGGTATTTCATCTAAGAATAGACTTTTCAAATATAATCAAAATTTCTGTGATTTCATGGGAATTTCAAGTCTGAGCTACTAAGTGATAACAACAACAACAACAAAAGGGTACCCCAATATCAGCTTCTCAGCATGTGATCAATTAAGGGAAAAAACTGAAACAATTTTTACTAAACAAAAACAAACCCCACAAAAAACCTAGCTTCAACATTCAAAAGAATAACCACACACACACACACACACAAAACCCCACAAAACTTCAGGACACAATTTGACCAGTGAACAGATACTAGTTATGCATAAGCCAAATGAATCCTTTTTTACTTCAAACTTATTTAGCTATAAGACTTGCTAACTTGGTTTTGTTTTGTTTTTTTCACATCTTTATTGGAGTATAATTTCTTTACTGTGGTGTGTTAGTTTCTGCTTTATAACAACGTGAATCAGTTATACATATACATATGTTCCTATATCTCTTCCCTCTTGCATCTCCCTCCCTCCCATCCTCCCTATCCCACACCTCCAGGCAGTCACAAAGCACCTAGCTGATCTCTCTGTGCTATGCGGCTGCTTCCCACTAGCTATCTACCTAACGTTTGGTAGTGTATATATGTCCATGCCTCTCTTTCGCTTTGTCACAGCTTACCCTTCCCTTCCTCATATCCTCAAGTCCATTCTCTAGTAGGTCTGTGTCTTTATTCCTGTCTTACCCCTAGGTTCTTCATGACATTTTTCTTAAATTCCATATATATGTGTTAGCATACGGTATTTGTCTTTCTCTTTCTGACTTACTTCACTCTGTACGACAGACTCTAGGTCTATCCACCTCATTACAAATAGCTCAATTTCCTTTCCTTTAATGGCTGAGTAATATTCCATTGTATATATGTGCCACATCTTCTTTATCCATTCATCCAATGATGGACACTTAGGTTGTTTCCATCTCCGGGCGATTGTAAATAGAGCTGCAATGAACATTTTGGTACATGACTCTTTTTGAATTATGATTTTCTCAGGGTATATGCCCAGTAGTGGGATTGCTGGGTCATATGGTAGTTCTATTTTTAGTTTTTTAAGGAACCTCCATACTGTTCTCCATAGTGGCTGTACCAATTCACATTCCCACCAGCAGTGCAAGAGTGTTCCCTTTTCTCCACACCCTCTCCAGCATTTATTGTTTCTAGATTTTTTGATGATGGCCATTCTGACTGGTGTGAGATGATATCTCATTGTAGTTTTGATTTGCATTTCTCTAATGATTAATGATGTTGAGCATTCTTTCATGTGTTTGTTGGTAGTCTGTATATCTTCTTTGGAGAAATGTCTATTTAGGTCTTCTGCCCATTTTTGGATTGGGTTGTTTGTCTTCTTGTTGTTGAGCTGCAAGAGCTGCTGATAAATTTTGGAGATTAATCCTTTGTCAGTTGCTTCATTTGCAAATATTTTCTCCCATTCTGAGGGTTGTCTTTTGGTCTTGTTTATGGTTTCCTTTGCTGTGCAAAAGCTTTTAAGTTTCATTAGGTCCCATGTGTTTACTTTTGTTTTTATTTCCATTTCTCTAGGAGGTGGGTCAAAAAGGATCTTGCTGTGATTTATGTCATAGAGTGTTCTGCCTATGTTTTCCTCTAAGAGTTTGATAGTGTCTGGCCTTACATTTAGGTCTTTAATCCATTTTGAGTTTATTTTTGTGTATGGTGTTAGGGAGTGATCTAATCTCATACTTCTACATGTACCTGTCCAGTTATCCCAGCACCACTTATTGAAGAGGCTGTCCTTTCTCCACTGTACATTCCTGCCTCCTTTATCAAAGATAAGGTGACCATATGTGCGTGGGTTTATCTCTGGGCTTTCTATCCTGTTCCATTGATCTTTCTGTTTTTCTGCCAGTACCATACTGTTTTGATTACTGTAGCTTTGTAGTATAGTGTAAAGTCAGGGAGCCTGATTCCTCCAGCTCCATTTTTCGTTCTCAAGATTGCTTTGGCTTTTCGGGGTCTTTTGTGTTTCCATACAAATTGTGAAATTTTTTGTTCTAGTTCTGTGAAAAATGCCAGTGGTAGTTTGATAGGGATTGCATTGAATTTGTAGATTGCTTTGGGTAGTAGAGTCATTTTCACAATATTGATTCTTCGAATCCAAGAACATGGTATAGTTATATCGCTCCATCTATTTGTATCATCTTTAATTTCTTTCATCAGTGTATTATAATTTTCTGCATACAGGTCTTTTGTCTCCCTACGTAGGTTTATTCCTAGACATTTTATTTTCTTTTTTGTTGCAGTGGTAAATGGGGGTGTTTTCTTGATTTCACTTTCAGATTTTTCATCATTAGTGTACAGGAATGCCAGAGATTTCTGTGCATTAATTTTGTATCCTGCTACTTTACCAAATTCATTGATTAGCTCTAGTAGTTTTCTGGTAGCATGTTTAGGATTCTCTATGTATAGTATCATGTCATCTGCAAAGAGTGACAGCTTTACTTCTTCTTTTCTGATTTGGATTCCTTTTATTTCTTTTTCTTCTCTGACTGCTGCGGCTAAAACTTCCAAAACTATGTTGAATAATAGTGGTGAGAGTGGGCAACCTTGTCTTGTTCCTGATCTTAGTGGAAATGGTTTCACTTTTTCACCATTGAGGACAATGTTGGCTGTGGGTTTGTCATATATGGCCTTTATTATGTTGAGGAAAGTTCCCTCTATGCCTACTTTCTGCAGGTTTTTTTTTTTTTTTATCATAAATGGGTGTTAAATTGTCAAAAGCTTTCTCTGCATCTATTGACATGATCATATGGTTTTTCTCCTTCAATTTGTTAATATGGTGTATAGTGTTGATTGATTTGCATATACTGAAGAATCTTTGCATTCCTGGAATAAACCCCACTTGATCATGGCGTATGATCCTTTTAATGTGCTGTTGGATTCTGTTTGTTAGTATTTTGTTGAGGATTTTTGCATCTATGTTCATCAGTGATATTGGCCTGTAGTTTTCTTTCTTTGTGACATGCTTGTCTGGTTTTGGTATCAAGGTGATGGTGGCCTCGTAGAATGAGTTTGGGAGTGTTCCTCCCTCTGCTATATTTTGGAAGAGTTTGAGAAGGATAGGTGTTAGCTCTTCTCTAAATGTTTGATAGAATTCGCCTGTGAAGCCATCTGGTCCTGGGCTTTTGTTTGTTGGAAGATTTTTTTATCACAGTTTCAATTTCAGTGCTTGTGATTGGTCTGTTGATATTTTCTATTTCTTCCTGATTCAGTCTTGGCAGGTTGTGCATTTTTAAGAATTTGTCCATTTCTTCCAGGTTGTCCATTTTATTGGCATAGAGTTGCTTGTAGTAATCTCTCATGATCTTTTGTATTTCTGCAGTGTCAGTTGTTACTTCTCCTTTTTCATTTCTAATTCTATTGATATGAGTCTTCTCCCTTTTTTTGCTTGATGAGTCTGGCTAATGGTTTATCAATTTTGTTTATCTTCTCAAAGAACCAGCTTTTAGTTTTATTGATCTTTGCTACTGTTTCCTTCATTTCTTTTTCATTTATTTCTGATCTGATTTTTATGATTTCTTTCCTTCTGCTAACTTTGGGGTGTTCTTGTTCTTCTTTCTCTAATTGCTTTAGGTGCAAGGTTAGGTTGTTTATTCGAGATGTTTCCTGTTTCTTAAGGTAGGATTTTATTGCTCTAAACTTCCCCCTTAGAACTGCTTTTGCTGCATCCCATAGGTTTTGGGTCATCGTGTCTCCATTGTCATGTGTTTCTAGGAACTTTTTGATTTCCTCTTTGATTTCTTCAGTGATCACTTCGTTATTAAGTATTGTTTAGCCTCCATGTGTTTGTATTTTTTACAGATCTTTTCCTGTAATTGATATCTAGTCTCATAGCGTTGTGATCGGAAAATATACTTGATACAATTTCAATTTTCTTAAATTTACCAAGGCTTGATTTGTGACCCAAGATATGATGTATCCTGGAGAATGTTCCATGAGCACTTGAGAAAAATGTGTATTCTGTTATTTTTGGATGGAATGTCCTATAAATATCAATTAAGTCCATCTTGTTTAATGTATCATTTAAAGCTTGTGTTTCCTTATTTATTTTCATTTTGGATGATCTGTCCATTGGTGAAAGTGGGGTGTTAAAGTCCCCTAGTATGAATGTGTTACTGTCGATTTCCCCTTTTATGGCTGTTAGTATTTGCCTTAGGTATTGAGGTGCCTCTATGTTGGGTGCATAAATATTTACAATTGTTATATCTTCTTCTTGGATCGATCCCTTCATCATTATGTAGTGTCCTTCTTTGTCTCTTCTAATAGTCTTTATTTTAAAGTCTATTTTGTCTGATGTGAGAATTGCTACTCCAGCTTTGTTTTGGTTTCCATTTGCATGGAATATCTTTTTGCATCCCCTTACTTTCAGTCTGTATGTGTCTCTAGGTCTGAAGTGGGCCTCTTATAGACAGCATATATATGGGTCTTATTTTTGTATCCATTCAGCCAGTCTGTGTCTTTTGGTGGGAGCATTTAGTCCATTTACATTTAAGGTAATTATTAATATGTATATTCCTATTCCCATTTTCTTAATTGTTTTGGGTTCGTTATTGTAGGTCTTTTCCTTCTGTTGTGTTTCTTGCCTAGAGAAGTTCCTTTAGCATTTGTTGCAAAGCTGGTTTGGTGGTGCTGATCTCTCTCAGCTTTTGCTTGTCTGTAAAGGTTTTAATTTCTCCATCATATCTCAATGAGATCCTTGCTGGGTAGAGTAATCTTGTTTGCAGGTTTTTCTCCTTCTTCACTTTAAATATATCCTGCCAGTCCCTTCTGGCTTGCAGAGTTTCTGCTGAAAGGTCAGTTGTTATCCTTATGGGGATTTCCTTGTGTGTTATTTGTTGTTTTTCCCTTGCTGCTTTTAATATGTTTTCTTTGTATTTAATTTTTTTACAGTTTGATTAATATGTGTCTTGGCATATTCCTCCGTGGATTTATCCTGTATGGGACTCTGTGTGCTTCCTGGACTTGATTAACTATTTCCTTTCCCATATTAGGGAAGTTTTCAACTATAATCTCTTCAAATATTTTCTCAGTCCCTTTTTCTCTTCTTCTTCTGGAACCCCTATAATTCGAATGTTGGTGCATTTAATGTTGTCCCAGAGGTGTCTGAGACTGTCCTCAGTTGTTTTCATTCTTTTTTCTTTATTCTGCTCTGCTGTAGTTTTTTCTACTATTTTATCTTCCACATCACTTATCCGTTCTTCTGCCTCAGTTATTCTGCTATTGATCCCATCTAGAGTATTTTTAATTTCTTTTATTGTGTTGTTCATCGTTGCTTGTTTCATCTTTAGTTCTTCTAGGTCCTTGTTAAATGTTTCTTGCATTTTGCCTATTCTATTTCCAAGATTTTGGATCATCTTTACTATCATTATTCTGAATTCTTTTTCACATAGACTGCCTATCTCCTCTTCATTTGTTAGGTCTGTGGGTTTTTATGTTGCTCCTTCATCTGCTGTGTGTTTTTCTGTCTTCTCATTTTGCTTATCTTACTCTGTTTGGGGTCTCCTTTTTGCAGGTCGTAGTTCCCGTTGTTTTTGGTGTCTGTCCCCAGTGGCTATGGTTGGTTCAGTGGGTTGTGTGGGCTTCCTGGTGGAGGGGACTAGTGCCTGTGTTCTGGTGGATGAGGCTGGATATTGTCTTTCTGGTGGGCAGGTCCACGTCTGGTGGTGTGTTTTGTGGTGTCTGTGGACTTATTATGATTTTAGGCTGCCTCTCTGCTAATGGGTGGGGTTGTGTTCCTGTCTTGCTAGTTGTTTGGCATAGGGTGTCCAGCACTGTAGCTTTCTGGTTGTTGAATGAAGCTGGGAGCTGGTGTTGAGATGGAGATCTCTGGGAGATTTTCCCCTTTTGATATTATGTGGAGCTGGGAGGTCTCTTGTGGACCAGTGTCCTGAAATTGGCTCTCCCACCTCAGAGGCACAGCACTGACTCCTGGCTGCAGCACCAAGAGCCTTTCATCCACACGGAAAAAGAGAAAAAGGGGAAAAAATCATAAATCTTGCTTTCCAAGTCCACCTCAATTTGGGATGCTTCGTCGTCTATTCAGGTATTCCACAGATGCAGGGTACATCAAATTGATTGTGGAGATTTAATCCGCTGCTTCTGAGCCTGCTGGGAGAAATTTCCCTTTCTCTTTGTTCACACAGCTTCCAGGGTTCAGCTTTGGATTTGGACCCGCCTCTGCGTGTAGGTCGCCGGAGGGCGTGTGTTCTTTGCTCAGACGGGGTTAAAGGAGCAGCTGCTTCAGGGACCCTGGCTCACTCAGGCCGGGGGGAGGGAGGGGTACAGAGTGTGGGGCGAGTTTGCCACGGTAGAGTCTGGCATGACGTTGCACCCGCCTGAAGCGCGCCGTGCGTTCTCCCGCGGAAGTCCCTGGATCCTGGGACCCTGGCAGTAGTGGGCTGCACAGACTCCCCGGAAGGGGGTGTGGATAGTGACCTGTGCTCGCACACAGGCTTCTTGGTGGCAGCAGCAGCAGCCTTAGAGTCTTATGCCCGTCTCTGGGGTCTGCGCTTTTAGCCGCGGCTCGCACCCGTCTCTGGGGCTCCTTTAAGCGGCGCTCTTAATCCCCTCCTGCACCAGGAAACAAGGAGGGAAGAAAAAGTCTCTTGACTGTTCGGCAGGTCCAGACTTTTCCCCGGACTCCCTCCCGGCTAGCCATGGTGCACTAACCCCCTGCAGGCTGTGTTCATGCCGCCAACCCCAGTCCTCTCCCTGCGCTCCGACTGAAGCCGGAGCCTCAGCTCCCAGCCCCGCCCGCCCGGGCGGGTGAGCAGACAAGCCTCTCGGGCTGGTGAGTGCCGTTCAGCACCGATCCTCTGTGCAGGAATCTCTCTGCTTTGCCCACCACACCCGTTGCTGTGCTCTCCTCCGTGGCTCTGAAGCTTCCCCCTCCGCCACCCGCAGTCTCTGCCCATGAAGGGGCTTCCTAGTGTGTGGAAACCTTTCCTGCTTCACAGCTCCATCCCACTGTGCAGGTCCCGTCCCTATCTTTTTGTGTTTATTCTTTTGCCCTACCCAGGTACGTGAGGAGTTTCTTGCCTTTTGGAAGGTCTGAGGTCTTCTGCCAGCGTTCAGTAGGTGTTCTGTAGGAGTTGTTCCACGTCTAGATGTATTTCTGGTGTATGTGTGGGGAGGAAGGTGATCTCCGTGTCTTACTCTTCCGCCATCTTCCCCGGAAGTCCCTTCAACTTGCTACCTTTGGCTATGATGCCTCATTAGTGTGTTTTCATTACACATTTTACAATGAATAAGCTCTTGCAGTTCATAGAACTTCACTTACATCACCAATTCAATGTACTCTAAAATCCCTCTAACTATGCAAGCCTATAAAATAAGTCACACTTTCAGACACGAATGAGCACAGGACAGAGGTATTACAACCAATTTTCAGAATGAGCAGAGGAAGTAAGCATCCTAAACACGTGTATAATACAAAGCAGGCACTACACCAGGGATACTAGCTAGGTGGAGAAGTCCTTTTCCAGGCCACTCCCCATGCAGTCTCAACTCTTTAAGGGAGTTAAGAAATATACATCTATAAGATGACGAATGGTATGTTCTTGTCAAGGGGACAACTTATGGCTTTTTGGTTTCTGGGATGTTTCATGAAAATAATCATCCATCCGAACTTACTGGCTTTCAATCATCTTCCCAAAATCAGGGAGGGACAAGTCTAGTTCAAACTGTGACTTATCAGATCTATCTTTTTAAGCAAATTAACCAAGTTCAGTTGAACAAAAATTTTCTTAAGGTCTCCTAATAAATTCAAAATTTCCAGGTTTCTATGCAGAACAAAAATGCTGCCTGCAGTATCAAATAATCATAGATACACACACACTATGCAATTGCCTGTTTATTTAGTGGCACCAGTTTTGCAAGCTAGAATTATTTCTACTTTTCATTTCATACAATCTGCAACCACTCACAGATTGAATGCAATTTCTTCAGTGGACTTGAAAAAAGTACAATCTTAAAGTTAGAACTGAATTCACATACTTTCTTTGGACCAGGAAATGATACATAATACAACATATACATTTATGGAATTTCTTTAAGAGTTTGGATCACATAAACTGCAAACAGTAGGTGAATTACTGTGGAGAATTTTGTTAAACACTGTGTTTAGGAAATAGTTCTGTAATTGTATTAGTTTTACATGTATGGATTTTGAAAAATGGATATATAGTGCAACATGCTTTTAACATGTAGATGATCTCTCCACTCATAACATTTATACAAATTAATTGAAATAAATCATTTCAAGAGTGAAACCAAGCAGTATTCGGGCATATTACTATAAATAAGATATTTTCCTGCAGATATGCTGTTGACTTATTTCCGGGCTAACCAGGTAAGACAACAGTCTTTACGTTTCAAAATTCCGACAAATGGAAATTAAATATGCTGTAACCAAACATCCAATTTTGGCAACAAATGCAACAAGCTAATCAATTTTTTCATGGTAGTTATGTTTAAGAGAAATCTCAGTCCTGTACATTGGTGGCTGTATGTTAGATCCTACTTTAACATTATGTATCAGTAAACACCTAATTCCTCTCATAATTTGAAGTGAATTAAACATTTAATAAACTCTGACACCAGGAAGCTCAAAATCTTAAAACCTGTGTGAGATCTGACAAGTCAAATGTGCTGTTTGTGAATATATTAAATCTATACTATGCAGGTCAGAAATGTTCCATGAACATTTCCATTTTACCTCTTTTTTGTTGAGATTCAAAAGTGGCAGATTTAGAAATGATGTTATCCTCCAAAACTAGTGCAAATACTAATCATTCTCTTTCCCCCACCAAGATACGAATTTTAAAAAGGACATTTTAATATCAGATTCTACCTAGATACCCATCTACCTACTCTATCTTTTAAAAAAAACCGATTCCTTAAAATAGACTCAAATTATTTTGATGTCCTTGATGTATTAATATTTTTTATGGGCTTTGAAGGAAAAATGCTGATGCTCTGTTATGCTGTAGTATAGGATCTTAACCAGGGGCCCATGAACCACTGCAGTACTGTAAACTCTGGGGAGGTATGTACATTATATGCATTTTCCTGGGTGCCAAATTCCTAGGATTATTCAGTCTCAAAGGGCCTGTGACCCTGAAAGGTTAAGAAGTATTGCTGCAATGAATTTGTGCCATTCATTATACCTAATTAAGATAGTACTAATTTTGTTCTGCAGCTACCCAATCTCTTACACAAATCTAACTTCAAACAGTACCATAGAAATGCAAATGTTACTAAATGTCCTTTACTGGATCAGGAGGACAATGTAAAAAGAAAGAAAAAATTCTAAACAATTTTTCTAAACATTTAATTCAACGAGAAAGCTATTATAGAAAACTGGGTTTTTGAAACAATGAAAAGAACTGAATGATTGTGTTTTGTGGTGAAGAAACATTGCATTTATTTTTCTCAGTTGTTTCTCTATTGGAAAAGCAGTAATTTTTTATCATTATCTGCCTTGCTGGGAAAATCAAATTATCTGCAAAAGCAGAGGCTGGTTCTTGCTGGTTTATGTGATGCAAGAGTTCTTAATAATATACAGCTAGGTCCAAGGAAGACCTTCCTATGGCTTTTTAAATAATTAAGAGTAATCTTCCTCTGTCCTCCTCACTGGCATCTTCCCACCCCTTCATTTCCCATGTTTTTCTATTTTTGGCCCAGGTTTACATAGTATTATTTGGCCTTGGTGAGGTAATGCACTAAGCTTTCTTGCTCAAGAAAATGGAATTGGCCTGTTTTGGTGTGAAAAAAGAGAAGCCACCAAGAGGGTAGTAGAGGAAATGAAGCAACATTTCCTGCAGGATAAGGGAGAAAAAAATGTCACTCTGTTGTTACACCAAGTTAAACAACCTTCCCCACCCCCCCATCTTATAAAAGTATTAAGTTGTCAACTACAATTTCAATTTTAATAGATTTGAGTGTTTCTAACTGGCACACTCCTATCCACTGGTAATATAATTAGGAAACCACGAGAGCAGAGGCCACTAAATATATAAAACAGGAAAAAAGGAAAGAATATGTGTCAAAGGAAACAAAAGTGGAACCAAATGCCTTTCATCATCTCTGTGTAGCATTCTATTAGTAATAACTGACACTTAACTGACATTTAACTATTCTGACCAACAAAACAACACAGTATTATACTCATAACATTTAGAAATGTATTCTTAAATCTTTCAAGCATATTCTGAAGTATTGTATATAAAATTTAAAACAAATACAACCCCAAATTCATAGCACGTTATAGAAAGAAGTAAAATTAAGCTTCTAAAATTTTAAAGTATAAAGAAATCTTTCTAACGCCTAAAAGAAAAACTTAATCAGAAGACTAGATCACTTAATTAAAAAAGTCATCTCACCAGCAGTATTTGTAAGCAAAAGTATATGAAACTCTAGAAGTTTTCTTTGAAGAAAAACCTCAAATGAGAAACATTTATATACTGAAATATTTACATAATATTTTCTAATACCAGATCCTAACATAATACTGTACAAATGGCAATCAAAACATTAAAGGTTTAAACCTCTCAAACTTTATGAATTAAAAGTATACACCATGAAATTCAAAATTAAAACAAAATAAACCCTGTAACCAGTTTCATCAGTTCTTTCAGAAACTGCATACTGAATTTCCATATGAATTTGTCCAGTAAAGATGGTCAGTAAAATTATTTAAAAAAATTAAAACACAGTAATCACTTAGCTAAAATTGGATATTAACATTGGCATTGTTTTTTCAAGAAAATACACACTTTTGGTTAAATAAGATAAATTTAGCTAGAGACATGTTTTTTTTTTTTTTTTTTCGTTTTGTCCACACCAAGCAGCATGTGGGATCTTGGTTACCCAACCAGGGACTGAACCTGAGTCCCCTGCATTGGAAGTGCAGAGTCTTAACCACTGGACCGCCAGGGAAGTCCTAGATATATGTTTTTAAATGTGTTAAATTCCACCAGTATTTCCAGGGTTGGAGAATTCTAAGAAGTATTCAATACATTACCTTATTTCTCTGATTTGCTGCTGTCAGCAGGAAGAATATAAGCCATTCTGAAAGGCAATCAAGCATACTGAACAGACTTAAGCTTCATCAGTCCAATTTTATTCTTATGCAAAGCAAAATTTTCTTCTGAATGTGATTTTTAACTTTGAGAAGAATAAAACAGAAGAAAGAGTTTTCAAGTGACTAAAGGAACTGCAAATGAGTTCTTTAGGGCAGAGACCCGCCTTGTTCAGGAAAGTATGGGGCAGACAGCAGGTGAGCAGTAACTATTTTTTGGATGAGTGATCCAGTTATAATATTAACATACATTAGATTATAAATTCTATTCAAATGTAAACTCCTTGAGAGCAAGGACCTATTCATTTCTTTATAGTTCCAAGGTGCTTACCCTAAAACAGTGTTTTGTAATTAACACTTTATATATTTTGTAGAAAAGGTGAGTTACTAGCTGGATTAATATATGGTCAAATCACTAAAAGTACTGCTATAATTGAGATTATTTGAATTACATAGTTGATTTATTCTTTACTCCAAATTTCTTAATTTTATGAAGTTAGTAAAAAAAAAAAAAAGTAGCTGGAGCAGTACACTAATTGCATAGAACTCTAGAAACAAGTTAATGCATCATAATTAAAAATAAGTTTGAAACGGTTCTAAAGCTGAATAAGAAAAATACCACTTAGATTTTTTTAAAGTTAATGCTAATACTGAGAACTGTTTCTGTTATCTGTAAAAGTATATTCCCTAAGAAAGTGGAAATTAAGAGAGCTTACCTTGCTAAAACAATAAGAGATCAGTGAAATTGTTAGGGCAACAAGAATCTGCTATACAAAATGAATTTCCTATTAAAAGCAGCAAAGTGGGTTCATCCTGTTAAAACATTTAAATGAAAGTACATTTGAATAGTATGTTATCATCACACAAGAACTTTTTCCTGCCAAAGAAAATAACATACAACATATCAAAAAATTGAGGTATTGCCCTGAGATGCTAATTAGCACACAAAAGAGGGTGGGAGGTCAAGAATTTAAGTGGTACAAAAATGAAGTGCACAAGAGAGGTGCAAAAGTGCCTTTTAAAGTGTGGCTGGTTCCCCACCACCACCATTAGCCCCAGGAATCAAGAACACACATAGTTTGCCATTATAATGTATACTTCCTCCTGTATTTTTATAATTAAAAACTCTATCTAGTATGGCAATGTTGACTCATGTGGAAAAGACTTAGTCTTCTTTGGTCACACTTAATACAGTTTTCTCTCACTTCCAGGCCTAATTTCAGTACTAATAATTTTAACATTTTAACAGAGGAATATTTTAACCTCTTTTTTAAAGACCCTCAAATTAAAAAGTCTCTAAATACGCTACTATGGTTTGAAATATAGCTTCCCATCACATATTTTACTTACGATTTAAGATTTTGCATCTCAAAATCCAGTTCAAGTTTTTGAAATATCCAGAACTAAAAACTTTAGTCTACTTAAAAAATTAAGGAATTATAATAGGAATTTAGTTTTCAGTACTGGTAATCTATACTAGAAGCACTGGTATTCATTAAATGTACATTTAGATGCTTACAGTCGTAACTTAGAACATTATCATACTTCGCACTCTACCACAGATTTAGACATTAAGCATTTATTTGTAAGTTAAGTACGGAATTGGTTCTGTAATTCCAACTGTTATGAATTTCTAAATATAAATAGCACTTGTTTTTCTTCATGCCGGATTAAGATATAAATTAAATACAATTAAGTTACATTTAATCATCTCCCAAATAAGAGGGATAATGAAAAGATTTTGCTGGTACATAACTACTTAAGTCTGAGATATTTCACATTACTCTTCCCAATACTCCCCTAACTTTACATTAGTTTTAAGGCTATATATACAAATACGCATATTTCCAAGTTAGGGAAAAAACAAATATAACAAAATTATACTACCTTTTATACAGTTTTGATTTTGTATTCAGTGCTGTATTTATATCTTACATTTTAATAGTTTTCTAGTGGGGAATCTGCTTACTGAATGATTAAATTACATGGTGATTAAATACAATATTCAACCTAAAGAGACAAAAATACAGAAGGGCACAGAACAGTAGAGTCTTTTCAATGAGACAGATTTAAAAACTTACTTTCACATGCTTAATCAGAGGAATTTAAGCCTAAATTAAATTAGGTTATTTTTATATCTACAATTCTTTAAGCTTTTGAAAGTTATTTTTAAAGGCCGACAGCTAAATATTATCAACATGCTATATTTCAAATCACTAAATATATCTTAACTACTTGGATTCTAAAGACATGGGCTAATTAAAAATCACAGACACACACACGCACAAACACACATACACCCCTACGATAGATTGTTAGATTGTCAAGCTTTGACAATTATTTTAACTGAACAGTAGGCAAATTCAGGCTGATAACACATCTAAATGAAAACAATAAGCAGCCTGAAAGAAACCCATTTAAAAATAGATCAAGGAACAACAGAGACTTAAATCTTTTATAGTCTTTCTAATGGAAGGGAAACAGTTCCATTTATGCCTTGAGTTACAGTATTTTCCAATTAAAAGAGACTAACATCTTTCCCCATGAGAAAAATTCTCATTTACAATGGTATGGTGCTTTAAAATAAGGGCGGAGTAAAGGAGGAATTACACATACATGATTAAATTTCTTGTTTGTTAAATCAAGCTTTATTGATAAAATGGAATTCATAATATCTTACTAGGAACAGCAGCAGGCCCAGCCAATCATGATAACAAAAATGTGGCAGTCTCCTACTATTTGTAGGAAGCTGCTGCTTATCAATTAGTAATTAAATGTAAGGACTTGTAAAAGAGATGCAAAGAATCAAGGCATTTTAGCCCCAAGATTGATATTCTTATGAATATATTGTATTACCTGCAATACTCATGGCAACAAGGAGAGAACCTAAAAGACAGTTAAATGAAGGGACCAGCTTTATCGACAATGCCAATCCCACTGCCAAAAACATTAAACTAGTTTTCAATTAACTCCCTGGATATTCAGCTTTGTAAGATTTTGGAATAATTCTCCATAATCACGTGCACATTTGAGCGTCTAGCTGACATGGCTGCTGCTCTCCCTGTCCCAACCCCAAGTCCAAACACAGCATGACTTGAAAGGGCTATATATCTGTTGCGTCACACAACAAGCCAAACATTTCTTATAACTTTGATAGTGATTTAAAGCAATCCATAATTAAATATGAGCATTTTATACAAGGACAATTATACTTTACAAAAAAAATCATACAACAAAAATTGCTGGAGTCTGATTTACAACATGTATTATGGTTTGAAATCACATTTACGTAAGTCTCAAATTTACAAAAAAAAAAATCAGTTCTGGGCTAGCTGTGGTACTGCTGAAGTTCTCTGGTGTAATCACTCTCACCCATGTCATACATGCCCTTCTTTAAAGTTGAAGATGGATGTTTAAAAGGTTCAAGGAAGTTGAGCTGTACTCTCCTTTGGAGGTGAAGGTAAACTCCATGGCTAGATGAGCAGTTTCACCACATATCATCAGTTGAAGTAGAGTCCTTTATAAAAGGAAACAAAGCAAAACAAGGAACTAAATTAAAACTTAGAGATGCATTATTTCCTGGGTAATGCAGAAAGATAAGGTTTTGTAAAGCTGACCTTCAGAATATAAATGTTTTCTAAAATATATAATATGTGTACATGTGTTTATGAAATATCAATATTTAATCTGTTCAAAGAATTGTGAACCCTTTGTTTTGTTCTGGAATAAAATATTTGAAATATGATTTTACCATGAGGTTGACCAAATGTATTTCTAAACCAATCAACTACTAAAAAGAATTTTATTTTTCTCTTCAATAAACCCAATTTATTTTTAGAACACTACCTTTACAAATTTTTATTGCATAAAAACCTCAAGTAATAAGAGATTTGAGGAAGCTTCATAATGCAATATATAAAATATTTCAGAGCCAGGCCCAAATGATTTTAAGTTACCACTTTTCTGTAATCACCATACTACAACAGAATTGTAACAGGAAACTTAATTGGAGAATGGGGCATTCTAAATGTCTTTATATAAACAGAATTCTCTAGTATTTAAATGAAATATGCACGGTTCTTGGCAAAGAATGGGCATTAATGGAGATGGGCATTCTGAAGCTGTTACAGCTGCTTACAAAACTCAGAATTAATTCAAGATTCTGAGCAGAGATATTCCCAACTTCAAAAAAACATTTAGTGGCGGAAAACTTCTGAAGTTGATTGCTTGGAGAGGCTTTAAAAAACCAGAATAATTAAAAGGGACTTTCTTCTTTTTTGAGTTAAATGGCCACTCACCATGATTATATCCTCAAGCACTAGAACTGTGGTGCTGGCAGAGTTCAGAGCAATCAGTCAGGGGTGTGTGTAAGAGAATGGGTGCAATGAACAGCTCTGCAAAAACAGGTAGGAAGGATATGCATTTAGAGTAGAGGGGAAGGGAAAGCAGAGGGAGCTAAATGCCACTTACAGTGTCATCATTTTTGTATGGATTCAGTCTATTGTAAACGGCTTCAATAACATTCCGCCTAAATTTAGAAAAAAAAATGCAGAAAGTTAATTCTTCAGAGCACAAAACTGCTTAGTAACTCATAGCCAGGTGTTCATTAAAATGTCAAAGATAATCATACACTTGAATTATTTTAGTTCTATTTCTTACTGTCAATAAGTGAGCCATACTTTAAGATATTTGGGCCCCACCGTTAAAGTAGCGGTGAATTTATTCTAGAATGTAACACTCTACTAATGGAATTAATAGAAGACTAAAAGTCATGGCTTGGGAAAAAAATCAGTCTATATGGGCTACTTCTATTTGAACTGGCATTTAGTGGTTGTGAGTCAGAAATGACAATGCAGTTCTTAAGATATATTAATATATTCTGGTTAAGAGGTGAATGTTGTGAAGTAGAAATAACTTCAATATCTGTTATGGTAAAATAATTTAGATATTTTACACTTAAATTTCTTCTTTTCATAATGCCCCTTTAAAAAAGCTCTATTAAAACTGAAATGTCAAATATGACATTTCTCTGGCAAGTCTAGGAATTACTTTTTGTATAATATTTTATTAAAAATAAGAAATCAGTAGTGGTATTTATAAGTTATAAGCCTCCCTACTTACAAAACTGATCTGAAGCAATTTTATAGACAGTCATTTCACAGAAGATCATATTGGAAGAAACAATTTCCAAAAAACAAAACCTTCAAACAGGAAGTTTTACAATTACATGAAATGATTAAAGAACATAGCTACACTTACAGATCAAGTGGAGGATCAAGGAAATTAGTCAATATATTTTTGTAGGTCAATTACATGGATATCTGAGGTAAAAATGTTTTAAGCCTTGAATTATAAAATTGCTTAAAGTCTCTACTGTAATTTATAAAGATGTAAGCTTAGTATCTAACACATATTAGCACACAGTTCTAGGAACTAAAGTGAAAAGAGAAAAAAAGCAAGAAATGCATCTACCTATCTTCCCTTACACCAAAACCCAACCAACCAGCATCAACAACCAAAAACACTAGGAAAATCAGAGATACAGAAAAATGGCCCAGATGGAAGAAGAGAAAAACGCTCATCCACGGGGTGTTCAGTTATCCAGGGATTAAGAAAATCCAATGATAACAGTAGGAATAATAATGACACTTAGAATCTTGTAGTACTATGTAATTTACTTTAAAAATTTCTTTCACTGTATTATCTCATTTATGCTATATGAGGCAATCAGTGTAATCCAAGCCTCCACTGAAGACAGCCTTCAGTGTAATTAGTTACAATGATATTCTGATACCTATGCTAAGTAAGCACCATATATCATTAATACTGAAAAACACCGAACCACAGGTTAAACATTTTGAAGTCACTTTAGAAATTAGGTAAATATACATTTGATCAACGGACACCTAACATTTTCACGTACAGAGATAGATGGTAAGAGTACGCAGAATATAACTTACTTGCTTGCCAATTCACCCCCTGGTGGGAGGCTGGGGATGTTCTCACTCGCTAATGTACGCATCACATGGACTAAGTCAGGGACGCCTTCCCCCTGCTTCTTTATGATTTCTGGGAATCAGAAGTACTTTTTTTGTAAGTGTTATCCAAATTTAATAATAATTTAAAAAACTGAAACAAAGATAACTTAGATTTTTAAAGATGGCATTTACCACATCTGAGATTTTCTAAACTATATAAAAAAATAAAAATCAAATTGACCTTTGAAAATTGATGACAAAGGGATGTACAAAATGATACAAGAGATACAATACTTTCCAGATTAACTTCAAAGAATGAAAATACACAAGATAAAAATGTGAAAAATTTCATATTAAAATCAATGTATTACCATAATCAGGGGTATGTGTGTACAAATGAGGATATTCCTCTTAAGATGCCAACTAATTACATCTGAGGAGATTAACTCCTCTCTTTAGACTGGAAACATGTTTCCTGAACTTTGCCCTGAAAATACAGTACACAGATTTTTTTAAAAAAAATAAACAATTTCAAGATTTGAAAAAAGAAAAAAAAAAACCTTTAAGTATGGGGGATTTACTGATTATATACTAACCCAAATCATATTTACATATGTTTATATTTGCAAAATGATACTTAAGTAGCATGTGCAGAATAGGTCATGTACTTGAACACCACTCTCAGCTTAACTTTTGTCTAAAGTATCTTTAAGCAATAAATAGATATATACCATTTCCTTAGTTGATTACTTGAACAAAGCCTACAGAATAGAAAAAGGCTAAATTTCAGGACAAAATTTTTAAAAAGAAAAAATCTGATAAACCATACAACTGTATTTAAAATTGTTAATTTCAAAACATTCAGTTATTAAATGGATAGAGTGATATGATCGGCAGTGTTGCCATGCAGATGCATGTTGTTATTCATACCACAAAATACCAACCATTATGCACAGACAACTTAAAGAGCTCTCAAACTATTCACTTTAAGGACAGGAAGTCTTTACCTGGAGTTTCAGCATATTTATTCTAAACGTAAGATCATGCCAAGGGTATTTGTAAGTTATATGTTCAATTTTTTGTTTTCCATTATTTACACTAAGAAATTTTCTTTGTCATCATTGTAGATCATTCTAGTTCTCAATTTGTAAATACCTTTGAAAATAACAATGCATGTAAAGACCTTTCATCCTTTGATCAAGTTTCAAAATATTAATTCATCATTAAAGCCACATATTAAAAGAAAGACATTGCTACCCATACTTCTTTAAATGGCTCAAACTGTCCTTTGAGGATTAAGGCCAAATTTTACCATCTTTTAGTTTTTTCTTTTTTTAAACCAGTCTTTAATCTGAACAAAAAGCAAGGATCTCAGATTTGGTTTGCCAAGTTCCTTTATTGTATAATCTTTAACATCTAGTATATTTATTCTACATGATTCTAATGCTGGAAATTTGCTGTACAAAAATAAAGGAATTTGATGTTGACCTAAACTGCACAATTTCACAATCTAAAGCTGTAATACACTTAACATACAGTCTCTGCTAAGCCAATACAATTATTGGATAGATAACTAGACACAATATAAATGAACACTGATGATAAATTCAATCAATGATGGTTTCAGGTGTAAAAACATTACCTTGAATCATCTATATTTGATGTTTCATACATCTCCTTTGTTAAAATATAAAAATTAGGATATTTTAATTGTGAAGAAAATTACAGGAAGACAAATTCTTTAAAAAAATAATATAAGACTTTAAAAACAGTTATCTCCTATTCCACATGGGACAATACACTTAAACTATCTGACCATTAATACTACACTAGCCTTGCTTCTTTCTGTTTTAAAAAATAAAGAAAAAGAAATTTTAAGAAATATTCCTTTAATTGCTCTTGAACTATACATTTTAATTAGAATTGTAAAAAGACTGAATGCTTTTATTAAGGAATATATGTATAGAATATCTATGTTCCACATATTCATGTATAAACATATTCTGCCCCCCCACCCTCCACCAAGTCTGAGGGATTCTATCAGTTATCTCCAAATTAGCAACTTTAAAGCTTGGGCAGTCAGTAGCAAACAAAAATACATACATGACACAAGTATCCTCTTAAATCGGTAGAAGGACCACAACCTTAAGTGGTATGGTTTAAATTATGAGCTGAATCTTTTCACAACCCTAGAGAGTCAAGTATTTAGAATATCATAGGAGGAGAGCTAAAAAGCCTTTGTCCTTTTCTGTGGTGTGGACAGAGAAGCCAAAAGTATTCAAAGCAAATAAAATGAGGTTTAATAGGTCACAGCAACTTAGTGAAGGCATGTATTTAAAGAAAGAAAAAAAGAAAAAGGTATTCAGTGCCTGTTTTGGAAGCTGATTGCAGTATTTATCACTTTTTAAGACATATAACAACTTTTACAATGCAAATAGTTACATTCTTTCTATGTTTTTAAATATAGTAGTGGTTTTAGTTACTGTAATATTTAACTAGATGCAGTCTCATCAAATCTACCTCAGTAAATAATACTGTACTTAATTTATGACATAATAATCTCCAGTTGAACAGTACAAGTATAACAACACTTCAACATACCAAAAATATTGAGTATTAATGTAAAGTCTGTGGCAATTCTTGCTTGATAATAAGCAATATAAAACTTAATATTGTAACATAAATTACTTATCTAAAGCAATTATTTAGAATTGCATCAAAAACTTAAAGAGTGCACACTAAAGAGAAAAAATAGCAATTCATTTCTAAAATTTGACCCCATTTCATAGTAAATAAAAATTATTTCTTTAAATTGGTAAGAAAACATGTACACTCAGGTTAAAGTGCCAATAAATTAAATATCAACATATCCCAACACATATTCTTCTTCAGGTTTCATATTTTTCCACTAACCAGCAGTTTGAACCAATGTGCTATGACTTGGTAGCATTCTAAATATTTTATCTCACTGATAACTTATATTGAAATGAATCACTTAAAGCAAAAAATTTCCAAGACCCTTGGAAACAGTGAGGAAACAAACTCACTGAATAGTACGCCCAGTGAATGAAATACTAAATACTATATACACACACTAGATATATCACTATCAAGTAGGGGAGAGAAATAAAAACAAAATAGCAGCTCCAGACAGTACTGAAAAATCAAAACCAACCATGATTCTAATATCAGACTAATTATAATTGGTATCAAACAGCAAAAAGGGAGAAAACAAAATTAAAGTGCATATTAATTTTAATGATGCAGGCACAGCAGGATATAATAGTGTATAGTGTATCAATGTTTACATGCTATTAAACGTCTTTAATGTGCAAAGTAATGACATTAGGAGCCAAAAATGCATTTTAACACTATTATTGGCATGTCAAATTTTTCTGCTTGAAGAAACTGCATAATCTACATGCTTATTGCATATATGCAGTAAACTGGAATTCTCTGGGGAGACTTAATTATGGCAAATAGTAGCTGCATCAATGATCATTTAAAAGTTTTTCAAATATTTAAAGGCATTACACTTGAGTTACAAATACCTTTCTAATTGTCTCAAAGTAATTTGCAGAATTATGACAAATACACTTCTGTAATTCCCAACTTATTTCTTGATTTTATCCAGCATTTATATTTCTGCCAGGTAGAGATATATGCCAGGTATGTCTTCTGTTCAGGTTTACGTTGTCTAGGTGAGGCAGTTTATGGCTTAGGCAAGAAGCTTTGGAACAGTTTAAAATAAATTTTTAAAAGCTGTGGCACGTGAAAGTTGTTAATAACCAGGCTATGATCTTCAAGTTATTTTTTTAAAAGTCCCAAAGGTCTTAAATTCATACACACAGCTTTACACAAAAAGATGGTATTCAAATTATCACCATCATTAAAAATCTGTTTATAATTAAATAAACCACAAATTAGACTTTCCTGGCATAAAATTATTCATGCCAATGAATTCATCAAGAATTTGAAAGCACACAACACTTTAGCCTTTTTAAACAAATATATCCTGAACAGAATGTACTGGGCCATCCGAGTTGCTATTTCTAATATAACTGTGATAGGACAATAACAAATATCTAAACAGCTACTACAGAAATGCCCTTTCCCACTTTTGTACACTAAATGTCAAAGGCATGTAAAGATCTAAAAGCTAAAATGTTAAAGTTTGATTATGTTGAGGTTTTTCTTTAATAAAGCTACTTATTTTTTGTTAAATGATCCACCTTCTACTCTGCTTTCCAGGTACTTGTCCAACTCTGCCTCCTTCTTCACTGCTTCTGGCGATACTTTGGGTGCATTTGGAAAACAGATCAATATCACACTCATGTTGTCTCGACTTCCCTGGGAAGAAAAAAGTTTGAGAGAATATTTTGTTTTCTTTCTGCTCTTCAAAGCTTTGAGAACCTTTACAGTCATGCCAATTATACTTGCTCTAGTGAAAACATATATTGTTTTTAAGGAGAGAAAAATATATATGCACATGTGGAGGGGCACCCCCCAATACATATATTGTACATATGGTATACAGAATAACCAATACTCCAAAAGACAGGAGAGAAACACTACAGAGATTAAAAAAATGATTGTTGCAGTAGAGTTTAAAGCTCTATAAAACAAATATTTCTGAACATTTACTGGTGGCCTACTTAACATGAAGTGATACCTAACACAAATACACATACACACATACATTCATTCAAATAAACAAGATAGAAAATTCTAGTCATATTCTTTACAACATGATTTGATCTGTAGTTACACATATACTTGACAAATTTATTTTTTTGACAAATTTACATTTAAAATAAATTATGGGGCTAATTCATTTACTTCATAATAAGTAGAAATATGGAATTAGAAGTAAAACTACATATATAAAGTTTATAAACCAGCTTTTAACTTTCATAATTAAAAAAAAAGGTTTAACTTTTAGGAAGTACATTCGTTTTTAAAGGCACCTAGATATTCAAAATGCTATAATTAAAATACTTGAGTCAATTTTGGCCTCCCCAAAAATCAGATTTCCTCTTCCTATTAATAATTGGAGTTCTAACATTTTAAGTATTTAATTCCCCTATATGGGAAAATTGACGTTATACCATTCATTTAAGCAAACAATACAAAGAATTTAATATTTAAAATATTGGGGGAAAATTGTATAAAATGAGGCAAATGATAAGATACTGAACAATTTTTAAAATAGAGCATAATGCAGAAGAGATAAAGTAGAATCTGAGTCATAATTTACTAATATCTGAATCTGACCAAGTCTCTCAAGAAAACAGCTTTTAATTTAGTTAACAAGTATTTAACTCTCAAGTGCTACAGGATAAACCTAACAAATGAATGCTACTTTGTCCCTTTTTTATACTAAAAGGGACAAAGAACATAAGCATCCTTGTTTGGTTCCCCCCAAACTCAGAAATTAACAATAGTGTGTACTATCAAGTTGTTGCTCTATTGATTTTTTTAAACGTATGTGTTGGATGTTACATAAACTTGATTTGTGTTGGATGTTACATAAACCTGATTTTTAATTAAGATTTTAAGTACAGCTGGCAGTTGTGTATATAAAACCACAAAGAATATTATGTTGACTTTTCTATTTCTGAGTTTTAAAAGGACATCAAATATACAGCCTCAGAAGAGTTTTATAAAATCACCATTTGTTAAACAAACAAACACAAAGAATTAGTTAATGAGCATTATTGACAAAATAGAACTGTGGTGTAAAGAACACTGCACCTAAGTCAAGGACTTGGATTCTAGTCTTAGCACTGCAACTAAAGAATTAAATTGTGTAACATTTTTAACTTTTCTAGAAAAGGGAGCAGCATGTATCAAGCACACACTGTTTGCTAAAACTAGGTACTTCATATGTATACATTAGCTCATCAACACTCTTATGAGTTAGATACTATTTTCTCCATTCAATAGCTGAGAGAGGTGGAACAATTTGTTCAGGACTATAGAGTACAAAAGTAACAGAGGTTAAGATTTGATTCCAGGTCTGACTCTTTAAGTCCACAGAGCCTTCTCTTGCTCATCTATATACATGATCCCATTTGATCATCCCGACAACCCCATGAGACAGGGTAATAATATCTCTCTTTCTCTCTCTTTTTTAAACAATTAAAGAAACTGATTTTCCAGACAATTTAAATAGCTTACCTGAAGTCATACACAGTCTCATACCAAGTTCTTCTGACTCCATGTCCAAGGCTATTTCTATTACATCACACCAAATGATCACTAAATCCTCTGTTGGTGCTACAGATTCATTAGACCATAGTCTCAAAGTATTTCCATAAATGTACTGAGATATCACATGGTAAAAATAAAATATTAAAATTCTAAAATGCTTTTCATATATAGACACCGAGGCTTAACCCTCCCCATTTCCTTTTTTAAAACATGATACACTCTTTTTACCTTTGATAAAATTCCACAATATTAAAAAGCTAAAGTAGTCATGGTTACTAAAAGACTAAACATTCAGATTATAACCCTTGCATTTTTGGTAACTGCGTAATTTATTTCTAAGAAGTATTTCCTATGTTATTTTCATAATTGATGAAAAGTATCCTGCAACTGTACCAAAAACTTATTTCTGAGTACTATAGGTTCTAAGATGATTATATACTAGAGTAGTAATTAAGATGACATAAAATCATTTCATCTAAAAAAAAAAGTCTAGCTACCTTATACAAACAGGTGTCGACTACTTCATTGCAAACTTTCTCAAGGTCATCAGTGACTTCAAGTCTGGATCTTACAAAATCACAGAGCTCTTCATTTCCCATGACATCCCAAATACCATCACATGCAAGAATAATGAACTGATCATCTTCTTCAGATCTTTCAATATCATGGACTTCAGGCTCTGGTGACACAAGCTGCTCTGTAGGACCTTTTCCATGGACACATTTGTAATCGAAGTCCCCAAGGGCCCTCGACACAGCCAGAGAGCCATTCACACGCTGAATCATTACAGAACCACCTGCATTCTGAATTCGTTCTTTTTCCAGCGGATTACTTGGTTTGTGATCTTGTGTGAAGAAGTAAACTTTCCTGTTCCTACAAAGTAAACCTCTTGAGTCTCCACAGTTAATGAAATAAGTATGTTGAGGAGAAATTAAGACACCCACAGCTGTTGACCCACTTCTATCAGCACCATGTTTCTTCTCTGACATAACTCTCATATGTTCATCAATCTCCAGAAAACCTGTTCTGATTCCATTCTTTACATTTTCCACAGAAGGTGCTCCTGTAGACCCTTTAAAATCCTGGTTATTGGTGATGTGATCTAACAAATGCTCACAGCAGTATTTGGCAACCTGAGAACCAGCATGCCCATCATACACAGCAAAGAATGACCATGTTTCAAGTCCACTTGGCAAACCGATCACAGCCGTATGTGCGTCCTCCATTTCAACTCGCCAGCCTTGCATGCTGCTTAGCCCATATCGCAACCCATTACCCTGCCCCTGGGCATTATGTTTTTCCATCTTTGGTTTGTCTAAAAATGCTCCCATTATGTCTTGATCCTCTAGGTCTGCAAAGGAAGAGAAACAGGAAAGTTAATAACTATCTTATAAACAAACTACCTATCCAACAACCTTTTTAAGAGTGAAGGAAATACAAAGAAAGCTTTAAATAAGAATTCACAACTCTTGTGATAAGCAGACACTCACTGCTGACTTGGAACCTGATGATTAACAAGGAAGAATTGGGGGAAAGGCTGATCAGGCACAGCTCAGAATGTACAACAGGCAGAGAGAACTAAAGCATCATGATAAAAGTAGCTGATCTGACACTCTCCCCAAGGAACAAGTACTTGAAATCGAAAAGAGACTTGGCAGTGGCCATCAGCTTACATGAACCATGTCAAGTGGTTAAGGATGCATTGAATATGTGAATCTCTTAGGGAATCTCAGAACTAAGTTGTATGTATATATTAATCAAGAAAAAACAAATAAATGAATTCACAGGACATACCAAAAGCCTACTAATTCAAACATCTTAGTTGAACATTCAGGATTTTCCCAAGTTTGATTCCAAATATCTAGTTTTATTCCTACTACATCAACTCTCTGAAAAAGTAGAAAAAGATCTACTCACAATGATCCAAATTTGCATGCTCCTTCCCTTAAGTCTTTCCTCCTTACTTTTAGAAATAAGTATACCCATCCTTTAATGTCTAGCTCAAATTCTACCTTTTCCATAGGTTTTTCAGTCTCTGAAAAGCCAATAAGTTATTAGATTACTGTAAGTGGTTCAGCCTCAATTTTCAAGTTGCAAAGCAATTATACATACATATAACAAAGACTGTCATATGTAGATATAACAAAATTCATCTACTGTAACCTAATCTAGTGGTAATAACACGTATCATCATATGGTACTCTATAACCATTTGGTATAAACAGAAAAGGAGATCAAAAGGTCTAGGACAGCACTGTGGACAAGCCTGAAAGCTTAGCTAATCCAATCCTTTCCCAATAATCAAAAGCTAAAACCCTTGGTCTGGAATGAGCTTACAAAAGGCAGGAAGACAGTTGGCCTTTACTTGAGTAATGGCCTAGAATGTAGAGACTTGGGGTCCAAGTGATCAAATGAGTCGCAATTTTATGCAATCTGAAGGAAGGATACAATGAAATTTAATGGAGGTGAAGGCGAGATGGGAAGGAGTGGGGAAAAGTAGCCAGGTAAATCAGGATGCACTTAGGAGATTAGGGGATTGATGATGCTAGTGATGCTAAACTCTGAGAAGAAGCTGGGAGAGAAAAGAAGAAGAAAAACAACTCAGAAAGGAAACAGTTTCCCAGCAACCTCTCCCTCCTCTATCCTACGAGGGCCAAACTAATACAGAGCAGAGAAGTCTGGTTGATTGGTATGATAAAATGATCTCCTGCCTACTTGTCTGTGTCCTATTACAATTCCACTAATGGAGGTTAAATAATGAAAACTAGCCATTATTCATTCCTTATGGTGGTATTCATCAAATTACCTTTCTGACACCAAGCTGATACACAATATGGCAAGGGTGAGTGTTCTGATTGGACAAAAGATACAATAGTAATGATACCTTGATAGCAGACAATATTTAAGATGAATTCTAAATCACTGATAAGTGTTTTACAACTGTTACCTGAAGTCATTCTCAACAACACTCTAAAGTAGGTAATAATATTATCTTCAATTTATAGATGAACTTTAGTGTGACTAAAGAACTTGGCCAACATCACTCATCAGACAAGTTGAGGGGAGTCAGGTCTCTAATTCAAGCCTGCCTGGCTCTAAAGCACCATTTACTACTACCGCAATGGTCTCAGTCATGCCTGTACAAAAGAATTATCTGTGGACCTTTTGAAAAGTTAAGATTAAAAAACCAAGAATTTCCACAGTACGGTTGGAACCTAGGCATCTGTGTATCTGTTGTAAAGATTAGATGGAAAGCCTAGATAGATAGGTAGATAGAAGATGATTAAGCCATGGTGAGGTTAAGTCATCTGCTGAAGGTCAACAGCAAGTTGCTTCATCTGTACCTCAATTCCTTTAGCTAGGCTAAAGGGGAGGTGGGAGGTGTTACAGTCAGCCCTCCATATCTTCGGGTTTCACATCCATGGATATGGAGGGCCCACCGTATTCACTGTACTATGCTATTTTATAGAAGGGAGTTGAGCATCCACACATTCTGGTATCCATGGGGGCTCCTGGAACCAATCCCTGCGAATACTGAGGGACAACTGTACACTTAAGACACTTGATACCACCAATCTAGCATTTGTCATCTGTATAATGGGCATATATTAATACGTACCTCTGAATGTTGCTGCAAAGTTTAAATGAGGTAATGGCTGCAAAGTAGCCACACAGAGTAGAGCAAAAATGAGGAACTCAGCAAATGGAAACTATTTAATTATGACTACATTCCCACATACACAACACATCTAGATTCTGATATTACCTAACAGGGATCTTACTCTTCCTTTTATAGAAAAGTCCAGTAGTTATTTTCCAGAGATCGATCGATCTATCTGTCTATCTATCTATCTATAGATATATAGATATGAAACTACCAAACAAATAATTCTTTGAAGATAAACAGGGTATCCTTTCTAAAAAAAAAACCACCCCAACTTTTGAAAAATATATATTAGAAATATAAAAATGTAACAAACCAAGTCAATCATCTGATAAAATTTTAGGTCCAGCTCTACTGCAAATGCAAAAATATAGTCAAGGGCAAATAATTTTGTGTCTGGACTTTTACATACTGAAAATAGGTGATTCAGAAATCTTACCTCCTGGGATTCTGAATAATTTGTAGAAGCCTGGTGAAGCAGCCAACTATAGCTACAAAATACAGCAGATAGTTATATAAAAATAATAGTTATCAGAAATTATTTACTTATAAATACTATGACATAGTACTTATAAGTATGTCATACTTATAAATACTATGACATACTATAAGTAAATAATTTTTACTTTTTAAAAATATAGTCATTTTCCATAAGTGGACTACTAAAGAATATTTTATTTAGTCAAGTTATTAAATTGGCATGTATCTACAAACAGTAAATCCCAAGGCGATTCAGTTTGCCCATGAAAGTTTAAGTTAGTTTCTGAGAGAAATTCTAGTTCTCACCTAGTGTTAAATCTACTCTGAGCACATGCTGGGTCTCATCACAACACAAGCATTATCAGATGATCTGAACATTTCAATACAAAGTACTATGACAATCATAAGACTGAATTCATCTTTGATATAATCAGAAAATTTGGTGACCATTTTTGTCTTTTAAAACCAACCAAACTCCCAAATTGAAAAATCCTAAGGCTGAGTCAGGAAGTATTCATTAAAGTTCAGCCACTGCCTTTTATTAAGTAAAACCGATCTCACAATCATAACGAAGAGTCTTGAACCTGATCATTTGGTTTAATCCACTCAGAATTATCCCAAGTTAAAAAAAAAGCTCTATATATTCATTCCACTGTTAAGATCCCTAAGCACCATATTAGCCATGAAACGAGTTATTAAACTGACAATTTTGGCAGAGTCCTTTAGTAAAAAATTGAAGACTAAAACACTACAGACTATAGTATAATACAGAACGCCCCGGTGCTCCATTAACAGAGGACAAAATAGACAATGTAAACAATGTTGAGAAAATTATATTCCCTTAGTAATTGATATCAGAATTCTTCTTACAGCAAGCCCTACTTTTTCTGAGAAACACTTCTTTGATCAGATATGTAAGTAAGGGGGTAAGGATCAAAAGATATACTCACATAACAAAAGATCACTGCTAAACAAGCATTTGAAGGAGGGTAGATGCTGCTAACTGAAGGACCTTTGTTTGATGAGCACTGAGATAGGTTTGATTATAAAAACTGGGGGGAAAATCTGGAGTAGACCTCCATAAGAAACAAGAAATCTAAAAGTTGGGGGAAATCCAGAGGGAAAAAACTATATAGCAAGAGAGACTTGAAGCTTCTTAGGGGAGAAGGGAAAAAATGGAATACCAGTTAGCAGCACTGGTAGCAGTGTATAACATGGCAACACTGAAGTCGTTTGCAGTGAGGAGTGAACTCTCTACTACTACCAAACCTTTGGTATACCCTACATTGCCCACTAATGCTTATGTATGAATAGACTGTCAAAGATGAGGACAAATGGTCAGCTGACCTCTGGAATGCACACTTACTGAACAATAGAATACTAAGCAATTTATTGCATAGATGGGGTTCAGAGAAGAAGCACAAAGTCCTTGTGGCCACATCTCTCTGAAAAGGATAATCTAGGCTACGTAAACTACTTTTAACTTCCCAAGCTATGAAACATGGTAATTCATAAATTATATTTTGTAATCCAAGGCAACCATCTCAAAGTTATCTACGATAATGATACATAAGCACATGAACAAAATTTTACACAATTTGAGGAGAAAAGAAAGATCAATCTTGGGTAATTTTTCTCCCATTTGGAGTCTGAAATTTCTAATCATTACAAAAATAATCACACATTTATATTTACAAATTTGATTCTGATAACTTGTATAAATAATCAGAGCCAAAATGTAGAAATAATCTGTCTAAACCTATTTTACAAATGAGAAGGTACAGAGAAACAGAATGACTTGCCCAAGGTCAAAAAGCTAGTTGAGCACTAAGCCTGAGAAAAGGACCTAGGGGGCTTCCCTGGTGGCGCAGTGGTTGAGAGTCCGCCTGCCGATGCAGGCGACACGGGTTCGTGCGCCGATCCGGGAGGATCCCACATGCCGCGGAGTGGCTGGGCCCGTGAGCCATGGCCGCTGAGCCTGCGCATCCAGAGCCTGTGCTCTGCAACGGGAGAGGCCACAGCGGTGAGAGGCCCGCGTACTGAGGAAAAAAAAAAAAAGAAGAAAGAAAAGGACCTAGGTTTCTGGACTAACACTCTAACTCTCCTACACAAGCCATCCTGTATATCTGCAAATGAAGTAATGGAAATCTAAAAATGTAGGTTTTTAAAAAGACAACACACAAGGCAGACAGGCATGGAAGATGGTCACCGAAGAAAGCAGAAACTTCTTTTAGTGTCATTTCTTCCTCTGCCTACTCTACATAATTTGTCTTCTAAACTACCAAAGTAAATGACCAAAAAGAGGAGGAAGGAAAGGTAAAGAGAAAAGCAAGGAAGAAAAGCAAGAAATCCAACTTTTATTTTTTGTCCGAGACTAACAGAAAACAACAGTGAACTAACTGCAATTTCTGGCAATGCCAATTTCAAATACACGAGCTAAATAAAATATAATAATGAGCAAAGAAAACTAAGAGGATGTATTTTTAAAGATTCAGAAATTAAAGGTGGCGATTGGGGGTGGGTGGGTGAGCTCAGTATTCATTAGCTCTAAACTAGAAAACACCCATCAATTTATGAGATGACACTGAATGAATGAAACAACTGCAAGCTGTCAACCAAAGCAAAAACAAAAAAAGCAAACAAACCACTCTGAAAGTAGGTTCATGGAAACGAAAAACAGTTACTGAACTAAAATTTTCAAAAGAGACAATGAATAGCCAAATAGATACCACAGTTAAAACAATAAACAAAACAATAAATGAGATCACTTTGAGGAATTCTTTTAGAACTCAGGTCTTTCCTCATCTTGATTCCAAACATACAAACCCACCCATGTTGGTACCCATCCTATCCTCATACCTTTCTGTTATAACAGAGTACTTTCTGTCCTCTCACTTAAGTTAAATCCCTCTGTTAGAGCTTTGGAGCCCATGCTTCAAAGGAATCTTACACGACTTATATGTCTTCCCAGGAATAATAACATTATTATCCTCTTTCACTCCTTTATATTTAACCTCCCCCTTTCTATTGGAGTACAACTTTTAAAGACACTCAAATGTCATCCATTAAAAATAAGTCTTTAGGTGACTCATTCCCCTCTAGCTACCTCCTGCCTCTTTCTTTCCTCTACAGTTCAAAGTCTTTTAAAAAAAAGTGTTGATGCTCCAAACTGTTGTCTGGCCCTTCCATCAAAACAAGCTCCTCCAAGTTTAATCCAGTGGACAGTTTAGCCCTTGTCTGACTCACTGCTCAGAGCAGCATTCAACACAATACTCCTTGAAACACTCTTCCCATTGGCTTTTCAAGATGCTACACACTCCTAGCTTTCCTCCTACCCTAGCTTTTCCATCCTTGTCTTATTTGCAGGCCCATCCTCGTCTCTCAAGCCATTAAATATTAGCATTCAAGGCTTAGACCTAGGCCCTCTTCTCACTCTATGCTAGCTCCCAAGGTACTCTTTCATATCTTTTTCCTTTTTTTTTTCTTTCATGGCTTTTGCCAGTGAATGGCACCATCATTCATCAAAGTGAATAGAAACCAAGGACATATCTTTGATACCTCTTTCTACTTTATCTCCCATCAGTCCAACATCAAGTTCCATGGATTCTACTTCTTAAGTATTCTCAAATCTGCCCAGTTTTTTCTCTAACACCATAGTCTTCAAGCTACCATCATCTTTCAATGCATTATTCTATACCAGCCTATTTTGTCTCTTCACATGCATGCTGGCCTCCCTCCAATTCATTCTACAAACTGCAACCTTAGTAAACTTTTCAAAATACAAATTTCAGTGATCATTTTGTAATCTACAGAAATATCAAGTCACTATGTTGTGCACCAGCAACTAACATAATGTTGTAGATCAATTATACTTCAAAGAAAACAAAAAACCCAAAAAACAAAAAACAAACTCATAGAAAAAGAGATCAGATTTGTGGTTACCAGGGGTGGTGGGAAAGGGAATTATATGGATGAAGGAAGTTAAATGGTACAACCTTAACAGTTACAAGATAAATAAGTACTAGGGATGTAAGGTACAATGTGACTAATATAGTTAACACTGCTGTATGTTATATTTATGTTTTTAAGATAGTAAATCCTAAGAGTTCTCATCACAAGAAAAAAAATTTTTTTTCTCTTTTTTTTTTGTACCTACATGAGACGATGGATGTTCAACTAAGTTTACTGTGGTAATCATTTCATGATATATGTAGGTCAAATCATTATGCTGTATACCTTAAACTTACACAGTGCTGTATGTCAATTATATCTCAATAAAACCAGAAGAAAAAAGATAATATAAATTTCACTGTATCACTTCTATACTAAAAGTCATTCAATGGCTTTCCTCTCTTTGGGGGGATAATGAACTGCTTAATATGGCTCACATGAAAGCCCTGAGTAGTCAGGTGCCCATCAACCTTCTCCAGACTTACCTTACTTCATAATGCACTGCCCCAATAACGTTCTCTACTCCAACCGTAAGGGCTTTCTTACAGTACCTAGTACTTGTCATGTCCCCTTCCTCCAAATAACATAAACAAATGCCACTTCTTCTATAAAAAGCTATTCCTTCCTCTCTTACTCTAGCCAATTCATACTCACTCTTCAGATTATTAACTCAAGTATCAGGTCTTCAGGAGAGCCTCCTTTGAACACTCTGGATTCCCCTAGCACAGCAGACCTTCAATAAACACTTGCTGAACGAATTAGCTCAAAAGAAAAAGCAGATGCAAATAATAAAAATTTGGTAACAGAATGAGTACACCCAGGGAATAAATATAAACATAAAAAAATAAGACTCTCTGATGGAGAAAACAGAGAAGCTATAATCAAAGAAATAAATTTTTCCCTCAGTAGAAGTCTTTAAACTTACAAAGCTCGCTGAATATCTAGGAGGATTAATTGCTAAAAACCCACCCCTATTTACCCACAACTGAAGAAATTCAAGGAAAAGAAAAAAAAAAAACTATAAGCTTCTAGGAAAATCTTGGGTAATCTTCAAAGGAAAGAGTATCAAATTAATATCAGCCATTGCCAACTGTAAAACTGAATCCTAAAGTAGAGAATAAACAGTTCTAAGAGTTGAAGTTAATTACATATCATCCAAACTATTATTCATGTGTATAGGGGGAAAGACATTTTAAGATATATAAGGACTCAAAAAAAAAAGATATATAAGGACTCAAAGCATATACTCATACTTCATGGAAAATTCAAGAAAAAATTCCAAACAAGCAAACATCTATTATGTTTTATTATTATTATTATTATTATTTTTTTTTTTAGGTACGCGGGCCTCTCACTGTTGTGGCCTCTCCCGTTGTGGAGCACAGGCTCCGGACGCGCAGGCTCAGCGGCCATGGCTCACAGGCCCAGCCGCTCCGCGGCATGTGGGATCTTCCCAGACCGGGGCAAGAACCAGTGTCCCCTGCATCACCAGGCGGACTCTCAACCACTGCGCCACCAGGGAAGCCCCCTATTATGTTTTAAAACTATTAAGTTCATCTCTAAGACTTGTCATTAGTTTAACTTTTTAATAACATTACAGAAAAAGAAGCTTCTTAAAAATACTGATCTAGAAAAACAAAATCCCAATATATAAAGTAAAAGAACTTGGGAAGTGGCCCAACTATCCAATTTAACACTAGGGAGACACTCTCATGTCTTTAGAATTATTCTCACATCAACAGCAAAGCACATATAAATCAAAAAACAAACAAAAAATCATAAGACTAAACTTAAAAGTTACATATCTATCCAATATGAGACTTTGGACAAGTCCTTTAGCTTAATATCTAACTTTCCTTACTGATAAATAATCAACCTTGATTAATTAACAAGGTAATTGTTCTGAGAAATGTATAAGAAATTAAGTGAGAAGATTAAAGTTTTAGGAATACCTACATAAATGGCATTAGTAAATTAATACTTTAGTCTAAAATCATGCTAATGAATTCCCATTTAAAAACTTATTCTCAATACCAAGATGAAGATTATGAGATAAATAAGATTATTTTACTACAGAAAAGTCAACTTTTAAAGAAGGAAAAAAAGAAAAAAGCAGCTACCAACTAAGACTACAAATTGGTAGCCTGAATTTGACCTTCACATATATTGTTAGTTCCTCTCCCCAAGCAACATGCATTCTCCAGAGTCCCCACTACTCCTTACTGACCATATCTAGACCATTTCATCCACTTTCCCACCATGGCATCTGAGTTTGCATCATTTGGTAAAGAGGACAATACCTGTGATTGTAACAGCATACAGTCCATGAGGATTTACTCTAATCTGATCTTTCACTAATGTGGCCACCTCATCCCGAAGTAGCAATACCTGTAGTAGACTGAATAATGGCTCCCAAAGACATCAGGCCTTAATCACATAAACATTACCTCATTTGGAAAAAAGAGGTCTGTGTAGATGTGATTAACTTAAGAAACTTCTGATTGGGGAGGTTGGTGGAGAATATCTGGGGTTATACTGGGGTCTCTAAATGCAATCACAAGTGTCATTATAGAGGCAGAAGAAAATCTGACACACACAGAGAAGGTGATGTGAAGAGAGAGCAGAGAGAGATCTGAAGATGCTGGCCTTGAAGATGACAGTGATGTGGCTACAATCCAAAGAATGATGACAGCCACCAGAAGCTGGAAAAGGAAGGGAATGCATTTTTCCCCTAAAGCCTCCAGATTGAGCACATTCCTGCAGGCTCAATGAAACTGATTTTGGACTTGTGACCTCCAGAACTGTAAGAAAGTAAGTGTGTATGAAAAATCAGAAACTAGAATATAAAAAGTATTAACAGAGCTAAGGAATGTAATTTAAGAGATAAAACATTATTGTATTATTTTAAATAACATGAAAAGCAATAAAGAACTTACAGAAAACAATTTACAAGAAGTAAAAACCAAAATAAGAAAAATCATCCAGTATGCAGATAGTAAGAATAAAGAGGTAAAAGTGAGTAGATTAAAGACACACACACTGTAGACTCAACAGTTTATTAGTACACTGTAAAATGAAAATCAAATAATGGAAGAGAAATTAAACCTCAAAGAAAGAAGAAATCAATCCTAAACTGAGAGAAAATTTGAACTTGATGATTCAAGGCATTCATCAAGTACTAGATAATTTTAGTAGAAAAAGACCAATACCACAGCATAACCTGGTGAAGATAATGAATTTCAAGAATATAAGAATTTAGGGGAGGGATAAATTGAAAGCTTGGGATGAACACACACACACTACTAAATATAGATAACCAACAAGGACCTACTGTGTAGCATAGGGAACTCTACTCAATATTCTGTGATAACCTATATGAGAAAAGAATCTAAAAAAGAATGACTATATGTATATGTATAACTGAATCACTCTGCTGTACACCTGAAACTAACACAACATTATAAATCAACTATACTCCAATAAAATTAAAATATTTTAAAAAATGAAAAAGAAAAAAGAATATGAGAATTTAGACAAATAAAACATGCCAAAAAATAAAAACAAAAACAAACCAGGCTGGCCTCAAACTTATTTGCAATGTCAGATGATAGGCAATAATGAACTAATACCTATAAATGTTGACGGTAAAGGGGTATATTCCAAGAAATCTAGACCCAGCAAAGTTGGCATTTATTATGAAGATAATAGAAAGATATTATCAAATATGCCAGCACTAAAAAAGTATATCATACATGTACCATTTCTGAAAAATCTGTTTAAAGACAGATTAATGCTATCAAGACATTAATCAAAACAAGAAACTCAATAGTGGAGACGTCCTAGTATATAGGGCTTTGGGGTGGGCAAAATATACTAAGCAAATATAACCAAAAAGAAACCAAGGATTGCAATTTTAATATCAGACAAAGGCAAGCATAAGGAATAAAGCAATAATGAGGATGGGTATCTTTTTATAATTGATATGGGTGTTGTCTAAAATTATAATTTAACTTACAAATTTTATGTGCTAAGTAACTATTTTTATGCCAGATAATTATAGCAAACCTATCAAAAACACTATATGCTGAAATCAAAACTATGTATTGTGTTCAAACACACTTAAAAACACTAATTAAAACTCAAACATTTATTGGATTGTATATTGAAAAACAAAAGCTTTATAGCTTTTCCTAATGCACTCCCACCGATCTCACCCTGGGGACCAAATAAAAGAAAGAAAAAGAAAGGAAACAAATGATACCATATTATCTGACTTTAATACAACAAACAGTAGATACTGGTAACAATAAAGAAAACTTCAAACATCTAGAAATTGCTTTAAAAGGCATGCTTCTAATCAACTTTGCATTGAGTTTGTATATTTTTACAATTACAAAATATTTAGAAACAGTAAGAAAAATCTCATATCAAATTCTATGAAATGTAACCAAATCTTATTCATGGAAACTCATACTTTCTTAGTAAAAAAGTGAAGGCCAGTATACTAAATATTCAATTCAAGAAGTAAAAACAACAACCACACACATACAAACAAAACCTAAGGAAAGCTGAAGGAATATGTTATGAAAAATTAAGGTAAATATGATAATTACATGAGAGAAAAATGATTAAAATAGATAAACCACTAGTTAGCCTAATTGAGAAAAACTACAATTCAAATTTAGAAACCAAACAGGCTAAACTCACCTCACAGGTGTTTTTTGTTTTGTTTTTTATAAAACATACTGTATAATTCTTTGTCAATAAATATGAAAATATGAAGGAAATTAACAATGCTCTAGGAAAACAAATTACCAATTTTCTTTTTCCCCCCAAGAAGTGATGGAATAAAGACCAGTAACTCTGGAACAAAATGAGAAAGTTATCAAAGAACTATCTTTAGAAAAAGCTCCAGGGCTCACAAGAAACAAAAAACAAAAAGGCTGAAGAGCAATTCGAGGTTAAAGACCGAAAAAATATGACAACCAAGTGGAATGTGTGATTGTGCGCTGGCTTATATGTATTTGTGTGAGCAAAGAGAATATGCATGTGTGCACATAGAGGGGAAAAAAGAGTTTATTAAAAAATGTGGCAAAATGTTAACAACTTGTCATTTGGTAAATATGGAAGTTCACTGTATTCTTTTTTTTTTATATTTTCTGTAAGTCTGAATTGTTTTCAAAATAAAGTTATTAAAAATAAAAGTGCATCAGGCAAGACAATTTCACAACCAAGATGTTTTAAGCCTTAAAAGAACATGTAACTCCCAAATTACCTAAACTACCTAAAGAACAGAGAAAAAAACTTACCACTTTTTATAAACATACACAATCCTGACATAAAATTTGACAAAGATAGCACTAAAAAAATAAAACTATAGTCCAAACACATTCATTAATACAGATGCAAAAAACCCCAAGTAAAATAGAACCATATATTACGGAATAAAGACAAGTAACGCTAGTTACTTACAAGTTACCAAGTAGGGTACATTTTAGGAATTTAAATACATTTGGCAATCCATTAATATAAGTCACCTCTTTAAAAGTTAAAAGGAGAAAAACCATATGATCGTCTCTGCATAGGCTATGATATGATAATACATATTTCAAGCCAGAAAGGAAGCATAGTGATTAGAACAATTCCCAAGAAAGAAACAAGAACAAGGATACCTGCTCGTACCTCTATTATTTAGCAATGTCTAGAAATACTGATCAATGCAGTCACATTAAAAAAAAAAGCATAAAATTATGAGATCAGATTATTACTTGCAGATAACGACTATGTGATGGCAAACTCAAAATCTAAAACACTGTTAGAAGAAAAAGTTCAAGGTTATGGGACTAAAGAAAATCATATAAGAAAACTATTAATAATAATCATTTAGAAAATAAATAAAAATGTCAACAAAGGTATATCTGAATAATTAACAAGAAATATTCATGACCTTTAAGAGCCTCAGAATACAAGACATTCTTTTTTCTGAGATAGGAAAATTCAATATTGTAAAGACATTTTTCATCCCTTTATTAATAATAAATTCAATATAATCACAACTGGGTCTTTTTGTTCCCAGACCTTGATGAAATGATTCCAAAATTCATATGAAAGATTAAATGTATGAGAACAGCCAAAAACATT
This sequence comes from Mesoplodon densirostris, assembly GCF_025265405.1. Classification (NCBI taxonomy): domain Eukaryota; kingdom Metazoa; phylum Chordata; class Mammalia; order Artiodactyla; family Ziphiidae; genus Mesoplodon; species Mesoplodon densirostris. The sequence goes on from NC_082664.1 coordinate 42,698,343, forward strand.
CTTAAAAACATGAGAATTTGCCATACCTAATATTAAAACAATTTCAAATTATGGTATTTAAGAGGGAATACTGGGCTTCCCTGGTGGTGCAGTGGTTGAGAGTCCGCTTGCTGATACAGGGGACACGGGTTCGTGCCCCGGTCTGGGAGGATCCCACATGCGCGGAGCGGCTGGGCCTGTGAGCCATGGCCGCTGAGCCTGCGCGTCTGGAGCCTGTGCTCTGCAACAGGAGAGGCCACAACAGTGAGAACCCCCCCCCCCCAAAAAAGAGGGAATACTACTGCAGGATAAACTGATCAGTGGAATAGAGAGCCAAGACTCCAGAAAGAGAGCTGCAGGAACAAAAATTCAATAATTGGTGTCAGAACGGCTGGCCTATTTCACTCCTGCCCTCCCATGGAGGAAAGCTGAATCCCTATCGCGGATCTTAAAAAAACACCAGGTGATTAAAGATTTAAGTTTGAAATACTAACAATAAAATCATACAAGTACATCTAGGCAAATATTTATATAATCTTATGGTAGGAAAGGACTTTCTAAGTATGACACAATGGCAAAAAGGAAAATACTGACCGACTCCAAAGGAAAAAAAAGTAACTCCAGAGAAATAAAACTTCTGCACTATAAAACAAAGCTCATAAGCCTGAAAGGCAAATATATATGATAAAGTTAATATTCCCAAAATAACAAAAGTCTTATAAGACAACAAAATGAACACTTTAAAGGAGAAGAAACAGACAAAGAACACGAACAGACAATGAAATTCATAAAAGAATGCAAGTGGCCAATAAATATATGGAGCAATGATGAATCTCACTAGCCATTAAAAATAAACTTATTTTTCACACATTACTTTATCAAAGATCAAAAATTTATAACGTCCACTATTGGCAAAGGAGTAAAAAAAAAATATACTTCTCGTACGTAGGAGAGCAAACTGGAACCTTTCTGAAGGCTATGTATGATATATAATACATTAATTTTAAATGATGACTTCCATTAAAATGGTTTTGTATATTCACACTTTGAAGTGTTCCTCTGTTCCAAATGTATTTTTAAAATACATTACTATAAAACAGAAAATTAAGAAGATCAAGCCACCTGCTAAAGATAAACTCCTGAAATACAAAGCACTTGGTGAAACTGAAACTGTGACTCTCCTGGGCTCAAGTAACAGAGATGCACAGAAGTCCACATCCTGTAGGGATAGTAACAGAACTAAAAATGCCCCCATGCAAGGCTGGGTTAGAAACCAGCCTCACTGAAATGAATGCCTGTGGTGGAGGGGCTCTCTTGCTTGTAAAAGGAGGAGGGAAAAGCTACTTACTAGCCATTGGCAGGGAATTTAGTTTAAATGAAATTACGTGCTCCTTCAACAGAAGCACACACCTTTAAGTCTGTATTTCTTGGAGAGATAAGCCTGATCCTGATGTTATCAAGGATCGGGAACCAAGCCTCTAATATAAGACATGGTTTCAGACTGGGCACCCCAGAGCCAAGGTAAAGGTGCATGCAAAAAAACACTGGATAAAAAGGGTGAAAAGAAAGAAAACAAAAAAATTCTATCTAATATGAAACCAAACTCCAAAACACACCAGGACAACTAAACTAAGATGGACAGCCAACAAACATCAAAAATTGTAGGAATTCCATCTAGAAGAAAAAAGAGCAATCAGAAAATAACTTAAAATGTGTATGTTTAGGATCCTTCCAAAGCTAAAAAGAACAGACAAGAAGGGGGTAAAAGGATAATAGCAGGGCTTCCCTGGTGGCGCAGTGGTTGAGAGTCTGCCTGCCAGTGCAGGGGACACGGGTTCGAGCCCTGGTCCAGGAAGATCCCACATGCCGCGGAGCAACTAGGCCTGTGAGCCACAACTACTGAGCCTGCTCGTCTGGAGCCTGTGCCCCGCAACGAGAGGCCATAACAGTGAAAGGCCCGCGCACCGCGATGAAGAGTGGCCCCCACCTGCCGCAACTAGAGAAAGCCCTCGCACAGAAATGAAGACCCAACACAGCCATAAATAAATAAATAAATAAATAAATAAATTTATATTTTTTAAAAAAGGATAATAGCAGAAGTCAAACCAGAATAGGTGGCAATGAGTGAGTGGGAGAGAGAGAGACCTGAAGAAAGTATTCACTGAGAAATAAAAGCAACCGAGGCCACATAAAGTAGCTGAACAAAGTCAAAGTATGAATTAGTAAATTGGAAAATGTACCTAGGAACTGCCTAGAACAAAACACAGAGATTAAGAAGGATTACTAAAAAAGCAATATTCGAAGATATAAAGGCTAAGGAATTTCCTAGAACTGAACTTCAGATCAACAATCTATTTCAAAGAGTGCCTACAGATAACACAACATACACATACCTAGGCATACCATGGGAATGTGTTCAGAACATCAAGTATGGTAAAACAAACAAATAACAAATACTAACATTTATATCATACTTGAAATATGCAGGGCTCTAAATGCTTTACATCTATTAATGCAATCATCACAACAACCCCTATAATACAGATACTATTTCATTACCTCTGTTGAGAACTTGCCCAAGGTCACACAGTAAATAGTGGTGACAGGATACGGAAAAGGAATCTTTTTAAAAACTACCAGAGGAAAAAATTACATACAAAGGCATAACAATTAGGTAGAGACCAGACTTCTCGGAGTTCCAAGTTTGCCAAGTTTCATAATACAATGAAATATCATCTTGAGGGTGCTGATAGGAAGTGGGAAAAAAACTATTAATCAAGAATTTTTATTTGCAAAAAAAAATGTACTGTATAAAATATACTTTCAGACAAAAACTAAGGACATTTACAAGCCATACTCTGTTGCTAAAAAAATTACTAAAGGATATACTTTAGCAAGAAGAAAGGTGAATCCAAGAGTGAGATACAAGGAACAATAAGTTCAAAAACTAGTAAAATATAGTGGCTGATTAAATTAGGTATTAACTATAAACAAGAAAATGAAATTTATGCTACAAGAAAATGAAATTTATGCTACAAGAAGGGGAAATAAAATTGTAGGCAATTATACACATGATGGAGGAATGTTTGGTGTTTAATCAAATATAAGCTCATAAAAAAATCAAATATACAAGGAAACAAGTTGCCATGAGTAGGAGTTAACATATAACAAATACTCCCTTGACAGCGTAGGAAAAATGGGGTGCGAGAAGATGGTCATGTCCCAGATCTTGAGTGAGTCCCTGGGACAGGCCGTCAAGTGCGGGTCCTTGACTTTGCACAGGAAAGAATTCAAGAGTGCGCCTGAAAGCAGATTTATTTAGAGAGATACACACTCCATAGACAGAGTGTGGGCTGTCTTGGAGGGTGAGAGAGGCAGCCCCAGGGCATGGGGTCCTCTAGGAAAGTGAGAGCTGTGCTGGGAGATACAAATTCCACAGAGAGAATGTGGTCCGTCTCAAAAGGTGAGAGGTGTGGGGGTGGCTAATATTTATGGATTGGGTAATTTCATAGGCTAACAGGTGGAAGGAATATCCTAACTATCTTGGACAAGGGGCAGATATTTCTAGGAATTGGGGCACCACCCACTTTTTGGCCTTTTATGGTCAGCCTGGGAACTGTCATGGCACCCGTGGGTGTGTCATTTAGCATGCTAATGTATTACAATGAGTGTATAATGAAGCTCAAGGTCTACTGGAAGTTGAATCTTCTACCATCTTGGGCCAGCTAGGTTCTAACCAGGTTTTGTGGTACCCTGTTCTTAATGATTGTGCCCTGCCCCCTTCCTTCCTGTCTCATTAGGACTTCAGATATTAGAATTAATGAATATAAGATATAAAATAACTATGTACGAAATGTTTAATAAGGTTAAAAAGAAAACAGAAAAATGAGAAATAAGAAATTATTTAAGAATTACCAGGCAAACTGGGAAAGAATTAAATGTCACATTTGGAAATTTTTAAAAATTGTTTTTTTAATTGGGTGGAAATGTAAATTGGTGCAGCCACTATGGAAAACAGTATGGAGGTTCCTCAAAAAACTAAAAATAAAGTTGCCATATAATCCAGCAATTCCACTCCCAGGCATATACCCAGACAAAACTGTAATTCGAAAAGATACATGCACCCCTATGTTCATAGCAGCACTATTTACAATAGCCAAGACAGGGAAACAACCTAAATGTCCATCAACAGATGAACAAAGAAGATGTGGTATACTGTATACAATGGAATATTACTCAGCCATTAAAAAGAAATAATGCCATTTGCAGTAAAAGAAATAATGCCATTTGCATTACTGCAAACATGGATGTGTTTACAAAAGATGGATGGACCCAGAGATTATCATACTAAGCGAAAAGTCAGAAAGAGAAAGAGAAGTACCACATGATATCACTTATACGTGGAATCTAAAATACGACACGAACATATCTACAAAACAGAAACAGGCTCACAGGCATAGAGAACAGACTTGTGGTTGCCAAGGGGGAGGTGGGGTGGGAGTTGGGAAGAATTGGGAGATTGGGATTAGTAGATGCAAAATATTATATATAGGATGGATAAACAACAAGGTTCTACTGTATAGCACAGGGAACTATATTCAATATCCTTTGATAAACCATAAGGGAAAAGAATATGAAAAAGAATATATATGTACAACTGAGTCACTTTGCTGTATAGCAGAAATTAACAACATTGTAAATCAACTATACTTCAATAAAATTTAAAAAAGAAATCAAAGTAAAAATATCGTTGATATTAAAAACTCAAAGGATGACTTAAACAGCAGATTATAAATAAATGCAGTAAATTAGCTCATTGAGTTGAGGAAATTTAAAAAATTACGTTCATTTCAAAAAACCTACAACCAAAGTATGAGGGAAAGGGGAAGGTGAAAAAGAAAACTAAATTCTCCAACAACAGTAAGTAGCATGAACAGTCCACAGATGTAGGCGCTAATAAATTTAAGACCTGGACATTGCAGTGCTCCTGGAAGCCCAGGAGATATTAACTGATCTCTGTTCATGTCAACTCCCTGGAACACAGAAGTTGTAGAGTTCTCTAGACCCTATTACCAACATCTATTCCACTGAGAATCAGAAGACACCAGCAAAATAATGGTACCTTACCCTATACAGTGAGGTTTAATTTCATTTGACAAATGCTCCTCTGGTATCTCATATTTTCTAAATATACTTAAATCATAGCAATCTTTAAATTTTCACATCTTTCTTTAGTTAGAGATAGAAGTTTCTTATATGGTCCATTAGTTTGCAGTTCACAGGGCCAAGAACATTCCTCTAGAACATTCCTCCAACCTTCCTCAAGACCAAAAATATTTTCACAGGTTTCTCTGGTTAAATATTCTTGTAATAAAGCTCAATCTTATAGATTCGTCAGTCAAATCAACAAGTACTCTTAAGCTTCTCTTTCTACAATATAAATAATCTAATAAACAGTCATAGATTATATATAGAGGAGTTCTTTTGTAAATAAAGGAATGCTTGTTATTAAAGCAAATTATACACATAGGGCCTCCCTGGTGGCGCAGTGGTTGAGAGTCCGCCTGCCGATGCAGGGGATACGGGTTCGTGCCCCGGTCTGGGAGGATCCCATATGCCGCGGAGCGGCTGGGCCCGTGAGCCATGGCCGCTGGGCCTGCGCATCCGGAGCCTGTGCTCCGCAACGGGAGAGGCCACAACAGTGAGAGGCCCACATAACGCAAAAAGGAAAAAAAAAAAAAAATTATACACATATTTTGTAAACTTGGTTTCCAATACTTAAAACATTCACTTAAATAACACATTTTACCTGTTAAATAATAAATCTCAGTTGTTCTAAAGAAAATGTAACCTATCTTCATCAGCTGTTCCTTAAAAATGTATATATAAAACATTGTAGGCATATTTCTGATAAGGAGCTGAATATCGGATTTTAAACATATCATCCAAGTGGTCAAATATAGGTACTAACAGTTCCCATTAGTGTGCACTCCCCTCCCCCCAAATATCCAGTTTGCTTACTATAGGACTTTACTGACTTTAAAAGCTATATGTGTGATTCAAGATCTCTGGGGGCAATTTTACTGAGTATCCCTAAAATCTCACTAACAATTCTAATCCAACCAGAAGGCACCTCTAACAAATCAAGATTTTCTTTGGCACCAGCAATTTCTCAATTAGTGCCATTTTCTGGCTAATTCTAAAACTCTGAAGCAGCCCAATATGGTAGCACCCAGAATAGGATTCTGCCCCTCCAGTTCAGAAAGCCCAGGGGCACAGTGCCATTTTTATTTTCTCTGGGATTTCTCTAAAGAATAGTCCCAAGGTGATAGGAGTTTCTGAGTCTGCACAGGTTCAAACCTGAGGATCTTCAAATAACCCAAAAGAAACATATGACTATGGTTCAGCTTCAGAATTCCTATAAATTTGTGGAAAGAAAATAAGGGCAACACACCTCATCAGAAAATGGATTCATCATTTGTGCTTCACAGACATATGACTAAAATTCAGAACTGAAAATTTTCTATATTTCACTTATCTTCTTATCTTCTAATATATTATAACTTTTTTGCCTTTTGCTTCTTCCCTCTAGGTCTTACTCTTCTAAGCAACCTCCAAGTTTTATTATTCTTCTGCCCACAAATTAACGTCTCCTCGAAAATTTTATACGATTTCTATTCTTGCTCTTTGTCCCTCCCCAGTCTGAGCAATCAATCTCTTCTGTTTTCCCTTTCTTGCTTTTAATTCTTCCTCATTCTTGTGTTTAGGGGAGAGTAAGAAGGCAGAGTTCAGGCAAGGAAAATATTTCAGTGAATTCATGCAAGTCTGAGTTTGTGAGGTAGGAGAGAAATGGCTACTACATCAAGAAAGCTGAGGGGCTACTGAGCAACCCACAGTGAGAAGCACTACTGGAGGTGAGGACTACAAATTCCTTGAAGTTATACTACTAGTGAAGAACCCGATTCTTGGTTTAAATTTGGATAGTATTTCCAATTACTAAATAATTTTTCCTGGTCACAGAGGAAGAAACAGCCATTATTTAAGCTATAAAAGGAGGCTAAATTATTCATAGCTGGCTATCTCATGAGATATACAGGATGTTTATCAGGCTAGAAATCACTGATCAAAAAGTTATTTGGATCCTATTTATATGAAATATCCAAAAGGCAAACCTACAGAGACAGAATGTAGATGAGTGGTTGATAAAGGATAGGGGAGAAGAGAATGGGGAGTGACTCTTAATGAGAACAAGGTTTCTTTTGGGTGTGATGAAAATGTTCTAAAATTAAATTGTGGTAATGGTTGCACAATTCTGTTAATACACTGAAAACTACTGAGTGGTAAACTTCATATGGGTGAATTTCATGCTACTGTTATATCTTAATAAAGCCGTTTTAAAAGATTACTATGGTTTTATATGGCTTTCTGTATCTATATTTTATTTTGCATAAAAGGGTTTAAAAAGATGACTATATATTATTTGTATAACATGAAAAATACTATATTAAAATTTTTTCAGATTAAAAAAAGTTACCTGAAAATTTCTCAGCTGCTCAGTATCTCTTCATCTTACACTTCAACTAAATATTTACTTCACTCTTTCAATTAAATATGTACTTAACCTCCTTCAACAAACCAAATTTCACTCACATGAATTCTAATGCAAAATACTGTTACTGAGTTAAATAATACCCTAAATTAAAACGTTAAAAATGAAATTTCAAAAAACAAAGTCAACCAATCAAACCAATGAAAATAAGTCAGATAAAGCTCTTTTATGCTAAATAGTATTTCCATAAAGCCCATGACACAAGGCATTTAGTACCCAAACTACAGTCAGTTTACACAGATACTAGCAGCAGTTTCAATTTCACAAAGTGTGTGTGAGACAGAACTTGCCACTTTTGATGTTTCCTTCATGTTTCATGATTTTTTTTAATGTATCACCATCTTCTAGACATGTGCTGTGATCTGAATCACATACTCCATAAGGTAGTCTTCTTAAATTGCTACAAAGGCATGTACCGCACAATTTTTAAAAGTAAAATTTAGAAGTACACAACTGCCTGAAAAATACCTAACCTTAATTTAGTTGGAGAGTTCTAGTGACTATAAAATTAGATACTGACCTATTTTTACTAAGCATTATAGAATAAGCAAAACATTAAAAGATTTAGATGGCACAGATTTAGTTTTTAAAGTTTCCTAAGACTGTTCTGGTATTCACAATCTCAATTTGCTTCATCTGTTAACTATTTCAAATTTCTCAGTTTTGGATAACTTATACATATTGAGAAGTCTACATATTGAGAAGTGGATTCAATTCCCAGTTTGCTGTTTTTTAATTCTTGCATATTTAAGGATTCAGACTCTGACTGACCCAGAAAGCAATAACTGATTTCCTCAGCCAATCCATCATTTTAAATTTTGCTTAAAAAAAAACAAAACCCCTCACAGAGAGCATTTATAAGTGTTTGCTGATAACCCTGTATACTTAAGTTGAAATAAGGGAAAAATAAAACTTATTAAATATTTAAGATGGTAAAAGGTTCATTCAAACACAAAATATGTGAAGATTCTAAATATTTTACACGTATGAATAATGTGTCTGCTGGAAAAAAGGACCAAAAAGTATATGCCTTTAAAAGATAAGACTTCTGTCCATAAAATCTAACATTCTTCAAAACAGAATAATTCACTGAGTCCATAAACTGTGATATGAGATGCTTTGTGTATATGGAAAAAGGGTGCTGGAAAGTAAGAGAAAAAAGGGTTTTTTTGAAAGTGAAAATTCTTTCTCTCTATATATATATCCAACCACCTCCTATACTTGATCAGCCATACCTCAAATGACGTGGCCTAAAATAAATTTCTCAACTCCCTACCACTTCTCCTACCCAGTTCCCTGTCTCAGGAAGTAGATCTACCATTAGTCATGGCTCACAGAATCCTGTGTTTCTCTTATCATAGCACGTAAGGCCCTGTGAATCTTTAGATTTTAAGATCCATGGGGGAAGGAATCATGTCTCTTCTGTTCATAAGTACCTAGTACATAGTGACACTTGATTAATATATGGGACATCATCATGACTTCTCCCTTGTCAACAGAGTTACGAATTGTTTTCTACCCAGGAAAAGGTATTCCCATAGAAATTGAATTGTATCCTACCATTTCCACTTGGTTATTCTATAGAATACACAGTTCTAATTTTTTAAAAACTCTATAGAACTAACACAATGGATTTCTAATATTAAAATATCAGACCCTGCAAAGCTGCAGGTTACCAGTCAAAAACTTGATTTTCAGATTACTGTTCACTAATGACTTTTAAATAAGTTTCTCAACATCATTAATACACATTCATTACTGAAAAATGCCACATGAGATATGCTGAAGGGGAGAAAAGAGAAAAGATGTAGTTTTGACTAGAAGTTAGAGCCTATACATTCTCTTTCCCTGGGCTATTTACTTATTCATCTGCTCATTCATTCAACATTCATGAATGGGTACATTTTTTAAAAAGTCTTTTCTATGTGAGAAGCAAAGTATAAGGTAATTTAAATGCAAAGAAGTAATTACTGGGAGCTAGGAATCTACTTTCAATGTATTTTAGACAAAAATATCTTAAATTTAGTCTGGGAGTTTTACTGTATAAAATGAACAATTCCATTTGCACTTAAGGAGCTCCTGATTCTACTGACCGTAGCAAACCACCACAAGATCACTCTAGATGGTTGACTAGTTGTTAAAGTACTTGCTTATAGTATCAGGAAACAGTTATAGAGAGAAAATGAAGACAGATATGGAGTAACATAGGGTTAAACTGTGGGTTGACCACAAAAGCTGCCATTTCTAAGATCAGCCCCTTGACATCCAAACAAGGATGATATTCTACTGCTTTATGAAAAGTGAAAATTTTGTTTACCACCTATTTATATTCTGAAGTATGATGGAATACTGCAAAAATGTTTTTCTAAAGTCTGGTAAGTTTTGCAATTCTGTTTGTAAAACAAAACAAAAAATATATATATAGCCACTCCTTGCTTATCCTTATCGTTAATATTTTCATTACTAAATTTTGGTAACAAAGTAAGCAAACTGCATATCTCCTATAGACATAATATGAAATATGACACAATTTTCTACCACTCATACTAAAGACAAGGAGCAGGGCTAAGTCAAGACATTCAAAGTTGGTAATGAATTATGTTCTTATTCTCTGAAGCAGTACAACAGTTCCTGAATAGCATATTTTTAAATAAAATAATTAAGCCACATACAGCAGGATTCAAAACAAAACAACCAACCAACCAAAAAACCTGTTTATCTATACCCCTTCCTGAGACGGTCATATCACAGATGAATACAAAGCACCAGCCTAAATTTAAACTAAATTATCTGTGACCTATGCTCTTTCATAGTATGCTGTATTTCTGGCTCACATTTGATTTTCTTTGTCATGTGTTTGTCAGAAAATGAGCAGGGAGACTACAAAGATTAAACAATCATATATTGAGCACTTATTTAAAATAAATGAAACCTGGTCCCTGCTTTCAAGGAATTTACTTTTAATAAACCTTAATATTGAAATGTTCCATTTATAGTATAATCTCTACTGTGAGACCAATTAGCTTGTATTTAAGACTATCTTCCTAAACTCACTAAGAATTTCATTTGAATGAAGGACTGATGAAATCATTTATGTCAGTGGGAGGCACAGAAGTGAACATGAATAAAATAAGCCATAAGACAAAACTGTGTTCAGTTTATAGTACTAGCTGTATTATAGCTTTAACTTACGTGTTTTATATTAAAAAATTTAATGGTTCTTCTTGGTGAAAAGTTCTAAAGGGGGCTGACATGACATGTGATACTGTACTTTTCAACTTTATGTACACTTCCACCTCAAACTGCAGCTCAATCACAAGATTCACTCTCTGGGTACAATGGAACTGTAGCCATACCCTTCATATACAAAGATTTTCTAACCCATCACAATCGCCAAAGGAGTCACTTATAGCAGTAGCAATGGAACTGCAGTGACCCACATATATAATTACTTTAAAAAGTCCAAGGACATGTGTTTGGCTTCTGTTACTAGCTGTGAAAATTAACCTCTGTCTTAATTTCCTCATCTTTTAAGATACAAGTAATAATAGTATCTATCTCATAGAGATAGATATAAAGATTTAATGAGCTAGTACTTGAAAATTTCTATGATAATGCCTGGCATATAAGTGGTCAATAATGTCAGTTATCGTTGTTACTAGCTAATGTTAAGGCTAGAAAAAGTTAAGAGCCACACAAAGAATCAAATTCATGATTCTGGTCTCATTAGTATCATACTCCAATAAATGGATCTAAGCAGCCACAGACTGCCTATATGAAATTATCCATTCAAAAAATTCAATAAAGGAAATTTTACTATGCATTTTCTAAATACTAGAAATAGCATAACAATTTGATAAGGTTTAAAGTTTAGCTTAGAGATTTATATGAAAACAGACTATTCATATATCAGACATTTGTTTGACTCAAATTAAAAGTTGATAGTAGCCAAAGCGATCTTGAGGGGAAAAAAAGGAGATGGAGGAATCAGACTCCCTGACTTCAGACTATACTACAAAGCTACAGTAATCAAGACAATATGGTACTGGCAAAACCCCCCAGAAATATAGATCAGTGGAACAGGACAGAAAGCCCAGAAATAAACCCATGCACCTATGGTCAACTAATCTATGACAAAGGAGGCGAGGAAATACAATGGAGAAAAGACATTCTCTTCAATAAGAGTGCTGGGAAAACTGGACAGCTACATGTAAAAGAATGAAATTAGAACACTCCCTAACACCATACACAAAAACAAACTCAAAATGGATTAAAGACCTAAATGTAAGACCGGACACTATAAAACTCTTTGAGGAAACCATAGGAAGAACACTCTTTGACATGAATCACAGCAAGATCTTTTTGACCCACCTCCTACAGTAATGGAAATAAAAACAAAAATAAACAAATGGGACCTAATGAAACTTAAAATCTTTTGCACAGCAAAGGAAACTATAAACAAGACAAAACTACAGCCCTCAGAATGGGAGAAAATATTTGCAAATGAAGCAACGGACAAAGGATTAATCCCCAAAATATATAAACAGTTCATGCTGCTCAATATTAAAAAAACAAACCCAATAAAAAAATGGGCAGAAGACCTAAATAGACATTTCTCCAAAGAAGACATAGATGGCCAAGAAGCACATGAAAAGCTGCTCAACATCACTAATTATTAGAGAAATGCAAATCAAAACTACAATGAGGGGGCTTCCCTGGTGGTGCAGTGGTTGAGAGTCTGCCTGCCGATGCAGGGGACCCGGGTTTGTGCCCTGGTCCGGGAAGATCCCACATGCCGCCGAGCGGCTGGGCCCATGAGTCATGGCCGCTGAGCCTGTGCTCCGCAACGGGAGAGGCTACAACAGTGAGAGGCCTGTGTACCACAAAAAAAAACAACAACAGCAACTACAATGAGGTACACCTCACACTGGTTAGAATGGGCATCAGAAAATCTACAAACAAATGCTGGAGAGGGTGTGGAGAAAAGGGAACCCTCTTGCACTGTTGGTGGGAATGTAAACTGATACAGCCACTATGGAGAACAGTATGAAGGTTCCTTAAAAAACTAAAAATAGAACTACCATATGACCCAGCAATACCATTACTGGGCATATACCAACAGAAAACCATAATTCAAAAAGACGCATGCACCCCAACGTTCACTGCAGCACTATTTACAATAGCCAGGTCATGGAAGCAACCTATATGCCCATCGACAGACAAATGGATAAAGAAGATGTGGTACATATATACAATGGAATATTACTCAGCCATAAAAAGGAATGAAATAGGGTCATTTGTAGAGATGTGGATGGACCTAGAGACTGTCATACAGAGTGAAGTAAGTCAGAAAGAGAAAAACAAATGTCGTATATTAACGCATATATGTGGAATCTAGAAAAATGGTACAGATGAACCCGTTTGCAAGGCATAAATAGAGACACAGATGTAGAGAACAAACATATGAACATCAAGGGGGGGGAAGTGTGGGTGGGGGGTGGTAGGATGAATTGGGAGATTGGGATTGACATATATAGTAATATGTGTAAGATAGATAATAAAAATCTGCTCTACAAAAAAAATTAAATTAAAAAAAAAGTTGATAGTTACCTCCCTTTTTTAACCAATACATTGTCTAGTTACTGTGATTCCGCAATTCCTTTCTGTTAAAAGGATGCTTACTTCATAATATTTGCAAATATAACTCTGGAAAGAGATGCATGATGGCCATGAATGTCCTGTTAACCCTCACAGCCAAAACATAAAAAGTTAAAATGAAATACTTAGGTCCAAAATCAGCCAACATAATTTTCTATACCAACATAACAACTCTGCCACCCTTCCGATTTGTATAATCTTCACACTTAAAATCTAGGTTCAGGGGAGTTCCCTGGCAGTCCAGTGGTTAAGACTCAGTGCTTTCACTGCCATGGCCTGGGTTCAAGACCCTGCAAGTCAAGTGGTGCAGCCAAAAAAAAAAAAAAAAAAAAAAAAAAAAAAAAAAATCCAGGTTAAGCTAAAATAATATATAAGAAGAGAGTCAGAAATACCTGCCACCAGAAAGCTTTTAACTTCTTCCGCCACCTGCTACAGCAATCACTCCCATTCTCAGGTAGATTTTGCCTAATGCTTACAAAATATCTGAATGTCCACTATCCACAGGCACTGTGCCAGGCTTTGGGTACAGTAAAGTTATTGCATTTTCCCCTTCTGAATTTTATAATTAAATTGAACACACAATTATACTTAAAACACAAATGCTCAACAGTAAAGTATATGATTAAAGCCATACAAATAATACAATCATAATGCTGTAGAAGTACAGAGAGAACAGAAATGAAACACTCAGGTGATAAGGAAAGGTTTTGTGGGGGAGAAAATAATAGAAATGAGCTTTGATAAAAAAAGAAAACAAAAGCTGGAGAAGGAGGGACAAGAATTCTGAACTATCACTTAGCATGAGCAAAGACCCACTGAGAGACAGAAAAGTTCAGGATGTGCTCCAGAGATGGCAAGAGGACCAGTTTGGTTGAAATAGATCAGTCCTGAGGTCCAATCATGGAAAGTGTCAAAGCCAAACCAAGAATTCTAAGCTTTATTCTAGAGGCAAAAGGGAGTCACTAAACATACTGAGCAGAGAAATAATGTGATGGAGGAGGGAGATGCAGTACAAGATGCTAGTAGGAAAAACCAGTTGGAGTGTTAAAACATGGTTTGGGTATGAGGTAGTAAGACCTGAAATGTTCCAGTACAATTTTTCAACCTTATATAACCCAGGACCCACATACAAAGCCTTAATGCCTTTCATGAAGACTCCTTATTTTCTTTTTTTATTTGTTTCACAAGAAGAACTGAGTTAATTAGAATAATTTATTTTTCTTACTCTCTTTTGCATCTTTTCTGTAGCAATATCTTCTTGACCATTTCTAATCATGAACCGTAACCCCTCTTCAAAACACCAACCTGTGTCCTTCCTCAATTACTGATCATTCTTGTCTGAACATTCACCTTTGCTTTATTACTTACTCTTTATCCTCTATTTAACCATTGACTCCCACCTAATCATTAACCTAATGACTTCTCTCCAGCTTCATACAGTCAAATAAATCTACTCATACTCAACTTTCTTTTCCATTACCTCTTAACTTTTAGTCTACTCATATACAAGTTCTATATGCCCACAACCTTTAGCACCTTTCTAAAGTCTCTACTCAATCCGAAGACTTAGAGTTTGTCTTCCAGGCTCACTGCTAAAACTATACTGAAAGACAACCCTCTCATACTCACTAAGTTTCTATTCCCCTAAGTATCTCAAGATTTCATATACTCAATAATAGCAGCTACCATTTATTTGGTATTTCTTTATGGTAGAAAATATGTCAAGTGCTTTACATGATTATCTCATTTAACATTCAAGATTACCTAATGAGAAAGGCTTTTCTATTTGACAGATAAAGAAAACTAAGGCTTAGAAAAATCAAGTAGCTTGCCCAAGATCACCCCACTAGGAAGTTTTACCATGTTCTCTGGAGCCTACAATGTGGCTCCATTGACTGTATATACTCAGAAACATTTCCCTAAGTCCTTCAATACAGATATCAACCATTTGAGAATTAATATTGATTCCATTTCTCGATCTGAACAATGATAGCTAAACATATAAAACTGTTTATCTCTGTTGACTTCTGAAACTTTGGGAATGAGAAAATGATTTTAACTTCTTAAATCTTTACTGAATGTTTTAGAAGAGAATCTTGCACTGGAAGACTTTACATAAATTTGTAAGGTCCCTTTTAATTCTAGGAATCCATATCAGAAGTGTAACATTCAGCTTTTCAAATTTTGATTCCTAGGAACAACAAGGCTAATCTAATTGGGAAAAGTCTACTCAGGAGTATTTTGAAAATAATTTTGTATTTACAGATCTGATTCTGGCACATTACTTAGACTCTCTAAGCCTACATTTCTTCATCTGTAACACAGAGATAACATCATATGCTTTAGAAGGTTGTGGTGAAAATTAAAGGCTGATCTTTATTTTCAATAAATTATGGCTTTTATTATTCACTTTCTTTTGTATCTAGAAGTTTGGTTTCATAGGATTTTAATTCAAATCATATCAGCCACAAAAAAATCTAGTGACTTTCAATCCAGATCCTAAACATGAATACTACATAAACTAAGTCAATGGGATCCAGATAAACATGTTAAGAATTATATTAAAAACTCAAACTCCCTTCTTTATCACATTTACTCAAGGAATGTTTAAAACATCTCTAATTTTATAAACACAGTATCAACAATCTATTAACACACATTAACATCCAGTACCTTTCCCTCAGTTTCTTAGAAAAATTCTAAAGTCTATTACATTTTAGATAAAGGTATACATAAGCTCCCCTCTCTTAATTACTTCCTCTAGCTCCTCCTACCTGCCTCAGCAAAAGAAAAGCTAGGTAAAGAGCTTATCTAGGTAGTACACAGATAGTAGGACATATAAAGGTCAAAATCATCAAGGAATATATTCTGGAGACTCAATAAAATATAAAATTGTTACTTGTGTAATACGGAGTACATTAGACATTGGAAAGAACAAAAGAAGAAAAAATAGAGGTAATCAACCTTTTGATCTTGATATAATTTAACCCAAGCTACTTTCATATAAGAGTATTTAATAATCCCAGGTGGAAATTCAGAGAATTTCCTGGGTAATAGTGAAATAATAAATGAAGCAACTAAATTTTTAAAATTTTGTCACCAACGTAATATGAGATGGAAGACAGAACATATTCTGGCATAAAGTTACTACCCAGGGTACAGGAAGGCACAGACTTTTACCTAGTTGCCTCACAACACCTTTCCCTTCCTCCAAGGTCCATATATTTCACAGGGCCACACCTTGTTTTATCTTGTTTAACTTATAGGACACCACTTGCGCTGATTTTCTTACAGGGCTGCCTCCTTCCTCTGATTTTATTAAGGATGGAAAGTAGTCAAGAGTACCACTCAGAGTCAGGTGCCCAGACAAGAGTCAGTCATTCAGGGGATCATCGAAATTATCATCTTATAATTAGTTATTTCTACATGAACACAACCTCACATATTAAGAAATTAATCCAGTTCTCATGCATGAGCATTTCAGGGATAACAAGCTCCCTATGGACATATGTCAGTCTTTAGTTTAAAATTTTTAAATAAATAAGCATTTACAGTTAAACCAGAATCAGCTACACATGCTATTAACCATTATAATAAACAGTCTAGGTGTTATGGGAACAAATTCAAAGATTGTAGGTTTTTACTAACTGCTTAGCAATATTTACCATGTGACAATACGATGTACTATTAATTTCTTTGAAAAAAAAATGGGTATTAGAGAACAAATTTTCAAATGAAGGTTTATTAATAAGTCAAGATAAGCAAGACTCAGCTTGAACTGACAGAAAAACCTTAACAATGTGTTCTTAAAATGCCCTCCACATGAAATTACCAAGGGTCCTGTGCTTGTTCAAACCTGTAGTCTCAACCACCCTTTGTCTCTTGTGGAATCTCCATCTGCCTTCCTCCCAAGAGTTTTCCTAGACTTCTCAATCCCAACAGAAAAATCAATAAAAGCTACCTACAGGAATATCTTTCCTAAATAACAATCAACAACTTTAAACTCTTTTAAATAAGAGACAACCCAGAAAGAAAATCAGCTTCAGAATGCTGAAACATCTAAGTGCCTGGCACATAACACGCATTTTGTCTAAGCATATTAAATAGACAATGTTGAGAATAAAAAAATACAGCAACTGGACAGTACATTTGATAATATAATCTACCCCTTTGGCTTTGCTGATTATTTTGGAGCACAGCCATAACAATTATTGTCTCCTAGTTCAGTGTTCCCTTCAACAGTTTATATTGTAATTATGGGCATCACTTTTGCTCTTCAAACTAAAATATAAACCACTTTTAATATTATATGTTAAAATACACACACACACACCACATAAAAAGAATTTTTGATGACTCAAGCATTCAACCATTTTATTTCTTAAATATATACTGAGGTAGCTAGCCAAACTTAACCAGTCTTAATATACCTCTCCCATAATATAATTACTTCACTGATGTGAAAAATATTTAGTGATATCTAACCAAAAATGTCTTAACTTCCATGCCTAGCTCATTATAGTTTCATGTGGTATTGCTATAACTTGCAGGTTAAAAGTAATCAGCTTTGTATGACTGAATGTTTAAACAGATACATGTGAGTTACACACAGGAACAGAACTGAAACATCAAACAAGGAATGTTATTTTGGGCTTCAAATTATTTATGGGCAAAAGAAACATTAACGCAATAAAGGGAACATCTATATTTATAAAATAGGCAGAGGGGTGGGTCACTATTGCCCTAGACAGTTTCCTAATCTGTAGAGTTACAGAACTACACTCTGGAAAAGGCCCAATATGTAAAAAGATAAAAATATAAAAGTGAAGTTGTTCGAGTTAAAGAGCAGTTGGGGAGCAAGCCCTGCTGGACTCCTGAGAGCTCTGGAACCCCTAAGGCTCAGAAGAGCACTGTTAAAATAAATAAGCCCTCTGACTCTTCACAGCTCTGTGCACCTAAAATGTGATTGTGTTTAAAATTCCAGTGTGCAAATTTGAAAAGATTAAACCTTTTTCCTCAGAACAATTTTTTTAAATTCCTAACTTCCTTCAGTAATGTCAAAATCATTTACTCCGAGAAAATAATAACTACCTCCCATAGATTTTTACACCTCCCATGGTCTTCCAATCACTTCTTAAAATGCATTCAGCTCATTACTCCAATTAGCAGAAAATTTAGGGTTAGTGGCGGGGCGGCGAACAGATTTCTTGGCTGGGACAACTGAAGTATGACCTTTGTGGATTTTTAAGTACCATGCGGTGCTTGAGAAAAAAGAAATACCTCCGGTGATGAAATTTTCAAAACGTATCTAAAACTGCGGTTGGTAGAGGCACTCCACAGCCAGCTGTCCTTCAAGAAAATATTTAAAATGTACAAGCAGAACATAACCACATCTCAACCAAACTCTAACATCAACAACTTTTACCCACACAATTTACACGGTTAAAAAGAAAGAAATCAGTTCGATTTACTTCGGTGGATTCGTTCGATGCCTTAATAATGAATGAATTGGAAACATCACTGACGAGTTCTGAAAGAGCCTCACGCTCAGCTCCGCCCCCTATAAAACCTGAGGCTAATTCTCCAGAATTTAGTGTTTCGAGGCCAAGTCCGGTCCAAAGGAGGCCTCCCCCCTTCTTTCTCCCGGCCTCCCTCCAGGGGTTGGAGCCCAGGGTGGCCGGGCGGGTGCGGGTGCCGGACGCCCCCTCCCCGCTTGGGGAAAGTTCCGCCGGCCGCTCTCGGGACAGGCCGGTCCGCGGCCCTCGCCCGCGCCGCCGCCACAAACACCCCGCCCGGCCTCGGCGACCGGAGGGTCGCGCCCCCTCCCCGCGCCGCCGCCGCCACAAACACCCCGCCCCCGCCTCCCCGCCGCCTCCCTCGCGGAGCGTTAACCCCTCGCCGCCCGACGCCCGGCTCCAAGGAGGAGGCCGGGCCAGGGGGTGGAGTTGTCGCGTCTCCTCCCGGGAGCGCCCGGGCAGACGCCCGGCTTGTTTACAGGCCCCAGGCCTGGTCGCCGCCGCGCAGGCCCGCGCCGCCCGCCCGCCCGCCCTCGGCCCGAGCGTCGCGCTTACCCGGAGCAGCAGAGGGCGGGCAGGTCCCTGGTCCGCCGAGGCGGCGGCGGCGACGGCAGCCGGGGAGGGGGCGGGAAGAGGGTCACCGCGGCGGCGGCCGGCCAGGTCAGACCGGGGAGGGGGCGGAGGAGGGGAAGAGCCGGGCTGCGTCCGGGACCCCGGCTCTCGGCGCCCTCGCGGCTCAGATCATCCGGGCGTTGGAGCGGGAGGCGGAGAGCGGGTCCCGGAGGAGGACGAGGAAGAGCCGAAGATTCATAGCTTTCGCGCCCCACCTGCCTGGCGCCCCCCACCCCCCCTCCCCAACCACCAGTTCCCGAGCTGCAGCCGCCCGAGCACCCGAAGCTGCGGGCCGGGCCGGCTCAGAGACCACAGCTCCCTCGCTCCCGCGCGCGCTCCCGCCCTTAGCGCCGCCGCCGCCGCCGCTGCCTCGAGCGCGTCCCCGCGCAGGCGCGCTCACGTCGGCGCTGTGCTGCCCCTCCCCCACGCCTCCGCCCGCCCCGCCCCGCCCCGCCCCGCCCCGCCCCGTCGGCTCAGCCCCAACTACAGCCGCGGCGCGGTGGAGCAGCTGGAGAGACCCGGATGTCGTTGGGCCGGAACTGCAGCGCGGGCCGGCGAGTGGGGGAGGGGCGGACGCAGATGACGTCACTGTCCTACCCGGCTTCTCTCGTCGCAATCGCCTCGCGGCCCCGGCCTCAGGCCCAAGCTGAAGGGGAGCATCCGAATCCCGGATCGGAACGGAGGTGCCCCAGCCACACACCTCCCGTCCCTAAGGGCAACAACCCACACACTCTACCACCCACCCACACGCTAGTACAGCCGATACACGCACGAGGCACATGCTGAGTTTCTGGCAGGTTTTCCGTCTGTAGCTCATGGAGTTTCACATCGTATTTATTTGTACTTGTTAGACAGTCACGTGATTCTGCTACTGGGGACTTCCATCGACCTCCAGTGAGGTTAAAGGAACGAAGGATTTTTCAAAATCCGGAGGATAATCAAAAACGTAACAGCTCCTTCTATTAAAAGTTAGAGATCTGCTAAACCTGATTGAAACTGCACGTGCAGGCGGCCAAAATCCAGTTTAGCTAGCTAGACTACGGAAAACCGGACCCACGCCGGACGCACGCTGTTTGCGGACGCCGCAGCGGATAGAATGACAAACCCTAGGCGGCCAATGAATCAGAACTGGGGAACAGTACATCACCAGCCAGGTCTCCTATTGGCTGGGGTGCTTTATCCCTCTCTTGTCAGAGACTTAACCTGTTCATGGATTTGACCTACACCACATTTGCAGGAACAGAAGTTTAAAAGAAAAATCCGTGTTTTAAAGAGATGCTCTGGTATATACAAAGAAAAACCAAACACTGTATTATTAGAGGCAGGTACTTTAAAAAGAACTGCTACTTTGTATCTCCTAAAGCCACTTTGTTGTTCCAACTCTTAGATCAAAAGCAACCTATTTATTCTGTCTCTTGTCATTTAGCAAACATTTAGCTGCTTTTAAAGCTGTAAAAGCTGTCTCCAGTTTTTTCAACATGTCTTTTTGGGAAGATTCTGTTCCTTTCACTTTTAGGCCTGGGATCTAACAACAGTATGAAACAATATCACCTAATGATCACTGGCAGGCCACTTCTTCAAGGAACCCCAAAATTACTCTACCTGATATCTTTGGGGTTAGAATTTCTTAGCATAAGATGAAGATGGATCATTTCCCGGTATAGAAAGTAAAAATAAAGTTCATTCATGCATTTGGTCCCAGTATTATCTGAGGACATATTTCCTAATTACTTCTCCCCACATTTGCCAAAAAAAAAAAAAAAAGGAAATTAGATCAAAGATCTTTAAAACTCTACCTTATTGGAATCCTTAATATTTCAGACAAATAGCAGCATGATTAGCATGCTAGTAGACTCATTACCATTCTGAAATAGAATAGCCCATGTGGCAGCCACTATTTGGAGTGCCCTTAGAAAACAAATTTTCTTATTCATAAGCAGAGCCTGGGTAGCCAATGTCACTCTTGGACCATAAAAAGCTTAAAGGTCTTGTCTGTCTTTCTGCTTCCTTCCTTTAGGCTTCCACGTCTTTCTTCTCTCTGTTCTACACTTGTAGGAGAATCTGGGTCAATTATAGCAGAAGAGGTAGAAAAATAGGAAATATGACCATAAAGATATTTTTAAGGAGTCTGTACAGTACACCACAGACTACCAATTAAGCTGCACCTTCCCACTATTTCTTATTTCTGAATAGAGCTTGCATGGACATTTTGGTATGAACTAGGAAATTCATGGGTTATAAGATTAACATTTTACCAGCGACTTTTTTTTTTTTTTTTTTTTTTTTTGTGGTACGCGGGCCTCTCACTGTTGTGGCCTCTCCCGTTGCGGAGCACAGGCTCCGGACGCACAGGCTCAGTGGCCATGGCTCACGGGCCCAGCGGCTCCGCGGCATGTGGCATCTTCCCAGACCGGGGCACGAACCCGTGTCCCCTGCGTCGGCAGGCGGACTCTCAACCACTGCGCCACCAGGGAAGCCCAGATTAACATTTTAAAATTTGGAACAAAGATATCTTAATATTATCTAAATAAATATGCTTGATATAATATCCCCTTCCTTATTATTACACTATATATTATATTCCCTAAATATTATACTAAATAGTCCCAAAATATTATGCTAAGGGCAAAAAACTTAAATATTAGAAGAGGGGAAAGCGACATTGAAAAAAAAAGAGTGTTAAAAGTGTTCTCCTCTTTTGAACTACAAGGCTTTGCTTGGGCCTCCTACACACATTTGAGATGTTCATAGTAAGTTTTTGCAAAACATCAGTGAGAATATATTGCCATAATTGTACTTCAGTAATTTTTACAGGTATATTGTGAAACTATTCTACTCTGCTTTGGAAATCTGTTTATATTTCAATTACCAAAGAGGAAGAAGGTTTTCTGAAAGATTGGTTTTCAAGTCCTGAATTTAAACTATATGCCATTAGCCTAGTAATTGCAAGGCTTGGGGTGAGGACAGGAAGTGAGGAATCTAAAGCTTAATCCACTCAGCAATACTCCTTCCTCTTTTCCTCCACAATCACAATTTTTTTAAAAAAGGTTTGTATTTTTTTGTAAAACCAAATTACTGTTGTGAATCCATCCAAGACAGTCACCTAAGACAGCCTTGCCTGAGCCTCTCAAAATGACCTCAGTGATTTAAGTGGCCCCTCAGGGGAGCACCTGAGAACCCCTCAGCTGAGTCATCCATCCACTCACACTGAGGCCAGTCACTACCCAAGAGCCACAAAGCCAAGCAGAACACACATTCAACTCTGCCTTCCTCCTCCCTCCTCCTTTACTACCTGTTTCATGTTTTTTCCTCACAGATATCCTCTTCTTTTGTCCTCCTCTTCTCTCTTCTCTCCTTATTACTCTTCTCCCTTTCTTCTGTTCTCTTTTTATCTCCTTTGTTCTTCTTTCCCCATTTTTCTCGTCTCACTTTTCCCTAGCCTAGTCCAAATTACAGCTTCTGCTACCCACTTTCTCCTGAAGAAATACATATGAGTAGATAGTGCCCCTACACTAATTTTGTTGGCAGGGGATGTACCAAACACTCCCCCCCGCCCCGCCACCCTCCTCCTTCCTCCATCCCCCACCCCACCATATCAGGTCATGAAAAACAGCTGTTTAAAGGACTGTCACAGAATGAAAAGGATTAGAGAATCTTATTCTGTATGACATCACTGAGGTGGCCCCATCAGGGTGGGGCAGACAGGAGCCAGCAGGCTTGTGCTGCCATTGTGACTTCTCCTGGGCCCTAAGAGAAATGGGGCCACTGGGAGCACCACGGGTCAAGCCCTGGATAACCTTTAGGGTAGGATCTTCCCTCAAGAGATTGTAGGTGGCCACAGCCCCACAGCATTGATGTGGATCTTGTGAGACAAATTCATCTGTTCAACGGCTGCTTATTATGTGCCAGGCACTGTGCTAGATACTGGGGGTAGTTAATGACATCAGTGGGTAACGTCCCAGCCCCCGAGGAGCTGATGTTATAATGAGAGATATAGACAAAGGAGTAAACAAATGAACAAGGAAACTGCAGGTTGTGATCAGTGCTGTGAAGGAAATAAGTAAGGAAATAGACTGGGGGGATGACTTGAAACAAGTGTACAGAGAAGACCTTTCTAAGAAGGTGGCATTCAAGCTGAAGGATGAGGAGCCAGCTTTGCAAAGAATCAGGGGAGAGCTTTACAGGCAGCAGGATCAGTGTGGGCAAAGGGTCTGTTGTGGGAAAGAGCTTGGCAGAAAAGTTGTCTGCAGACCAAAGAGAAGCTCAGCAAACTCAGGCAAACATTTTATAAAGTTGCTCAAGTTTAGAATTATAACTTAGGATATTTGGGATACTTAATCCAATTTACAGCTAGGATACCACCTTATAACTTAGGATATTTGGAACACTTAATCCAATTTACAGCTAGGATACCACCTTAAGTAGAGGGGCACAGTCCATACAAAATAACTTACTGAATTGGTCTGGCCCAAAAAGCAAAGCAGCTTGAGAAATCAAAATTTAAAATCAAAGGACTTTTATTCAACTCTTGAAATTAAGAAGCATTCCACAATGCCAGAAAGAGGTCCCTTCAGACAGTCCAACAGCAGCTAGAAATTAGTAAACTAAAGTTTAGAAAAAATATTTTTCTCCCAATTTAGATAGCTATTCTTAATGAGTAAAGACTAACAAAAATTTGGACTTCTTGAGAATAGTTTTTCTGGGAGTTTTCTGTCTACTGTGGGCATTACAGAAGATCTCAAACTAAAGCATACTTTTGAAAGCTGCAACACATTTTGTATCCTTAACAATGGTGGCCTGGTTGAAAACCAGTGATGAAATACCAACATAATAAAGGCTTTTTTTTTTTTTTTTTTTTGTATCTGACTCTACAGGTTACAAAGCCCTGTCACTTACACCAACCAATTTTATCCTCAAAATAACCCCTGGCAAGGCACGGACTGTTCTCATCCTTTACAGCAGAGAAATCTGAGTGTCAGAGGGCTAGCAGTTGCCCAGGGTCACCAAAAGTAATGACTGGTACCCAGTCATTATCCAGTCTGTATCCTACAGATCATCCCTAGCTTTTACGTGCCAGTAACAAAGGTAGCAAGGAGAGTCAGGAGTGGAAAGAGCATGGACTTAGAGTCAACAGTGGTATGCAGAACTGGCTTATACTATCTCATGAGAGCAGACCGTTAAATTTTTAGGAATTTTGCCAGTTGTTTGCTAAACACAGCCACTGTTAAAAATTAAATTATATAAACCTCCAATTAAATTTTAAATGAAGATAATATATATTACTGAAACAGACTCACAGACATAGAAAACAAACTTATGATTACCAAAGGGGAAAGGGGAGGGAGGGATAAACTAGGAGTTTGGGATTAACATATACACACTACTATATATAAAATAGATAACCAAAAAGGACCTACTGTATAGCACAGGGAACTATATTCAATATCTTGTAATAATCTATAAGGGAAAGAATCCGGAAAATAATATATATATATACACACACACACACACACACACACACACACACGTATAACTGAATCACTTTGCTGTACACCTGAAACTAACACGACATTGTAAATCAACTATACTTTGTATTTAAAAAAAAAAGAAAAAAAAGATAATATATATTAAAAACTTATGTTCTAAATTATCTGAATGTATGTTACTATTATCTATGCTCTTGAGGTACTTATGTGTATCGTGTCTAAATGGTAGAAATACTCTATGATGTGTTACTGCACATCTATTCCCAATACCACATTCAGTGACTTCACTTTGTGAAGCTTGAAACTGGCTGTGGAGGGAGTATTTACACGATGGAAATCAGCAAATGCCACAGATCAAGGCTTGACTTGTTGCTTTGCTGATGGTCTAGACTTAAGTAAGTGACAGAGGAACCGTTAATAATGCAAATTAAACATAAAAAGCATGTTGTGTCTATAGCTGTTACATGGTGAATGGCACAAAAACATTCATCTCAGCAAAGAAGTCACTCACATAATAGGCAAGTAAGTTCCCATATCCATCTTTGTTGTGTCACTTTTATTTTAGATGAAAATATTAATCAACAGGCCATGTCAGAACTACATTTGGAGAGCTGGTTGTTAAACATTTACCAGCACACCACTGGATCCGCTGTACTGTGCCAACTGGGCCACCTATAGGTTCTGTGAACTTAAACATGTCACTTATACTATTAGCCTTGCTTTCATTCTTCACAAAACACTACTTCTCAGGATGTATTGTGATATTTAGAACAGATGAGGCACTCTTGACCAGCACATCTTTCTTTCTCCTCACTGGCAGACCCTTCACTCACTAGAGTTTGTATACAGATACATGCTTTCTCAGTCTCCCTTGTAGCCTAGAGCAGCATCCCAGCCTATATGCCAGTGCACATTGCTATATCTCAAATAGGTTACAGATGTTACAAGGTATTTGTCCCTTAAGCCCTTGGAACATTTGAGTGAGGCTCAGCTGCTGAAACCTGAGATGGTCCCATCTGGCCAAAGCAGCCCCACCCAGGCACTCCTTGTGTCACTAAAACATTATTTTTTAATTTGTGTTATGCTGTGAAAAAGCTGGGTAGCAGTGGCTTGAGGCATGGATGTGTGATACAATTCTGACCAATGGAACCTGAGAAAAGTTTTGGGGGGATGGATCTCAGAATGATTTTCCTCCCTAATAAAAAGAGTCACATGAGAGAAAGTACCTTTACATGTGTTGTTATGTCTGTAGGTGAGCCTGGCACTTCCGGACCATCTTGCAAAAAACCAATGTAACAGAGAAGAAGGGGAATGATGGCAAAAGTCTGGATGCTGCACATTGTTGAGCCACTGAGCCACCCCAGCAGTTGCGTACTTTGGAAATTTATATTTAAGGAGAATAATATATTTTCCTCATTGTTTAAGCCACTTTTATTTTTGTACTCAATTATTGTAGCTAAAAGCACCCAGATACAGTAGAAGAGCTGGTACATCCTCTACACCCAGTGAGTGCTCAGTAAGGTTAGCTAATCACCGAATTGGATCCTTTGCCTATAGAAGAGCTAGCTGCATGGTCAGATGTAAACTTATTCTCTAAACATTTGAGCGATTTGTTCAGTACTTAGATTCACCTTTAAAGTCTACCTTGATTCTTGCTTAAAAGTGTTTTAAATTGGGTACTAAATGCAGTAATTGAAAAAAGAAATCATTTTAAGCTTGAGAGCAATTGGACATAGGTGTTGATATGAATTTTCTTTTCTTGAAGGATCTTGACAAACTAGAGCTCTGTTGCCTGAGAAAGGTGACATAACCCCTTCATGTTCTGCAGAGTAGTATTAGAACCAGTGCATGGGAATTACAGAGAAGACAATTTTAGTTCAGTATAAGGGGAAGGGAATGAACTTGGCCTAAAATGTGCTAAACTCCATACCAGGCCCATTATGAGTGTTATTTAATTCTCAGAATAACTTTGCAAAGAAGATATTATTTTTCCATTTTATAAGAGAGGAAACTACAGCTAAGAAAAGAGCTCATTTGCAGACCTAGGACCCTCTGATTCCAAAGTCCCTGCATTTTCTGTTACAGAAGCAGACTAGGCCTTCTTGAGATGACTTTCTTTCTCCTTGAGGCCCTTTCCACTGCATTTTCTTATCCAGGAAAACAGAACAATTCCTACAATGGTGTTCTAACTGAAGACGTCTTGGTGAGGTGGGAGAAGAGTTATATTGCATATTACACAGCAAAATATTTCTAAGCTCCATGTAAAATCATCACTTATCCTAGAGTTTTGCTTCCAGCCATCACTTCCTCCATTCTCCTGCTTTTTCCACTCCCGGAAAACTTCTCTTCCCTTCTCCTAACACACTATCCTTTCTTTTGGGCACACTCGTTATAAATCCCACTTAGCAAGACAAAAACTAACATAACACCTATCGACCCCCACCCCACATGTCCTTGGAGAGCCTCTGCAATTGGTACAAACAAGGCAGAGGTCTCTTTGTAGAGAAGCAGCAGGTAGTAGGAAGAATCAGGTTAGCATCATAGACTGAAAACTAAAGAGCCTGGGGCCAAGCAGGTGTACTCCACGTGTGAGATCAGGCTGGGTATAACACAACAGGCAGTGGTGAGAACTGTGGAGAAGGAGAGCATATTTATTCCATATGAAGACATCCAAAATGATAGGTGTTTAATGTTTTAAGCATGTTGGAACCAAAGAGGATATCCCAAAGCCTATCTCTGCTGTCTAGTCTGTGGACAGGTTGTTTAACCTCTCTCAGACTTGGCTTCCTCATCTGGAACATGGGAATAATCAACTTGCAGAAACAGATGAAATCCTACACTTAACGTGCCACATTGCCCTATACCATGGTGTGTAGACACACAAAAAGATGTAACCATTACTTTTAAGCACATCATGTGATATTTTTAACAGTGGCAACATACCATGCATGCAATATTTTCTCTCTCCTACAGGCCTAAGTCTAGGCCTGTAGGAGAGAGAAAAGTTGCCAGTTATAGGACTAAACTCATTGTTTTCAAGACTTGTTTTAACTTCTAGTTCTTTGGCTTGGTGAGGCCTGTGGGAACTTCTGCATGACCTATGACAAGGATCTTCTGCTGGAGGGTTCTGCCTCCCTGACCAATGTTGACCCTTTTCGTGTGAGTTTCTCCTTCACACCTCCTGCACCAAAGGCAACCGTTTGGTCCTGAACCTAAACTCTAGATTGTTCTTCTTACAGTGCTTTGAAAGGACTCCGAGCCCTATATTATATGTGTCATAGTATTTATAATTTTTATATTATATACTTGAGTCTCCATACATTTTATTCGATCAAAGCATCTTGAATATGCCAGGCATTCCTCTAGATCCTGGGGATATTGTAGTGAGAAAGAGAGGTAGTTTTCATGGAACTTACTCGGGGTCAATAGATAATAAGCAAGGTCATTGCAGAGGGATACGTACCATAAAGGATGTAAAGCAGAGTATGATGTGGGCAAGCAGTATGGGAGAGGGGGCCAAGGAGAGGTTACTTTAGACCGGTTGATCAGAGACAGCCTGTTAGAAGAGGTGGCAGTTGAGCAGGACTGAATAACAGGAGGAAGCCACCATGTGAAGATCTAGGGGAAGAGTGTCCCAGACAAAAGCAAAGGCTCTGGGGTGGCAGTGAGCTTGGCATGTCAAGGACCAGACAGAACTCTGGGATGTTTGGGGCATGGTCATGGAGGGAGAGAGAGCTATTTAGGCAGGGTGACTTTAGGCCACAGTAAGGATTTTGATTTTATCTTAAGTGTGATGGAAAACCACTGGTGGTTTTTATGTAGGGGAGTGATGTGATCTAATTTGTTTTGCTCGTGCTGCAGTATGGAGAAGAGATTTTAGAAAAGCAAAAGTGGAAGTAGAAAAATCCTTTCATGTCAGTTTCATAAATCCTTAAAGAGGAAGTGAAATTAGCTTTCAGCTTTAAATGGCACAGTGATTACATTTTGGTGGTAGGAATGTGGTCTTTTAGAGAGTTCTTGTTACTGGGGCTCATGTTTTCTTTCTCTGGGAACTATACTTAGATATTTTTACGAATGACTCATCCAGTAACCTTTCTTGGTAAGTTTAGTGAATTGTAGCAAAGAGTACCTTGCAGGAAAAGCCAAGTTAAGAGTAGGTAAAATAGACACCCACTTAAGTGTTCAATTTCAGGTGAATACTTAGTGTCCTCAAAAATATTCTCTAAGAACCTCATTACTCTCTCCCTCTCCACTCACCATTCTCCCAACACACACCTGAAGGCTGAAGACTAAAATTCTGCTAGTTAATTTATGCCTTGTGCTATCCAGTGAGGATGATAGTTTAGGCGTCCCTTACTTAAGGCAGACATTTACATCTTAATATGAAAGTTTTTACATCATTTTCAGAGTAAAGTTTTAATACTCTAGAAGCAAGTTGCCTTGACACACATTGGTAAGATAGGGTAAAAGAAATTTAAGAAGGAATTTAGTAAAGACCTCAATAACACCACAGATGAATTGTATGTCCACAACCATACCCAGGTTCCCTCTTGCTCATGGAGCTGTGAAAGAAATACATACACTTCACATGTTCAGTCTTCTCATTGGATACTGGGTCTTCTTCATTTAATTTGATGGTCATATATTAGTTGTCTTCCAAGTAAACCAAGAATAGACCTTTGGGAAAGGACCATGACAAATTTTATGTTTAATCTTATAACTAGTACATTATAGATATCCAAGAATTATTTCATAATAAAAAGTATTATGGATATTATATATTATATATTACATTTGTAGAATCTGTAGCCTCCACATTGATGTGCCAGATAACAATTTCTGCCCATAGTGCCGAATTCAGCCTAGTACTAGGTGGTGTAAATCATAAGAACCTACCACTGGAAAGAATAATTCATCATTCAAAACCAAGTACTGATTAAAAACCTACCATGTGTCAAACTCCATTAAATATAGAGAGGGATACAAATAATAGCTGCCGTAATCTATTGCAAAGCTCCTATATACCAGACTCTTAAATATGGCATATCAATTCTATTAAAAATATCTGTTAGATATAATTTGTTGTTTAAATCATATTTTATGGCAATTATAAGTTCTTGAAAGAAAGAATTAATAAAATATATGAAGCTGTTGGGCTTCCCTGGTGGCGCAGTGGTTGAGAATCCGCCTGCCAATGCAGGGGACATGGGTTTGAGCCCTGGTCTGGGAAGATCCCACATGCCACAGAGCAACTAGGCCCGTGAGCCACAACTACTGAGCCTGCGTGTCTGGAGCCTGTGCTCCACAACAAGAGAGGCTGCGATAGTGAGAGGCCCGTGCACCGCGATGAAGAGTGGCCCCTGCTTGCTGCAACTAGAGAAAGCCCTCGCACAGAAACGAAGACCCAACACAGCCATAAATAAATAAATAAAATAAAAAAATATATATATGAAGCTGTACTTTTAAAGTACCATGTGTAAAGTACTTTTACTTGGGGGTCAGTAAAAGTACTGACCTCTGTCCAAGTAGGAAAGACATACAAAACTCTTTTGTGTTGTCAATCACAACAAAAGTATGGAAAGGTTAAAGGGAACAATGTGAGTACTTGAAACATGTGATGCCAAAAGAAAAATTTTGGCTTGATATAAAATACCAGTGACTTATACGGCCTAGTGAGTCATGTGTACCATATCTGGGTTATGTACCCATAAACAGTGGCTTCAGGGCAGTCAGACTCTTTAGACTGTCATCACTAAACTCATCACGTGTCAGTCCTGCTTGAATTCAAAAGCAAAAACTAAAATACAGAAAAACAGGGAATTGAGAACATATAAAATTTCTGCTGTTCTACACTTAAGATTCCCAAAGGCAATGTTACAAAAGGGTGTTTAAAAGGCCAAGATTGTAATTCTATCTAATTTGGGTTAGTTAGATCCCTCTTGGTTGTTTAATATTTCTTTGAAGCCTGTTAAGGGCAAGAACTTTTGCTGTCTTCTCAATAAAAGTACTCTAATAAACCCCCACCTATGAAAAGAATTAAGTTAATCAAACACCAAATATAGGATAAAAACAAAGTATGTGACAAACCCTACTGAACATGGCAAGAGATACAAATAATAGCTACCATTTATTGAGCACTTTCTGTTTTCTAGAATCTTTATTTCTATAGTATCTAATTTACTCCTGACAATAGCTCCTCAAGATAGCTTTTATCACTATATTTTACAGACGAGAAATGGAGGCTTAGAGGAGTTAAGTCACTTGTCCAAATTCTTAGAGCAAGTGAGTGGATAAAATCTGAACGCCATATGACTGCAATTTTTGCTATTTTTTATAATGCAAAACTGAAGGTTAACATATAACCTTGGTGTCTATTCAGGCATCGGGCTATACAACAATCCTCTGGCCTGGGGTGTCAGAACACAGGGTTTAGTCTTGGCTCTGATGCTTTGCCACTGTGTGCAACTCAGGAGAGTCATTCCATCTTTTTGAATTTCAAGTTTCCACATATGTAAGATAAAGGTGGTGAACAAAATAATTTTTACAGTCCCTTCCAGCTTCAACATTTCACCACTCTAGCAAGGAAAAAACCCTAAATCTGGAAATGGACATCTATTTCCCCAGACTAGTAACACATTAATCCACATTTCTTTAGGGGAAAACATCTCTTCCTCTCTCTCAGTATAATTTCTTCCTCTGATCTCAGAATCTGTTGCAGTTTGGGCACATGACCCAAGTGGACCAGTTAGAGTAAATCCCAGGAATTATTTGGGAGACATTAGAGGAAAGACACCCTATTTCTCTGTGATTGCTAGAAGGAATGATGACGAGAGTTTGGCGCTTCCAGGGGCATGCCCAAAGCTAGCTCCTTTTCTGGAATGTTCAGTTTCTTGAGGCAATAAATTCTGTTCTGTTAAGTCAGTTTAAATTGGGGTTTCTGTCTCTTGGTTCATAGATGTCATGATAGGGGTAATCCTTGAAAGATGGGTTAGATTTTCATTAGAAGGATACTTTTTTGTTTTGTTTTGTTTTTTGAGGTACGCGGGCCTCTCACTTTTGTGGCCTCTCCCGTTGCGGAGCACAGGCTCTGGACGCGCAGGCTCAGCGGCCATGGCTCACGGGCCCAGCTGCTCTGCGGCATGTGGGATCTTCCCGGACCGGGCACGAACCCGCGCCCCCTGCATCGGCAGGCAGACTCTCAACCACTGCGCCACCAGGGAAGCCCAGGAGGATACTTTTAAGTAGGGGGAAACTATGCCCAGAATCCTTGAGATGGAAATGACTCCCTTAACTGAATTGGAAGCAAAGTGTGGACAGGCAATTAGATATCTTGAAGGAAAAGTAGTATGAGACCAAATTATCAAAGGTTTTGAAAACCTCCTGGAGGACTTCAGACTCGATGGTTATGTCAGACTTATTTTTCAAAAGAGGCCCTTATGATATTTGTGTTTTGAAAAATTCTATTTCTCCTTTTCCAAGCCTTGCTATTCTCCCATCAAGATCTTGGGAGAGTCTTTACAACTGCCTCAACAAATAGGGTATGATTGAAGTGACACTGCATTACTGCCAAGGCTAGGTCATAAAAGGCAATATAGTTTCTACTTGGTTCTCTTTCTCTCGGGACATTTATCCTTAGAACCATACTACCATGTTGTAAAGAAGCCCAGGTAAACTGGAGAGGCCATGTGTAGGTGTTCTAGTTGACAGCCTGTATAATAAAGTATTTGGCCTTTGTCCCCAGTTCCTGGGAAGTAGCCTCTAAAACTCTGGAATTTCCCCAGTAATAGCAGAGTCTTTGTTATTTGTCATGTTCCCTGATCACTTATGCTGATGAGATGACTCTAATGGTAGGCGCTTAGACAGTTTAAATAAACGAGATGACTCAGGAGGGAAGCTGCCTGGGCCAGAAAGACCAACCATGTGATTAGAGCGTTGGGGTTTTGAATTGGGTAATATTATGCCAACCTATGGGAAGAAGAGGGGATCTGCAGATTGAGTCACATGGCCAAGGATTAATTAATCATGCTTATGTAATTGAATCCTAATAAAAACTCTGGACACTGAAGTTTGGGTGAGCTTCTACAGTTGGCAATACTCTGCATATCTTCACACACTGATGGGAGAGTGCTGGGAGAGTGACATGTCCTAACTCTGTGGGGAGAGGATAATGAAAGCTTCACATTTGGAACTCTCCTAAACCTCACCTTAAGTGTCTCTCCCTTTGACTGCTTCTGATTTGTATCCTTTAATTGAATCATAAGTACAGCACTTTTCTGAGTTCTGTGAGTCATACTAGTGAAGTACCCATCCTGAAGGGGTAGTGGGAACCCCTGAATTTGTAGCCAGCTGGTCGGAAATGAGGATGACCTGGAGATCCCCAAACTTATCGCTGGTATCTGAAGTGAGTGTAGTCTTATGGAGGACTGTGCCCTTAACCTGTGAGGTTGGCCCAACTCTGGGTAGTTGGTGTCTGAAGTCATTGTACAGCCATAGCTAAGGTCCAAACTAACAGTAAGAGAATCAATCATCAGACATGAGAGTGAATAAGCCTTTAGCTGATTTCCCAGCCATCAAGTTACCCCTAGCCTCTGGGCCATCCAGCTGATGCCCTAGACAACATGGACCAGAGAGAAGTCATCTCAACTGCATCCTGCCCAAATTCCTTACCCATAGAATCCTTCAGCATAATAGAGAATTGTTTTATGCCACTACTTATTAGGGATATTTGTTACAGAGCAAAAGATAACAGGACCATATTTTTGTACTTCTGATTGGGGTGGAATTGTAACAAAACCTAAAACATGAGGCAATGGCTTTCAGACTAAGTGGCAGGCAGAAGGTGAAAGGACCTTGACAAGAGTTAAAGTCTAAAGGGTCTTGAAGACCCTGTTAGTGGAAGTTTGTGGTCCTCAAGAAGCCAATTAATAAAGGATTAAAGAAAGTGAGGAAAATGTTATTGGAAGCTAAAGGAAAATAGACTCTTTTCATGTGATGGCAGAAAATTTAACAACACTGTTGACTGCAGTAAAGTAGAACAAAGAGAATTTACCTAATTGACTGGATGATCTAGCCAAAAAGACTTCCAGGCAGAGTGACAAATATGACCCATGGCTTTTTCTAGGTGCCTTAGTAAAATGTGACAGGAGAGAGATAAGCTAAAGAAAGAGCTGTAAATATAAAGAGCCAGGACTTGCTGGGTTTAAAAAACAAAAACAACAACCAAAAAAAACCACAACAGAACTGTTTCTCATTCCGAGTGTCTCTAGACAGCAAATGATGCCAAAGTAAGAAATGGCTCCTTGGAAGAAATCAAATCAAGGGTTCTTTCACGAAGATGCAGTCTAAAAAAGAAGTCAAAAGTGCAACTTTAAACGTTTTTTAAGAATTTAGAAAGATTTAATGTGGTGCCTCATAGACCATTTCAAATAATCACAAGACCATCTAAGAATCTTAATGGCATGCCCCACAGATCCTCTCCATTAAAAAATAGAGTGTCCACCTAAAGCAATTAGAGAAAGAAGATCAAAAAAAGTTAGCAAAGTTAGCAGAAGGAAAGAAATCATAAAGATCATATCAGAAATAAATGAAAAAGAAAAGAAGGAAATAATAGCAAAGATCAATTAAACTAAAAGCTGGTTCTTTGAGAAGGTAAACAAAATTGATAAGCCATTAGCCAGACTCATCAAGCAAAAAAAGGGAGAAGATTCAGATCACCAGAATTAGAAATGAAAAAGGAGAAGTAACAACTGACACTGCAGAAATACAAAGGATCATGAGAGATTACTACAAGCAAAAATATGCCAATAAAATCGACAACCTGGAAGAAATGGACAAATTTTTAGAAAGGTATAACCTTCCAAGACTGAAGCAGGAAGACACAGAAAATACGAACAGACCAATCACAAGCACTTAAGTTGAAACTGTGATTAAAAATCTTGCAACAAACAAAAGCCCAGGATCAGATGGCTTCATAGGTGAATTCTCTCAAACATTTGGAGAAGAGCCAACACCTATCCTTCTCAAACTCTTCCAAAATATAGCAGAGGGAGGAACACTCCCAAACTCATTCTACAAGGCCACCATCACCCTGATACCAAAACCAGACAAAGATGTCACACAAAAAGAAAACTACAGGCCAATATCACTGATGAACATAGATGCACAAATCCTCAACAAAATACTAGCAAACAGAATCCAACAGCACATTAAAAGGATCATACACCATGATCAAGTGGTGTTTATCCCAGGAATGCAAGGATTCTTCAGTATACAAAAATCAATCAGCGTAATAAACCATAGGAACAAATTGAAGTATAAAACCATATGATCAACTCAATAGATGCAGAAAAAGCTTTCGACAAAATTCAACACCCATTTATGATAAAAACTCTCCAGAAAGTAGACATAGAGGGAACCTACCTCAACATAATAAAGGCCATATATGACAAACCACAGCCAACATCGTTCTCAATGGTGAAAAACTGAAGCCGTTTCCTCTAAGATCAGGAACAAGACAAGGTTGCCCACTCTCACCACTCTTATTCAACATAGTTTTGGAAGTTTTAGCCATAGCAATCAGAGAAGAAAAAGAAATAAAAGGAATCCAAATCAGAAAAGAAGAAGTAAAGCTGTCACTGTTTGCAGATGACATGATACTATACATAGAGAATTCTAACGATGTTACCAGAAAACTACTAAAGCTAATCAATGAATTGGGTAAAGTAGCAGGATACAAAATTAATGCACAGAAATCTCTTACATTCCTATATACTAAGAATGAAAAATCTGAAAGAAAAATTAAGGAAACACTCCCATTCACTACTGCAACAAAAAGAATAAAATACCTAGGAATAAACTTACCTAAGGAGACAAAAGACCTGTATGCAGAAAACTATGAAACACTAATGAAAGAAATTAAAGACAATACAAACAGATAGAGAGATATGTCATGTTTTTGGATTGGAAGAACCAACATTGTGAAAATGACTATACTACCCAAAGGAATCTACAGATTCAACGCAATCCCTATCAAACTACCACTGGCATTTTTCACAGAACTAGAACAAAAAATTTTACAATTTGTATGGTAACACAAAAGACCCCAAATAGCCAAAGCAATCTTGAGAAAGGAAAAACAGAGCTGGAGGAATCAGGCTCCCTGACCTCAGACTCTACTACAAAGCCACAGTAATCAAGACACTATGGTACTGGCACAAAAACAGAAATATAGATCAATGGAACAGGATAGAAAGCCCAGAGATAAACCCATGCACATATGGTCACCTTATCTTTGATAAAGGAGGAAAGAATATACAGTGGAGAAAAGACAGCCTCTTCAATAAGCAGTGCTGGGAAAACTGAACAGCTACATGTAAAAGAATGAAATTAGAACACTTTCTAATGGGGCTTCCCTGGTGGTGCAGTGGTTAAGAATCCACCTGCCAATGCAGGGAACACAAGTTCGAGCCCTGGTCTAGGAAGATCCCACATGCTGCAGAGCAACAAAGCCCATGAGCCACAATTACTGAGCCTGCACTCTAGAGCCTGCGAGCCACAACTACTGAGCCCATGTGCCACAACTACTGAAGCCTGTGCACCTACAGCCTGTGCTCTGCAACAAGAGAAGCCACTGCAATGAGAAGCCCGCACACCACAATGAAGAGTAGCCCCTGCTTGCAGCAGCCAGAGAAAGCCCGCGTGCAGCAACAAAGGCCCAACACAGCCCAAAATTAATTAATTAATTAATTAATTAAATTTTTTTAAAATTTATTAAAAAAAGAACACTTCCTAACACCATACACAAAAATAAACTCAAAATGGATTAAAGACCTAAATGTAAGGCCAGACAGTATAAAACTCTTAGAGGAAAACATAGGCAGAACATTCTATGACATAAACCACAGCAAGATCTTTTTGACCCACCTCCAGAGAAATGGAAATAAAAACAATAATAAACAAATGGGACCTAATGAAACTTAAAAGCTTTTGCACAGCAAAGGAAACCATAAACAAGACCAAAAGACAACCGTCAGAATGGGAGAAAATATTTGCAAACAAAGCAACAGACAAAGGATTAATCTCCAAAATATACAAGCAGCTCATGCAGCTCAATATCAAAAAAAACCCAACCCAATCCAAAAATGGGTGGAAGACCTAAATAGACATTTCTCCAAAGAAGATATACAGATTGCCAACAAACACATGAAAGGATGCTCAACATCACTAATCATTAGAGAAAGGCAAATCAAAACTACAATGAGGTATCACTTCACACCGGTCAGAATGGCCATCATCAAAAAATCTACAACCCATAAATGCTGGAGAGGGTGTGGAGAAAAGGGAAACCTCTTGCACTGTTGGTGGGAATGTAAACTGATACGGCCACTATGAAGAACAGTATGGAGGTTCCTTAAAAAACTAAAAATAGAACGACCATATGACCCAGCAATCCAACTACTGGGCCTATACCCTGAGAAAACCATAATTCAATGTTCATTGCAGCACTATTTACAGCAGCCAGGTGATGGAAGCAACCTAAATGCCCATCGACAAACAAATGGATAAAGAAGATGTGGCACATATATACAATGGGATATTACTCAGCTGTAAAAAGAAATGAAATTGAGTTATTTGTAGTGAGGTGGATGGACCTGGAGTCTGTCATACAGAGTGAAGTAAGTCAGAAAGAGAAAGAGAGGGGCTTCCCTGGTGGCACAGTGGTTGAGAATCTGCCTGCTAATGCAGGGGACACGGATTCGAGCCCTGGTCTGGGAGGATCCCACATGCTGTGGAGCGGCTAAGCCCGTGCGCCACAACTACTGAGCCTGCGCGTCTGGAGCCTGTGCTCAGCAACAAGAGAGGCCGTGATAGTGAGAGGCCCGCGCACCGCGATGAAGAGTGGCCCCCGCTTGCACAAGTAGAGAAAGCCCTCGCACAGAAACGAAGACCCAACACAGCAAAAATAAGTAAATAAATTAATAAACTCCTACCCCCAACATCTAAAAAAAAAAAAGAGAGAGAAAAAAAGAAATAATGTATGCTAACACATATATATATGGAAGCTAAAAAAAAATGGTTCTGATGAACCTAAGGGCAGGACAGGAATAAAGATGTAGATGTAGAGAATGGACCTGAGGGCATGGGCAGGGGAAGGGGTAAGCTGGGATGCAGTGAGAGAGTAGCACTGACATATATA
Organism: Mesoplodon densirostris; assembly: GCF_025265405.1. NCBI lineage: Eukaryota > Metazoa > Chordata > Mammalia > Artiodactyla > Ziphiidae > Mesoplodon > Mesoplodon densirostris. The sequence continues at coordinate 42,736,398 of NC_082664.1, forward strand.
CACTACCAAATGTAAAACAGGTAGCTAGTGGGAAGCAGCTCCATAGCACAGGGAGATCAGCTCATTGCTTTGTGACCACCTAGAGGGGTGGGATAGGGAGGGTGGGAGGGAGATGCAAGAGGGAGGGGATATAGGGATATATGTATACATATAGCTGATTCACTTTGTTATACAGCAGAAACTAACACAACGTTGTAAAGCAATTATACTCCAATAAAGATGCTAAAAAAAAAATAGTGTCCAAGAATCTTAAGGGTGTTTCCCACAGCAGCTGTACAGACAGCCCAAGGTAGGGAAGGACTTACCTCAATGAAATGGATTCAGGTACAAACTGATACACAGAAATCCACAGAGTTTTAATAGAATTTTATCAGCTTGTAAAAAATGAGACAGAGACAGCAAAAAAATTAAAAGAGGACTCTGCATACCTGAACTTCTATGGGCCAGAAGCAAGCTGAGAAAATAATTTATCTGCAAATCCAAACTAATTATGAAAAAGGAAAATAATACAGAGAGTGGAACTGAGAGCTTAGGGAATAAAGCCAAGAGCTATGGAACATCATTTCTAGGTAAATGACTGAGCCATAATTAAAGAACTGGCAACATGTGCCCAGCTGGACTTTAGTATTACTATGGGCCAATGACTACTTTGTGCCTCTTATTTCTCCTTTTTTGAATGGAGCATCTATAGCAATTATCTTAATATTATACTTGAGGTATGTACAGGGCAGATAACTTGACTGTTTAGTTTGCAGGTCTGTAGATCAAAGGATCAAAGATACTCAAGGAGCTATGACTAAGGAGCCATGCACGAGAAATATCATCCATTCCTAGAGGTGATTTATATGATGAAATTCTGAACTTTAAACCTGATGCTGATGCCTTAATAGTAATAATATTTTAGGGGTTCTTGGGGAAGGGGTTAGGGAATTTTGCATGTGGGAGAGTTGTGAATTATTATGGTTAGAGGATGGACTGTGGCAAATTGTATTTTCCTAAAATAACCAAAACAATATTTCTAGTCCCATATGTTCTTCTAGAACCTCACCATTCCCCCATAAAAAGTCTCTTTTCCTTAAAATTGGTAGTGCTTTTATAACTGCCTTAATAAGAGAATATGGCCGAAGTGACACTATGTCTATTGATTAAAATGATAATCTTAGGTTTTAGAAGTTGCTACAAGATGCCAGTAAAAATGGTGGAGTAAGGACCTCTGAGAATCCTCTCCTCCATAAAAGCAATAAGAACACTGGGAAAATTGTCAGAATCAGTTTTTTCAGGACTCTGAAAAAAACCAAAGGCCTGCAACAGTATTGGGAATATTTATTCAAGAAAAATTATTGAATCTTGGTAAGAACGGTGAGCTTTGTGGTGTTTTAACTTGCTCTATTCACATGCCCTCCTCTCCAGCTCTGTGGTAGCCTTGAAAACCAACAACCATGCAATTATGGTGAAAATCAGCAGCCTGACAACCACTGGAGGGGGTCAGAATAGGGCTGAACCTCCTTCAGAGTCCCATTCCCAGAGAATTGTCGTCATTTGACCTGTATGTTGGTTCCCTAGAAGACCCCATTCTCATGGTTGCCTTTATTTGACCTGACTCAAAGCTTGCTCAGCACAAATAACCATTTCTCTGGGGAATTTTGTCAAAAATAATCAACAACAATTGTTTAACATCATGGTAACCTGAAGCAGTTGATAAGAGTTGGAGCAAACATTAGGCCAATCAAAAAGATTAAAAGGAACAGTTTGGGAATGAAATGTCCATAAGGGGCTTTGAAAAGTGCCAACATACACTTGAGAATCTAGAAGTCCATGCAGATCCACATCTGCGTGCTGTGCATCTGCCCAGGGCTAAGTGCATACTCATGAAAGATCTGAGAAATCCCTAAACTATCACCTCTGGCTAACTTTGAGTCTCCTCAAAAGCAGGCAGTAAAACCAAAGGCAAAATTGTGTATTGCCTGGTTAAGTGCGCCCCAATATGCATACAGAGACCCTTAGCAAACACTGGAAGACCTATTGGTCCCAGGCATTTAAGGAAATTTCTGTCCAGTGATTAGCTGACTTCTAAGCTAACTGAGCAGAGACTTCAGTGGCCACACATGACAAAGAATATCGACTTTACAGAACTAGTTCAGAAAGTTGCTAAACCAACAGACAACAACCACCAGCAATAAAAACAAACCCCTGGGAAGAGGGGCAAATCTGATTTCTAGAGTTGCCATATTACATTATTTAAAATGTCCAGTTTTCAATAAAAAAATTATAAGATATGATGTATTAGTCAGGGATCTCCAGAGAAACAGAACCTATAGGAGATAGATACGTAGAGATTTATTACAAGGAATTGGCCCATGTAATTATGGAGTCTGAGGAACCCCACCAGAATCTCCATTTGACAGCTGGAGACTCAGGAAAGTTTGTAGCGGAGTTCAGTCTGAGTCTGAAGGCCTGAGACTCAGGAGAACTAATGGTGTTAGTTCTAGTCAGAGTCAAGGGCCTGAGAACTGGAGAGTCAATGGTATAAATTCCAGTCTGAGTCTGAAGGCCTAAGAACCAGGTGTGCTGATTGTGTAAGTCTGAGGGCAGGAGATGGATGCCACAGTTCAAACAGTCAGGCAGAGGGAGGGAGAGAGAGAGAGAGAAAGAGAACTCTCTCTTCCTGTACATTTTCATTCTATTCAGGCCTTCAACAGATGGGATGATGTTCACTAGCATTGAGGGAGGCAGTCTGCTCTTTACTAAGTATGGAAAATCCCAAATATCCACAAAAAAGATACTAGGACAAATACATGAATTCAGGAAAGTTGTAGGGTACAGGATCCACAAACAAAAATTAGTTGTGCTTCTATACCCCAACACTGAATAATACAAAAATGAAATTAAGAAAACAATTTGATTTACAATAGCACCTCCCAAGAGCACTTGATTTCCCTTTTGGGAAGCCTTTTGTGTAGTCTAGGTCAGAAGTACTTGCATCTTGCTACAGAGCCTGAAAGGTCATCCTCCGTGGCAGTATAGTTGACATAGATTGGGCCAGTTTGATTCATACTTCCAGAACTCTGAATCTTGAACCATTAATAAATACTAATGCTAATCCAAATTATTTCCTCAGTTTTGTGCCTCCATTTTTTCTTCTGTAAAATGAAGACAATTTATCTTTCCATGGCGCCTGACAATCTGTTTCACAGGCATGTTTTATTAACTGGGAATCCATGTGGATAAGACATTTTGATAAGACATAGTTGAAAAGTGAGTGAAAAACACCATTTTAAAACAAAAAATATCATTGCTCTTGAAGTAGAGTCCCTAAGAGCCTGTATCTTTACACCAGTTTCTAGATCTGGGCACTTTAAAATGAACAGCTGGCATCAAGGGAAGGCTACATTTGCAATCCAATACATGTAACGGTCTCTGTCAATCTAGGAGCATCTTTATATCCTGATTAAATTCACTGTCTTTGCTTACAAATAGGGCCCCCAAAATTGTGCAGGCAAGACTGGCATCATGACCATGTGAGCTGCGTGGTCACACAGTTCTGGGGTGTCATGCTCAAAAAGGCCCTGTGCTTGATTTAATGCTATGTTGTCATCATCTTGGAATTCTTAATAACTTCTAAACAAGAGCCCCACATTTTCATTTTGTCCTGGGCCTAGCAAATTATGTAGCTGGTCCTGTGTATTAGACATAGATGTAATTTTTTTTTTTTTTTTTTGCAGTACGTGGGCCTCTCACTGCTGTGGCCTCTCCCGTTGCGGAGTACAGGCTCCAGACGCGCAGGCTCAGCGGCCATAGCTCACGGGCCCAGCCGCTCCGCGGCATGTGGGATCCTCCTGGACCGGGGCACGAACCCGTGTCCCCTGAATCGACAGGCGGACTCTCAACCACTGCGCCACCAGGGAAGCCCATAGATGTAATTTTAAGAATCACATGGAAGTGCAAATTTTTGTGTATATGATTTTTATTCATTTGTTTGTCCAGAGAGTTGGTCACAAATATTTATTGAACTCTTACTATATGCTAGGGCCAGGAAATAATCAAGAATAAGACATGGTCTCAGCCCAATGGAGCTTATACTTTATTGTAGTGTTTTTCAAACTTTTTTTGGACTGTGACCTAGCACAAACACGTGTGTGTGTGTGTGTGTGTCTGCGTATGTATGTGTGGAAAGAGCTAGAGAGACAGAAAGAGACAGAGAGAAAATTGCTTCACTTTACACATAAATATATGATATTTTAAATCAATTTGTATAATATATATATACACATTTATATAAAAATAAACTGCAGAAAAATGAAACACAGACACCCCTACTATATGAGACAAACGTCGTTTTTTTTTTTCTTTTTTTAAACTGAAGTATATTTGATGTACAATAGAACTCTGATTATTTTGTATTATCTTATTCTTTTAAACACTTTTGGTTATAATTTACTAATTTGATTTTACAACCCACTAATGGCTTGAAATACCTTGCTGTAGAGGAGTAATGGATGAATAAATGAGCAACTATAATACACGCAATGTGATAAGATGGGGGAAAACTGAGTACTATAGGAACATTGTAAAATAAATATACAGACTCTTCTGAGATCAGAATAAATCAGTCACCTAAGCATACAATTATTATATAAAGTCCCATGACAGAAATATGCACATAAACTGTGGATTGAATCAAGTTAACAAGGAGGAGGAAGTGGTGGTGTGAGGGGGCAGGCAGGGGGATAGATTTCAAACAGAAATAGCATTTGTGGGCTTCCCTGGTGGCGCAGTGGTTGAGAGGCCGCCTGCCGATGCAGGGGACACGGGTTCGTGCCCCGGTCCGGGAGGATCCCACATGCCGCGGAGCGGCTGGGCCCGTGAGCCATGGCCGTTGAGCCTGCACGTCCAGAGCCTGTGCTCTGCAACGGGAGAGGCCACAAGAGTGAGAGGCCCGCGTACTGCAAAAAAAAAAAAAAAAAAAAAAAAAAAAAGCATTTGTACAAAGTCTTGGGTAAGAAATCATGAAGTTCTCAAGCAACTTTAAATAATTCAATAATGCCTGGATATTTTGTGTGGGAGGGTGGGCAAAGCGGTAAAAAATTATGGGGGAAAGGTGGGCCTCGGCTGGTTACTGAGGTCCTCGCATGCTATGTGCAAGTTTTACTGAAGGGCGTTGATGAGCCATGCAAGAGTAAGCAGGGAAATGATGGGCTTAGATAAGCAGTTTGGGAATATTACACTGATGGGAATGTGGAATTTGGACTGGAAGGCAGCAATCCTGGAGGTATAATGTTATGCACACAGTTGGAAGTCACTGAGGAGTTTATCAGCATCTAAAAACATACTGGAAATGACAGGGTCAAAAAGCTAGCTGCATCCATTCCTGTAGTGATAATGACACACCCAGTGTGTCTGACAGCCAGAACTAAGGAAAAAGTCATAAAGCAATGGAACAGGAGGAGCCCAAGAAGCCCATCAGAAGTAGATCTCTATCTTTATACTTAACATCTGTAGTAGACAGCCTTCTAAGATGGCTATAACAACCCCCACCTCCTGGTATTCACATCTTTGAGGAATCTCCTCCCCTTGAGTGTGGGCTGGACTTAGTGACTGCTTTCTGACAAACAGAATGTGGCAAAAGTGATGAGATATCACTTCCAAGATTAGGTTACAAAAGACTGAGGTTTCTGTCTTGCTGGAACTCTCTCTTGCCCTCTAGCTCGTTTGCACTGAAGAAGGAAGCTAGCATGGTGTGAGCCGTCCTCTACATAGAGAGGTCCATTTGGCAGGGAACTAAGGGCAGCCTTCAGCCAACAGCAAGCAAGGAACTGAGGCCCTTTGTCCAACAGCCTGCGAGAAACTGAAGCCTGCCAACAACCACACGAATGAGGTTGGAAAGAGAGCCATCCCCGGTCGAGCCTTGAGATAACTGCAGCTCCAGCCAGCGTCTTGATAGAAGACTGTGAGAGCCCTTGAGCCAGAGGACCCAGCTAAGGACACAGATAACTGACCAGAAACTGTGAGATAAGACACATATGTTGGCTTAAGCCACAAAGTTTTGAGGACAAATTTAAAGCAGCAGAAGATAACTAATGTAACATCTGAGCCCGTGATTCCTACCCCACCTCCTAGCAATATTATAATGTATTGATGCTTGAAATTCTTTTTTTTTTGTAACACAGTTTTTTCTATCTCCCAAAATATATATGCCACTTTTTAAAAAAAATTTAAGGTAAAAAAAAATTCACCTTGATACAGTTTTGAAAATTTAACCACATCTTTTGAAGTAGAGAAATCCTGCAGTGTCCCAAACCCAGGCTCTGTAATTTTGAAAACTAAAATGGACTGAAACATCTCTTCTTTTCCAAAACATCCAACTAACTAGAAAGTTTATTCCAAAATTGCTATTTGTAAATTGCTAGCTCTTAATTGTAAATCAGAACGTAGAGAGGACAGCCCTGCAAGTTACCATAGGCATAAAGAGTCCAGAACTGTAAATAAGGAGGGTGTTGGTCATTAGTGTCTTACAATAATAATTCTTTAATTCAAAAAATATATATATATATATTTTTAAAGCAAACATTCTTACACTCTGGTAAACAGATAATGGTCCTGCCAAAATGTTCACATCTAATCCCTGCAAACTGCAAGTATATTACCTTACATAGTACAAGAAACTTTGCAGAAGTCTTTAGGTTAAGTATATTGAAATGGGAAGATCATCATGAATTGTCCAAGTAGGCGCAATGTAAGAGGGGGACAGGAGGGGCAGAATCAGAGGAGAAGTGATGATGGAAGCAGAGGTCAGACTGATATGAAGAAGAGGTCACAAGCCAAGGAGTCAGGTGGTCTCTACAAGAAGGAAAATGCAAGGAAACTGATTCTTCCCTGGAGCCTCCAGAAGGAACACGGCACCGCAGACAGATCTTACTATTTCTGACCTACAGAACTGTAAGATAATACATTTGTGTTGCTTTAAGCCACTAGTTTATGGTAATTTGTTACAGCAGCAATTGGAAACTAATATATATACTTTACTCCTTTTGGATCTTGGTTTGCTTTTTATTGCTATCAGGTGATATTTTCAAATCTAATTGAATAATGAATGTCCTTTTATTACAGAAAACCCTCTGATTATCAAAATCACTTGGAAAGCATTTTGAACATACATTTTCCTGAGCTTCATCCCCAGAGATTCTAGGCTGGGAATTATTTTTCTTAAATAAGCACTGATGGAAGGGAGAGTCCACTCTAATAGGGTGATGGTTAAAGTGTAAATGGCAACTTTAAGCTCATTTATGGTTAGGGTATATTTTTAATGAGACTTTTACAATCCTACTGATTTTTTTTTTAAACCTAGGATCTGGACTTCTCTAGCATTCACAGACTTTCTGTATAATCATCTTTCTCTGATGAGTGAACTTGGATGCAAGAAAGCATCACAGAGGGCAGCTGATTGCAATCCAGTGATGGTAAAAAATACCTCGAGGGGACTGTTAATAGGTACTGACACAGAGGTACCAGTGCCACACTGCAGAGGGGATTGTGTTACTTTCCCAGAGCTACCACAACAAAGTACCACAAACTGGCTGGCTGAAGCAACCAAAATTTATTGTTTTACAGTTTGGGAGCCACAAGTCCAAAATGAAGGTGTCCTCAGGGCCATGCTCCCTCCAAAGGCAGGAGGCAAGGATCTCTTCCAGGCCTCTTTTTAGCTTTCTGATAATTTCTTGGTATGGCAGTATAACTCCAGTCTTTACAGGGTAGTCTCCCTGTTTGTGTCTGTCTCCAAATTTCCCCTTTAGGAAGACACCAGTCATTTCGGATGAGGGGCCCACTCTACTTCAGTATGACCTCATCTTAACTCATGACATTTGGGTTATTTCCTAATAAGGTCACATCCTGAGCCACTGTGGGTTAGGACTTGAACACAGGAATTTTGGGAGGACGCAGTTCAATCCACAACAGACACGTAGGTCCCCGGAGACTAAAAACAAGGCTTGTCAAGGATGTGGGCAGCGTAATAATAACAGCTACCTTTCATTCTCCCAGGGACTCTCTGAGACAGGTGTCTTTAGCTCAGCCTCAGAGATGAGGAAACGAAGGCTGAGAGGGGCTAGGCAATTTCTCCAAGTTCACACAGTTTGGTAGGGCCAGAGCAGGGTGCATACCCAGGTTTGTCTGGCTCCAAAGCCCAAGCTTTTCATTACTTTGCTCTGCCATCTCCAGGAACAGTCAAAAGAGCAGAAGACCTGGTTTCCAGGCTCAGCTCTGCCACAGAGTGAGCATGAGACATTCAATAAATCATTTACCTTCTCTAGGGCTTAGTTTTCTCTACAGTAAAATGAGCCTAATAATAATATATGGGGAAGTACAAGTACTTCATAAACTGTAAAGCGTTCTGCCACTGTAATAAATGTTATTAAGAGCAGCATCAGCATGAGGGAAAGACAATTAACATGTTCTCAGTGGAAAATGATGATATATTTGTGTTCCCTAGGTTTTTAGAGTTTGTGTTGCTTCTATGACTATCCACCCTTCCTACGTGGGCCCTCCAACTGTCCATACACCTATCTTCTGATCTTTCCCCCAGTTGAGACCTCCTGCCTTGAGCAGACAACTGAATTCCAGGCTACTTGTTTTTAAAACAAGTTTTCTAAGTTAAAACTATTGTTTTATTGAGACAGTTCTTTTGGCAGTTGTGAAAAAAATATAGTATCTTAGCTCAGGCTGCTGTAACAAAGTACCTTAGACTGGGTGGTTTATAAACAACAGAAATTTATTTCTCAAAGTTCTGGAGGCTGGGAAGTCCAAGATCAAGCTGTCAGCAGATTAGGTGTCTGGTGAGGGCCTGCTTTCTAGTTGACTGACTTTTCACTGTGTCCTACATGGCAGAAAGATTGAGAGAGCTCCGTGGAGTCTTTTTTATAAGGGCACTAATCCCATTCATAAGGGCTTCACTCTCATGACCAAGTCACCTCCTAAAGACCCCACTTCCAAATACCACCACTTTCAGGCTTAGGATTTCCACGTATGAATTTTGGGGGGATGCATACATTCCGTCTATAGCATACAGAGAATGGAGTTTAGGTCCCTTTAGAAGTTTGTTAAAGGTGTTCCTGTCCTTTGCAAGTTGAAGATCTATTACCAAACTGCTAAAAGCAAACACACAACCAAACAAAAGACCAATTAACCCACTGGACAATTTCAAATAAATCTATTTTTTAAATTTAGCTTTTGTTTACTTTTGTGATATTGGCAAAAATACACATTCATTATAAAGGATTAAAAGATACACAATAAATGAAAGGAACATAAACCTTACCAATAATCCCATATCCTACATTTCTTTCCAAGAGAAAGTGACTGTTTACATTTTAGTTATTTATGAAAAATTGGACTTTCACTGAAAATCGCCTTTTTAAATAGTATAATAAGTACTATTTTCACATCTTTTAATATTCTTTAAGAACATGAGTTTTAATTACTATATAATATTTCATACTACAGATGTATTATTACCCATTTAACCAATTCCCTATGGTAGAACATTCGGATCATTCCTGTGTTTTCGTTATTCTAAACATTTAAGTAAAAGGATATTTTAAGAAGAATATCCTTTTACTTAAATATGCACATTTCTAGTTATGTTCTTAGGATATGTCCTGAGAAGTGAAATTATTGGATTGGAGAGCTTTCTTTATTTATTACTATACCAGACAAGCAGCAGAAACTGCTGCAGGAATTTACCGCAAGGTGCTGGGCAGCCCACAAATTTGTCAGGAAAGCTACAGCCTCAGGCTTAGATAATGGGCAGGAGCAGAGGAAGGCTGTGCAGCCAGAGCTGCAGCCAAAGCCTCCCCACAGAGCCTGTGAGCAAGGACTCCTCTGCCATTGCCACCGAGGCTGAATGGGAGTGTGCACTTGCTTTGCTGCCACTTCTGGCACTGAGCCTGGACATTGGACACTGGACATCAGACACCATGCTGGCACCACTGCCCCAGCAGCTCCTGGAAACTGGGTGTTGCTGCTGCAGCCAGAAGGAGTTCTGCTCTCTCCCAGCTTCTCAGCATGACAAGGAACAGACACACAATCTTGGGTCATTACATCTGAGTGACCCAGCTTAGGGACTGAAAATGAGAGTATCTTGTCTTTGCACTTTCTATAGAGAGAAGAGCCCTGCCTTCCACCAAGATCTGCAAGGTAGGAGAGTCCACTCACTGTCAATATTTTTTTTTAAACATCTTTATTGGAGTATAATTGCTTTACAATGGTGTCTTAGTTTCTGCTTTATAACAAAGTGAATCAGTTATACATATACATATGTTCCCATATCTGTTCCCTCTTGCATATCCCTCCCACCCTCCCGATCCCACCCCTCTAGGTGGTCACAAAGCACCGAGCTGATCTCCCTGTGCTATGCAGATACTTCCCACTAGCTATCTATTTTACTTTTGGTAGTGTATATATGTCCATGCCACTCTCTCACTTTGTCCCAGCTTACCCTCCTCCCTCCCTGCATCCTCAAGTCCATTCTCTAGTAGGTCTGCATCTTTATTCCCATCTTGCCCCTACGTTCTTCTGATCTTTTTTTTTTCTTTTTTTTTTAGATTCCATATATATGTGCTAGCATACGGTATTTGTTTTTCTCTTTCTGACTTTCTTTACTCTGTATGACAGTCTCTAGGTCCATCCACCTTACTACAAATAACTCAGTTTCATTCCTTTTCATGGCTGAGTAATATTCCATTGTATATATGTGCCACATCTTCTTTACCCATTCATCTGTTGATGGACACTTAGGTTGCTTCCATGTCCTGGCTATTGTAAAAAGAGCTGCAATGAACATTTTGGTACATAAATCTTTTTGAATTATGGTTTTCTCAGGGTATATGCCCAGTAGTGGGATTGCTGGGTCATATGGTAGTTCTATTTGTAGTTTCTTAAGGAACCTCCATACTGTTCTCCATAGTGGCTGTATCAATTTACATTCCCGCCAACAGTGCAAGAGGGTTCCCTTTTCTCCACACCCTCTCCAGCATTTACTGTTTGTAGATTTTTTGATGATGGCCATTCTGACCGGTGTGAGATGATATCTCATTGTAGTTTTGATTTGCATTTCTCTAATGATTAATGACGTTGAGCATTCTTTCATGTGTTTGTTGGCATTCTGTATAACTTCTTTGGAGAAATGTCTGTTTAGGTCTTCTGCCCATTTTTGGATTGGGCTGTTTTCTTGATATTGAGCTGCATGAGTTGTTTGTATGCTTTGGGGATTAATCCTTTGTGCACTGCTTCATTTGCAAATATTTTCTCCCATTCTGAGGGCTGTCTTTTGGTCTTGTTTACAGTTTCCTTTGCTGGGCAAAAGCTTTCAAGTTTCATTAGGTCCCATTTGTTTATTTTTGTTTTTATTTCCATTTCTCTAGGAGGTGGGTCAGAAAGGATCTTGCTGTGGTTTATGTCATAGAATGTTCTGCCTATGTTTTCCTCTAAGAGTTTGATGGTGTCTGGCCTTACATTTAGGTCTTTAATCCATTTTGAGTTTATTTTTGTGCATGGTGTTAGGGAATGTTCTAATTTCATTCTTTTACATGTAGCTGTTCAGTTTTCCCAGCACCACTTATTGAAGAGGCTGTCTTTTCTCCAATGTATATTCTTGACTCCTTTATCAAAGATAAGGTGACTATATGTGCATGGGTTTATCTCTGGGCTTTCAATCCTGTTCCATTCATCTATATTTCTGTTTTTGTGCCAGTACCATACTGTCTTGATTACTGTAGCTTTGTAGTATAGTCTGAAGTCAGGGAGCCTGATTCCTCCAGCTCCGTTTTTCCTTCTCAAGATTGCTTTCGTTATTCGGGGTCTTTTGTGTATCCATACAACTTATGAATTTTTTTGTTCTAGTCCTGTGAAAAATGCCAGTGGTAGCTTGATAGGGATTGCATTGAATCTGTAGATTCCTTTGGGTAGTAGAGTCATTTTCACAATGTTGATTCTTCCAATACAAAAACATGGTAGGGCTTCCCTGGTGGCGCAGTGGTTGAGAGTCCGCCTGCCGATGCAGGGGACGCGGGTTCGTGCCCCGGTCCAGGAAGATCCCACGTGCCCCGGAGCGGCTGGGCCCGTGAGCCATGGCCGCTGAGCCTGCGTGTCCGGAGCCTGTGCTCCGCAACGGGAGAGGCCACAAGAGTGAGAGGCCCGCGTACCGCAAAAAAAAAAAAAAAAAAAAAGGTATATCTCTCCACATATTTGTATCATCTTTAATTTCTTTCATCAGTGTATTATAATTTTCTGCATACACGTCTTTTGTCTCCTTAGGTAGGTTTATTCCTAGATATTTTATTCTTTTTTTGCAATGGTAAATGGGAGTGTTTTCTTAATTTCACTTTCAGATGTTTCATCATTAGTGCATAGGAATGCCAGAGATTTCTGTGCATTAATTTTGTATCCTGCTACTTTACTAAATTCATTGATTAGCTCTAGTAGTTTTCTGGTAGCATCTTTAGAATTCTCTATGTATAGTATCATGTTCCCTGCAAACAGTGACAGCTTTACTTCTTTTTTCTGATTTGGATTCTTTTTATTTCTTTTTCTTCTCTGATTGCTATGGCTAAAAATTCCAAAACTATGTTGAATAATAGTGGTGAGAGTGGGATCCTTGTCTTGTTCCTGATCATAGTGGAAATGGTTGCAGTTTTTCACCATTGAGGATGATGTTGGCTGTGGGTTTGTCATATATGGCCTTTATTATGTTGAGGAAAGTTCCCTCTATGCCTACTTTCTGCAGGGTTTTTATCATAAATGGGTGTTGAATTTTGTTGAAAGATTTCTCTGCATCTATTGAGATGATCATATGTTTTTTCTCCTTCAATTTGTTAATATGGTGTATCACATTGATTGATTTGCATATATTGAAGAATCCTTGCATTCCTGGGATAAACCCCACTTGATCATGGTGTATGATCCTTTTAATGTGCTGTTGGATTCTGTTTGTTAGTATTTTGTTGAGGATTTGTGCATCTATGTTCATCAGTGATATTGGCCAGTAGTTTTCTTTCTTTGTGACATCCTTGTCTGGTTTTGGTATCAAAGTGATGGTGGCCTTGTAGAATGAGTTTGGGAGTGCTCCTCTCTCTGCTATATTTTGGAAGAGTTTGAGAAGGATAGGTATTAGCTGTTCTCTAAATGTTTGATAGAATTCGCCTGTGAAGCCATCTGATCCTGGGCTTTTGTTTGTTGGAAGATTTTTAATCACAGTTTCAATTTCAGTGCTTGTGATTGGTCTGTTTAAATTTTCTATTTCTTCCTGATTCAGTCTTGGCAGGTTGTGCATTTCTAAGAATTTGTCCATTGCTTCCAGGTTGTCCATTTTATTGGCATAGAGTTGCTTGTAGTAATCTCTCATGCTCCTTTGTATTTCTGCAGTGTCAGCTATTACTTCTTTTTCATTTCTAATTCTGGTGATCTGAGTCTTCTCTCTTTTTTTCTTGATGAGTCTGGCTAATGGTTTATCAATTTTATCTTCTCAAAGAACCAGCTTTTAGTTTTTTTTTTTTTTTTTTTTTTTGCTGTACGCGGGCCTCTCACTGCTGTGGCCTCTCCCGTTGCGGAGCACAGGCTCCGGACACACAGGCTCCGCGGCCATGGCTCGCGGGCCCAGCCGCTCCGCGGCATGTGGGATCTTCCGGGATCGGGGCACGAACCCGTGTCCCCTGCATCGGCAGGCGGACTCTCAACCACTGCGCCACCATGGAAGCCCCAGCTTTTAGTTTTATTGATCTTTGCTATCGTTTCCTTCATTTCTTTTTCATTTATTTCTGATCTGATCTTTATGATTTTTTTTCCTTCTGCTAACTTTGGGGTTCTTTTGTTCTTATCTAATTGCTTTAGGTGTAAGGTTAGGTTGTTTGAGATGTTTCTTGTTTCTTAAGGTAGGCTTGTATAGCTATAAACTTCCCTCTTAGAACTGCTTTTGCTATATTCCATAGGTTTTGGGTTGTTGTGATTTAATTGTCATTTGTTTCTAGGTATTTTTCGATTTCCTCTTTGATTTCTTCAGTGATCTCTTGGTTACTAAGTAGTGTGTTGTTTAGCCTCCATGTGTTTGTCTTCCTTACAGACTTTTTCCTGTAATTGATATCTAGTCTCATAGCATTGTGGTCAGAAAAGATACTTGATACGATTTCAATTTTCTTAAATTTACCAAGGCTTGATTTGTGACCCAAGATATGAGCTATCCTGGGGAATGTTCCATGAGGACTTGAGAAGAACGTGTATTCTGTTGTTTTTGGATGGAATGTCCTATAAATATCAATTAAATCCATCTTGTTTAATGTATCATTTAAAGCTTGTGTTTCCTTATTTATTTTCATTTTGGATGATCTGTCCATTGGTGAAAGTGGGGTGTGAAAGTCCCCTAGTATGATTGTGTTACTGTCTATTTCCCCTTTTATGGCTGTTAGTATTTGCCTTATGTATTGAGATGCTCCTATGCTGGGTGCATAAATATTTACAATTGTTATATCTTCTTCTTGGATTGATCCCTTGATCATTATGTAGTGTCCTTCTTTGTCTCTTGTAATAGTCTTTGTTTTAAAGTCTATTTTTTTCTGATATGAGAATTGCTACTCCATCTTTCTTTTGATTTCCATTCGCATGGAATATCTTTTTCCACCCCCTCACTTTCAGTCTGTATGTGTCCCTAGGTCTGAAGTGGGTCTCTTGTAGATAGCATATATACAGGTCTTGTTTTAGTATCCATTCAGCCAGTCTATGTCTTTTGGTTGGAGCATTTAATCCATTTACATTTGAGGTAATTATCGATATGTATGTTCCTATTACCATTTTCTTCATTGTTTTGGGTTTACTATTGTAGGTCTTTTCCTTCTCTTGTGTTTCCTGCCTATAGAAGTTCCTTTAGCATTTGCTGTAAAGCTGGTTTGGTGGTGCTGAATTCTCTTAGCTTTTGCCTGTCTGTAAAGCTTTTAATTTCTCCATGAAATCTGAATGAGATCCTTGCTGGGTAGAGTAATCTTGGTTGTAGGTTTTTCTCTTTCATCACTTTAAATATGTCCTGCCACTCCCGTCTGGCTTGTAGAATTTCTGCTGAAAGATCAGCTGTTAACCTTATGGGGATTCCCTTATGTGTTACTTTTTGTTTTCCCCTTGCTGCTTTTAACTTTTTTCTTTGTATTTAATTTTTGATAGTTTGATTAATATGTGTGTTGGTGTGTTTCTCCTTGGATTTATCCTGTATGGGACTCTCTGTGCTTTCTGGACTTGATTAACTATTTCCTTTCCCATATTAGGGAAGTTTTCAACCATAATCTCTTCAAATATTTTCTCAGTCCCTTTCTTTTTCTCTTCCTCTTTTGGGACCCCTATAATTAGAATGTTGGTGCATTTAATGTTGTTCCAGAGGTCTCTGAGACTGTCCTCAATTCTTTTCATTTTTTTTCTTTATTCTGCTCTGTAGTAGTTATTTCCACTATTTTATCTTCCAGATCACTTATCCGTTCTTCTGCCTCAGTTATTCTGCTATTGATCCCTTCTAGAGAATTTTTAATTTCATTTATTGTGTTGTTCATCTCTGTTTGTTTGCTCTTTAGTTCTTCTAGGTCCTTGCTAAATGTTTCTTACATTTTCCCCATTCTATTTCCAATATTTTGAATCATCTTTACTATCATTATTCTGAATCCTTTTTCAGGTAGACTGCCTCTTTCCTCTTCATTTGTTAGGTCTGGTGGGTTTTTGCCTTGCTCCTTTATCACTGTCAATTTGATGGGCAAAAATTAGCACCTAGTCTTACTTTAATTTGCATTTATTTGTTTGCTAGAAAGGATGGACATTTTAGATCGAACTATTGGTTGGTTGTGATTCCTCTTTTGTTAACTGCCTAATCACATCTTTTGATGATTTTCTACTGGAATAGTTAGCTTTCTTTTGTTTTTTTAAATTTTACTGATGTATAGTTGATTTACAATGTTGTGTTAGTTTCTGCTGTACAACAAAATGACTCAGTTATATATATTCTTTTTCATATTCTTTTCCATTATGGTTTATCACAGGATATTGGACATAGTTCCCAGTGCTGTACAGTAGGACCTTGTTGTTTATCCATCCTGTGTATAATAGTTTGCCTCTGCTAATGCCAAACTCCCAGTCCATCCCTCCCCTACCCACCCCCCTTGGCAATCACAAGTCTGTTCTCCATATCTGTGAGTCTGTTTTTGTTTCATAGATAAGTTCATTTGTATCATATTTTTAGATTCCACATATAAGTGATATTATATGGTATGGAATGGTTAGCTTTCTGTTGGAGCATATATCTATCCTTTTTGTGAGTGCTTCTTTAACAGTAAGATCATCAACTCTTTGACAGCCATGTATGTTTTATCTTTTCCCGAATTTGTCCTTTAACTTCATTTAGGAATTTTTAATTCTAGCCACCAGAAGTTTACCTACTTTATAAAGTTAACTCTCTCACCTTTTCCCATTATGTTTTCTTACTTTGCTTTCAAACTTAGGCCTTCCCTGATCAGGAGTTAGGTAACTATTCACCTACATTTTCTGGCTAATCCAAATAAATATAATTTCTAAATCTTCAGGTGAACTGGTCAAACTGTCATAAAGTTGAAGAAGGGAGATCTGCATCCTAGAATGTGGAAGGAATCCACCAAAATTCAGTAGAGGCAACACAGGAGGGATGTTCTTTCTCTTTTGTTGCTCCTGAGGGCATGTCAAAGCCCCCTGCAGAAACCGCACACCAGTAGTAGCTTGGTCAGTTAATAATGTACTCTACTACGACTATACTTTAGTCAGATTAAGTGTTGCAACAAAGTGAAAAAATAAGTGGCTTCTAATTCAGAGTAGTGTTTTGTGTCTGTGTTTTTAAGGTATACCACTATATAACTATCTGACATTTGAGTCTCCATGGCAAAAACTCCCTTTACTCTCAGGATATGTGTGGATGACCCTCAGGGTGGTAGGATGGATATAGTAAAATATTAAAGAGGGTTTGGATAGTATTCATGTTGCCAGAGAAAAAAAGGGAAATCCTCAAATATTATTTTTTATTGACCTGAAAGAGGTTGCTTCTGAATTTCTCCCATGTTGTCAGTGTTGTAAGAGTTGGTAACATGCTGAGTGTAAAGCACTGAAGGTGGGCAAGTATGGGAAAATGCGGCCTACAGCACTCCAGAGGGGCAGCAGAAGGAGTGAAAAGTCTGCAGAAACAGGTGAAGCTTAGGAGTGCTGAGAAAGGGGCACAAGAACACCCATTTCAGGAATGATGTGGGCATAGCTGTTTTAATTGCCTCCTCTTCACCCCACTGGTGAGGGAGGGATTCCTACCCTGGAATTATGGGGGTGGCCGCACACCTAACGCCTGACACTGTACAGATGTGATGAACTGCACCTTCTTAGTTATACATACTTAAAGCCTGGGGGCGGAGAACACTGCCTGCTGTGCAGGGCCACATGGGGGTTGTACTTGGGGACAGGGTGAGCAAGCAGGGGCTGTGGGAGGCAGGTTTTGTAGCATCAGGAGGGTGAGGTGCCCCCTGGTCCTGTGGGACAATGTGACTGGACTGGCTGGATAATTCTGTGAGCTGGCAGGGACTGAAACCTGCTACTCAGGGATAAGTAGGCACTGGGCCTGGTCCCTCTGATAAGGCATGTTGTTTGGCTAGGAGGTTTGGTCCCAATGAATAGTGACAGGAACTTGCAATTAGGCCATCTGAGGACCCCTGGACTTTACAGAATATCAAGGCAGTATATAATATTGAGCCTAATTTCAAGGCTTACACCACAAGAGCACTTCAGGACATTGGCTGATGGTGGATTCCAGTGGTTAGAAGAAGAGAAAATTCCAAGAGAGAAACTCAGGTCCTGGGCAGAAGTTACTTTATACCTTCAGAAATCGGGGATCTCAAAACAAAATGGCAGAAGAGAGACAAATTCTCAAGACAAGTTGGGAGGGGGTGGAGTGTGGGCAAAATGGGTGAAGGTGGTCAAAATGTACAAACTTCTAGTTATAAAATAAATAAGTCATAGGGACGTAAAGTACAGCATGGTGACTATAGTTAATAACACTGTATTGCATAGTTGAAAGTTACTAAAAGAGTTGATCTTAAAAGTTCTCATAAACAGAAAAAAAATTGTAACTATGTATGGTATGTGGGCATAGCTGGATGGTTGGATGGATGTTAACTGCAGACGGTCCTAGACTTATGATGGGGTTATATCCCAATAAACCCACCATAAGCTGAAAATACCATAAGCCAAAAATGCATTTAATACACCTAACCTACCAAACCCCGTAACTTAGCCTAGCCTAACTTAAATGTGCTCAGAACACTTAGCCTATAGTTGAGGAAAATCATCTAACACAAAGCCTATTTCATATTAAAGTATTGGATAGCTCATGTAACTTATTGAATACTGTGCTAAAAGTGAAAAACAG